>NC_138544.1:18641923-19039531 GCF_964234715.1 Podarcis melisellensis
AAGTTTCTTCTGACCATCTGTTTTTTCAAAAAAAACACAAAAGCAAAAAAGTATCATGCACAGGACTAAGAGAGAAATAATGCAACATGTAGTAGCATTTGTATCTTCTCTCTCTCTTTTTTTTTGCTAATGTAAGTCTCCAACAGAACTGGGGCCTTGTAGTCCACAGAGCCTAGATGAGAAACACAACAGCAGATGAAGAACAAGCAAGAGCTGAGGCTTTAGGGAACATCTTCATGAAAAATAAAAGGAAAGGAAATTAAAAGATATGATGTTTTCATTTTTAAAAATCTGCATAGATGCTTTTACAATCTGATGGCTTCTTCCATTTTCTTGCTGTTGTGTGTCTAACCTCAGGGAAAGCCCAGTTTGTAGATTGGTTTAATTTCAAAAGCTTTCTTTATAAAGGTAACTGAAGGTTATATAGAAAAGAGAACAAACCTTGGTTATAGGTCATGTTTAGTTTGGAGAGAGCTTAACCAGGAATAAGCAACCTTAACAGCTGAATTCGACAATGGAATGGTCTCAGACCCTGGGAGCTTGTGGACTCGCCTTCTTGGAGGTTTTTAAGCAGAAGTTGGATGGCCATCTGTCATGGATGCTTTAGCTGATATTTCAGGGGGTTTAGCATTGGGGAGGGGTTGGACTATATGACCCTCAGGGTACCTTTCAACTCTACAATTCTACAATTCATTGCAGCAACAAGCTTGTTCTCTGGCGCCTGCATGCTCATGCATTTGCACTAAGCCACATTTTGGCTTACTGTGACATATTGATCAGGAAAAATATTCAGCTGAATTTTACTCATAGCAGACCCATTGAAATTAAGGAACATGATGTAAGTTAGGTCCATTAATTTCAATAGGTCTACTCTTAGTAAAACTTTGTTGAATACTACCCCCAGCCGCGCGTGATGCTGTGGGTTAAACCACAGAGCCTAGGGCTTGCCGATCAGAAGGTCGGCGGTTCGAATCCCTGTGACGGCGTGAGCTCCCGTTGCTCGGTCCCTTTTCCTGCCAACCTAGCAGTTCGAAAGCACGTCAAAGTGCAAGTAGATAAATAGATACCACTCAGGCGGGAAGGTAAACGGCGTTTCCGTGCGCTGCTCTGCTTCGCCAGATGCGGCTTAGTCATGCTGGCCACATGACCCGGAAGCTGTACGCCGGCTCCCTTGGCCAATAAAGCGAGATGAGCGCCGCAACCCCAGAGTCGGCCACGACTGGACCTAATGGTCAGGGGTCCCTTTACCTTTACCCCCAGGCACTGTGTACCTGGATTTCAAAATAAGTCTCCTAGGCAACCTAGCATAAGAGAATGGACCCTCTTATGCAGGGGTAAGTGGCTATATTTGGCTGGTGATCCAGTTAATTATCTCCTCCACTAGCACTTGGGGGACAAGTTTGACAGGTAGGTAGAAAATGCAAGAGAGGACAGGGCTCCTGTGTCTTTGATAGTTGTGCAGAAGAGTGAATTCTTACAAGTGTAACTTGTCGTGCAGTTCCTGAAATTTTCTGTTCTACACTTTTTTGGGGTGTGTATGGACTGGCTATCACAGCTCTGAGGCTGGCTCTCATTATTAGCCCCGTTTTCCACAAGAGTAAGCAGCAAGCAGTGCGCTTGTGACTTAAGGTGAGGTTGGAGCCTATAGCTTCCTGGCTTTGCTTCCAGATGACGTGTTTATTGAGCATTCATTCAGATTTGTTTGCAGGAAGGCTAAACAGCATTGCCTCAAAGCAAGTGCTATCTCACCTGTCGCTTTCCTTATCACAAGAAGTCCGATCTTTTTGGGAAGTGGGTTTGTTACACCAGATCTTTCCCTATCAGATGCAATTGCGTAACCTGTATTTGCCAGTATATGATTGAATCCCACTCAAAAAAGCGACAGTCTGGAAGTTCCCCAAGTCAGTGGCCCTAACTCTTATTTTCATCTCTCCAACATTGTTCTCATGCTGATCTGGGCCTTGAAAAGCACACAGAACTGAGTGACAAATGGGGCAGTGAGTTGAGGGGGGTTCAGAGACTTTGTGGGCACCAGGGGGAGTCCTCAGGGGTGCCATTGTGCCACACCGGTGAGTCCTTTCTATCCGGGCAGCCAGATAGAAAAAGAGGAAAGGATTCCTGAATGTTTAATAATTGTGTAGGAGGTGGAATTCCAGCAGGTGTATCATGTCATGCAATTTTAGATCCATGTGGATTTTATAAGAAAGATCTCCGAATCTAGCCCAGGGGTCAGCAACCTTTTTCATCCGTGGGCCGGTCCACCGTCCCTCAGACCATGTGGTGGGCCGGATTATGTTTTGGGGGAAAAAATGAACGAATTCCTATGCCCCACAAATAACCCAGAGACACATTTTAAATAAAAGGACACATTCTACTCATGTAAAAACATGGACCGTCCACAGGCTAGATAGAGAAGGCGGTTGGGCCGGATCCGGCCCACGGGCCTTAGGTTGCCTACCCCTGATCTAGCCACTAGCTTGAGGGAGATCTCATGCTAGCACATCATGTGACATCTCTGTTTTTTTATAGCTTCTCCGTTCATGTACTTGTAAGGGGGATAGTTCCATAAGCATTTCTCTAACCAAAGCAGACTGTTGTCTCTTGCACTTTAACCAGTTCATGTCCTTTTAAGAGTAGGGCATTACCAGCCCTTATCCAAAAAAATAAATAAAGATACCCTGTCCAGCTGGTTGCAGAAGCAAAATGCTCCTTGAACCAACTGCTAAGTCAACATTTTACCTTTTTCTATGTCACAAAAGGAAAGAGCGTGGCACATTCAATTGGCAGCGCAGCAGTCTGAAAGTTCACGACGTTCGGAGCACTTCTCACCCAGAACGCAAACTGTGAAGCACATTTAGAAATAATGTTTTTAATTAAAAGTAGCATTTCTGAGACTGTTGGCAGTGGCTATGGGGCATAAATGAGGCGATCACTTCTGACAGTAGATGGTTGGGACTTGGATGCAAGAGACTGCAAACCAGTTTCAATCCTGCTTTGCTAATCAAATCAAGAGCTTTTATTCTTTAGTGGAGTGCCTCCAAAGTGGCACATGAGGTTTCAGTGGAGGGATCTCATTATCACCCGTAAAATAAATCGGGCTTGCCTGTGTCAGGAAAATGTTGTAGTTGCTCCAGCCTAGACCCTGAACATTGGCACACTGCAGCAGCAGCCTAACACAAACAAAGCTCTTTTTACTCTGATGTACTGGGGGGTGGGCTTCTGGGTGGGGTGGGGGGAGAAGGGAGTCACTACTGCTAACATGTAGACTGGGGCTGACACTGAGATGTGATAAGGAGGATATGATTGCTGAGTACCCTCAGGCTTCATGTAATGTGCAGCATTAAGACAGCACTAGTTTCAAGGACCCTAAAGAGCGTAATCTTAAGCCCATCAGTAAGACTTCCCATCAGTAAGACTTGCTTTTCTTTTGAGTAAGGAGTGCAGCTGTAACTGACCACACATATTTTTTTTCTAATTAAAAGACCTGTATCCTTTTCTTTGTCCCACGCAACTTTGTTCTTCTTGCAGTTCAGCCATCCTAATTGCCCTTGTTTGATTAGGTGAGAGATTTGTTTACACACATTTCCCGACATTTTGACCTGGCAGCTTCTCCAGCATTTAGCAAGTTAAGTAGCTGATAATGAGGTCTACTGCCTGGGCCTTCCCCCTCCGCTTTCTAAGCAAGGGAACTTCCTCGATAAACACAGACCTTTCCAATGGGACTGCCTGACTTGCCTTAGCACTTGAGCTCAGTTGTACCTATCTGAGAAGTACAGTACTGTACCTGTCCCCCCCCCCCCAGAATGTCTCCAACTTGCTGTTAGGTGAACTCTTCTTCTGTTAGGTAAATGTCTTCTTTAGAGCAGATCATCCACCTATATCTATTTTCTAATTAAAATATGCATGGATTTTTGAAGAGGGCCTATTTCCACTCATGCACCCTCCACCTCCATGTGCTAGGCTGTGCCCAACATTTTCTCAGGTGCACAGCACATTCTAATTCTTTTGGAACATGATCTTGTGTGTCTAAAGTCCCCGTCAGGGTGCTATTTTGTCTCTTCCCCCCATGTTTATGCAAGTACCAAGAGGCATTAACAAGTAGGAGTTTATTTTGAAATGTTTGCGCCTGTGCTCTCGGGATAAACTATGCTGTTATACACCCACAAAGGTAGCTCTCATGCAATGCACATAAATTAACTACTTCCCACTTGTAGGCCTTGTTCCCATAATTTGCAGTGTTTACAGATATAAGTCTTCAGTGCAAACACCAGTCCTTGAGCAGCATTTATAGCACACAAAGCTTTATCTCCTCCGAGTTAATCTGCTCTTGTGCCAGTGTGGATTCCACCATCTTCTCATTGTTCTTTCCTTTCTGTAGGGCAGGGATGGAGAACTTGTGACACGCTTTGTGGATATTGTTGGACTCTTAAATCCCATCAGGCTCAGACAGCATACCCAGTGGTCAGGGATGATTGGAGTTGTAGTCCAACCACATCGACATGCCTCTGGTGTAGGAGAAAGAAAAATAACTATAATAGGAAGGAAATGCCCAGTGCGCTATAGCAGATGAAAGATTCCTTCCCGCCAACTTCAGTAGAAATCCATGTTAAAGTTGGTTACTATTATTCGTCTTTTTATTGTGAAACATTTGTTTATTTAAATACATTTTGCCCCACCCTTCAGCCCAAAAAGGCTCCCATAACTGCTTACAGATCAATAGAAGAAGAAGAGGAGGAGTTTTGATTTGATATCCCACTTTATCACTACCCTAAGGAGTCTCAAAGCAGCTAACATTCTCCTTTCCATTCCTCCCCCACAACAAACATTCTGTGAGGTGAGTGAGGCTGAGAAACTTCAGAGAAGTGTGACTAGCCCAAGGTCACCCAGCAGCTGCATGTGGAGGAGCGAAGATGCGAACCCGGTTCACCAGATTACGAGACTACCACTCTTAAACACTACACCACACTGAAACTAGACACTGCCTGCTTTAAGGCTTATAAAATCGAAGGCATGACATAAAAGGAAAATGGATTGTGTGGAAGGAGGAAATAAGCAAACTCAGGTATCAGTTCTTATCTGCAATTCTTCTAATGACCAAAAGGGATGGAAACAGTTCTTGGAGAGGAGGAACCAAAAGCTGCTGGTCTTTCAGCTCTTCTCTTCCTCCCTCTGCTGTAACCTGCTACAATGGCAGCGGCTGCATGACAGCTGATGGAGAGAGTTGTTAAGACATTTGTGTTCTTCTACTGCAGAAAGTCAAATAGGGATGCAATGTTCACAATTGTAAATGGATTGTGTCCTGAAAGGACACTATCACAGAGCTGGATGAAATTGCACAACGTGGTCCAGTGTAAAAAGGGTTAACATGTTTATATTGAGAGAGAAAAAGTGAGTGTGAGAATACACCATGTTTTTTACTGTGGCAACACTTAACATTTTACATGCAGTAGGTTTGACCGAACCGTTTTAGGTCACTTCCAGGTGACCTCTTTGTTGAACATTCACCCTGTTTTATTTGCAAAGAGATTAGACAACTGCAGCTATTTAATTAGCATTTATTCTTAATTTTTGTTGCAGGGAAATTAGATGATGTTGAGTCAAGTGCATCTCCCCATCACTTTTGTTATTGCAAAGCGGCGAAACTTTTGGGAAGTGGATTTGTTGCACAAGGGCTCCAAAGGCCTTTAATTGTGCGGCCTGAATTTGCCAGTATGTGATTGAATTCCACCAAAAATATAAATGATCTGAAATCGCCAATAGAAGAAAAAAAATCTGAATCAATGAAATCACAGTTCAGTGCAAATTCTGCTATTACTGAAATTTAGTAGCAACCCTCAGTCAGCTTGCAGATATGGGAGATATTTCTTTCAGAGGTTCTGCTGCATGCTGATGAAGCAGGCTTGACCTCGGGACAGGATGACTTTGCCCGTAAGATAGTTTGACCTCCAAAGGGTTAAAAAAGAGCCAAAACAGTGGCCTTTAAGGAGCATGCCCCCTTTATTATTTTATTTTTAACATCATTCAGACATTAAAATAATGGCATTTAATTAGCTTCCAAAAGCACATTGTGGCCTAGGGGCACTTGCAAAGTTCTTCGTCTTCATCAGTGTTCATTTTTAAAGGTTTTAATGCTGCCGCTCTGATTGCCGAGTGCTAAAATATGAATCTTCACACTTCTGAGTCATCAACTTAACCAAGCTGCAGCTTCAACTTCAGAGAACTTCCTGGGAGTAAAGTGAACTGTGCCCACAGAAGAAGGTTTGAGTCACACTTTCCAGGGCAACTCGAGCCCACCCCTGTGAAAACCGATTCAGCCTCTCCTTTCTTCCACCTACCTGTGGCTCACAGGCTCAGGCTGGCTGTCAAAACCTTTCCATTTTTGAGAGCTTTTTTAAAGTTGAAAGTTGTTTACTCATTTGTCTCTTCAACACAGCCCTGCATTCCTGCATGCCCTCTTCTGCTCCATTGGCATGTTCAACATTAATAGTTTCCTTTTCCAGGGCTTGTTCCATAGGCAGTATTCCAGTGCAATCTTATGGCTTCTCATTTAGGATTGCTAACTTTTTTTTTTAATCAGAGTGTATTTCTGAGAAAATTTCTTAAGATGTTGTGTTTTTCACCCATGCTGAAAAAGAGCTATTGGTCCTAATATTCTCCACTCTTTCCCCTGGTGGCTGCAAAATGCCTGCCAGGCTGCCAGCAGTTGCTGCTGCCATCACTTATTTTGTTATATAGTTTGTTTCCCTGCCTTCACCTTAAGGTCTCAGGGTAGGTTACAACAATCCAATATACCATTATAAAAAAACATATAAAACTGTTAGAGCCAAAAAGCCAAATAGAACAGAACAGGATAAATTCAGCAGAAGACATGAGTCTCACAAAACAAAATACATTAACTGTCAAGAGACCAAGGTAAAGAAGTACGTCTTCACCATTCAGCAAAAGCTGTGCAATGTACATGCTAGACACCCCTTTTTGGGGAGGGAGAGCCACAGTTGAGGGTCGTCCACAGAGAAAGCCCCGTCTGGGGCTGTCATCTTTTAGGGCGAAGGCCCATCTCCCCTTCTACAAATTTGAATACCTGAGAAGGCTGGTAGGGATGCAATGGTAGCAAAAAGAACATTAGGAAAGGAGCAGCTCAGTTGTTGCAATGGTGATACCTGCCGCCCAATAAATTGTTGGTGAGCTGCTACTGACCCTGGAAAGTATTTGGCGAAATGGTTCCACCAATTTCATCCTGCTGTATCCTTGTAGTTTAAAAGCACTTTTCCAAAAAACAAAACAAAAACCAGAGTCCTTTTTGTTGGGGATAATTCAGATGGAAATTCCCAGGTGTCAAAAAAGGTTATTTATGTATGCCACTCTACTGCGGCCCATGTTTTGTTAGCCCCCAAATGGAAAACAAGCGAGGTCCCAGCTAAAGAAGAATGGCAGCTTAAATTGATGGAATATGCGCAACTTGCGGATCTAACATACAGAATAAGAGAACAAGAAGAACATACGTTTGAAGAAGATTGGAAAATGTTTATTGAGTATACGGAGGGAAATTGTGTACACTTGAAAACGTTGGCAGCATTAAGATAAATTCAACTGTGTAAATAAGTTTTGATGGATGTAAGAATGGAATAGTGAATGGTTTAGTTTATATAAAATATGCAGGGACTTAGGTTATGCAAAATGAACCATGGAAATAAAAGAAGGGAAGTTTTTTGATATTTTAAGGTTGTTTAAATGAGAATAGGTCTAGTAGATGCAATTTGAGTCGTGTGACTCAAATTGATTAATTTCTTGCTGTATATATTTTAACAATCCCAAAGTAAACAACCTCGTTGAAGGAGATAACAGTGGTTATCCTAACCTCATTGCTGGTTGCAAAGGGCCCCCCATAACAGTTCAACCTTCAGGCCCCCAAAATGTAGTTCTACCACTGGCCTGGGTAACAGCTGGTTTTTGTTTTGTTTTTTGTAATTTCAGCTATGAGGAATTGGCCTTTGTTATGCATTTAACAGTGGGTCTTGGTGCATCCTGAATGCCACCTGAGAGAGCCTCATTTGCATGTCTGCTGCCACCTTCCACCTTCTGCCGAAAAACACAAGTTGCAGACTCATGACTTTACCACTGTCTGCAGCAAACTTTCCCCCCTCTCTTCTCTTCTCCTCTCACCTTGCTTTGTTTGCTATCTAGCCTGGTTCTGAAGAACTCAAAAGCTTTCACACTTTTTGGTGATATATTGGTAGGCCTAATGAAGAGATTGCCCTAATATGGATCTCGGGTTACCTTTACTTTTTGCTCCCTTTGCATGTTGTGTGACTTTTTCTGATCCCTGTTCCTTGGCATTTAAAAAAGGTAAAAGGTAAAGGGCCCCTGGACGGTTAAGCTTCCTGGGCAGAACATAGCTATGTTGCAAACTCACAATTTCTTTATGCCATGGTTTGTTGACAAACTCTTGCCATACTCGCATGTTGTCAGTATTTCAGAGTAGTTATTTCTATCACCCAGGACAGAAATAGTTGGCTGTTGTTGTTGCTGTTGTTGTTGTTTTCATACAGTCCAGTTGCTCAATGCAAAGGATTATGGAATAGCCACTACTAAGGACCCTTGGATGGTTAAGTCCAGTCAAAGGCGACTATGGGGTTGCGGTGCTCATCTCGCAGAGGAAGCCACATTTGTGGCATTTGTCCACAGACAGCTTTCTGGGTCATGTGGAAAGCATGACTAAACTGCTTCTGGCGCAACAGAACACCGAGACGGAAACCAGAGTGCACAGAAACTCCATGTACCTTCCCACTGCTGTGGTACCTATTTATCTACTTGCACTGGTGTGCTTTTGAACTGCTAGGTTAGCAGGAGCTGGGACAGAGCAACAGGAGCTCACCCCATTGCCGACCTTTTGATCAGCAAACCCAAGAGGCTCAGTGGTTTCGACCACAGTTCCACCTGTGTCCCCAAGCTACTACTCCTGAGAACGGAAAAGCATTTGAAAGAAACAATGTAATTCTCCATTGTTTCGGGAGCATTAATAATGCAGAAATATGTTAATGGTACAATTAGTTGGGGCACTAGAAGTACATTAGTGCTGCATTTGGTTGTGGGAGTTGACAACAACTATTTGAAAATATGAGCATGAAAGCACCTTACTTTGTGCTGTTGTTAATTAATGCTTCCTGTGGGATGTATAGAACTGCCTGACCTTGCAGATGTAATTAATTCTGATTTAACACTGAACCACCATCGATGAAGGATCCCTCAAGTGTGTCCGGTGGTGGTTTTTGATGGCCATCTGCAGCAAATGCAACCACAGACAGTGTCAGCATCCTGTCATTCACTTCACAATGCCCACTGGATTGTGTGTTTAATTGCTGAGAATAATATGAACTGTCACTCAAGGCTATCAATTGTGTAGATAATGATTACATGGAATGGGATGCTCTTCTTAGCGTCATGGTATAAGCATAGAAACCATAACTTCTCTCTATCCAAACAAGATACTTAAAATACACATTTCTGCCCTCCTCCACAGCACCAAATAAATAAATAAATCCATTTCCAGCAATTCACAGTGTATTAAATTTGTTAAATTGGCATCCTGCCTTGCCGCCAAATGGTATTCAAGACAGCTAACAGCAATAACAAAAATGCAAACAACAACAACAACAACAAAACCAGAAACAAAAACAAGGCAGGTCAGTCTTCAGCTAAAAATTACCAGTTAAAACGAATTACAGCACTGGTGGTTCTGAATAAATTCATACATCTGCATAGATGTATCTTTATAGATTCACAAATGGAGCAAGGAAAATATTGCTTCTGTTATGGGCTGAGTGAGCTCCAGCTGCTCAACCACATTCCCTTGCCTGAGAGGACTTTTTTTAGTAACTGCTGCCTACCTTGTCATCAAGCATGGACAAGGATGAGAGCAAGATTATGCTGCTCCTGTGCTGATACTATTTTAAGCATGGTACTATTTTGATAAACTTTAGTAAGATGCTTTGAGAGCCTTTGGGGGCTATATAGTAGGATATAAGTATTCTAAAGATAAAGAACAATGATTTGATTCAGTTTCCCATTGTAGGCCTGTACACCTTTTGACCAGGAGTTACATGCAATGCCACAAAAGAGGAAATTGATCTCCCAAGAAGCAGGGAAATAGGACGTGAATTTGCATATGCTAATTTGGTTGCTCAGTTGGCTCTCCGGGTGCTGTTGATGAGTAACATCAAGGCCCCTTTCTTACCCTTCTGTGGACGTGGAGCAGAGAGCCCTTCAAATAAATGGCACCTTTGAAATAGAGGACTGCTCTCTGTAAAGTAGGACACATGGCCAGCCTACTTTTGACCCACCAAAACTATATGGTGGGTATGAGCTCCCAGTATGTTACTGCAAAAACCAGAGTGTGATCAAACACCTGATTGGCCACAGCACAGGATTGGTGGACTACATTTTGATTGTTGAAACATTACACAGTGGAACCTTGGTTCCTGAATGGCTTCGTTGCAGAACAAATTGGCTCCCAAACGCCGCAAACCCGGTTTGTTCCGGTTTGCAAACGTTTTTTGGAAGCCGAACCTTTTGCAGCCATTAGGAAGCCGCACCTTGGTTTTCAAACGGTTTTGGGAGTCAAACAGACTCCCAGAATGGATTAAGTTCAAGAACCAAGGTATCACTGTATATGGAATCATAGAATTGCAGAGTTGGAAGGGACCTTAGATAGCGATGTGCCTGAGGCCACACAGTGAATTAATTGGTATGACTGTGAACCAGAAATATCACACCTAGTTTTAGCCATTTTGTTATATACACTCTCAAGGCATGGGAGCCCTGCCAGGAGAAAAGGTTGGCAACCCTGTTTGCAAACCAATTGACTGCATTCCCTCCCCCACCCCCAAAAATGTTTGAATCCTCAAGCTCCCATCCCTGCTGTTGCAGGAGTAACTCCACTGCTTTAGAATGATTGGTCACCTGTCATGTTCCTTTATAGCTTTTGGTCCCCAATGTGTTATCTGTACATTTTCTGTAGCTCACTTTGTGATCCTTTGCCTTGAAGGTGAGATATTGATGTGAACATTTGCTATTGTAGGATCACATCCCTGGGTTTTTACAAGAACAAGCTCCTAAGAAGGGTTGTAGTAGAGATAGAAAATTACAATAATCAAGTCTGGAGAAGACAAAAGTGCAAATAAGACTTTCAGCAGAAGTGTGACTGAGACAGTGTTGAAGATAGGGCAATATAGAATAAGTGTTAATAAGCAGATTTACAGAGAGACAGAATGTGAGAAGCAAAGGTAAGCTGAGGATCAAAGAGAGCACGCAGATAGTTTCTGCTGCATGATGGCAATGCAACAAAACTTCAAATTGCAAAGCACCAATATGGATGTCATTGAGTTCAAATGACTTCCATGTAAATTATTAGAACGGTAAGCAAAGATACAGATTGTTGCCTGTTGTCACACAAACCACCAATCCCTTTCTATCCAACTGCCACTAAAAGGGAGCATCTTCCCAGTTCCTTTTTTTTAGGCCAGATGTGATTGTTTCCCAGGAGTTTGGTGGTGTATTTTTGCCAATGCACAGGTTTTGCACAATGGACGTAGATTCTTATAAACTATTAAATGGGTTTGTATAATGGATACCACGCCAATAGCATGAATCCTGTGACTTGGGATGCGGGAAAGAATTTAAACAGCAAAAGAAAATGGTTTTTAAAAACGTAATTAATGGCCTTATAATACATTTTTCTTTTCTTTTACTTATTCGTTTCTTTTTCTGCAATTTAACCTTGAGTAATTATTGTACTGTACTGACAAGAAAACTTGCAAACTCTTGGTTTTATCAATGTTTAATTATTTTTTCATTGTTTTATTATTGATCTTTTTATGTCAATCTTTTCTGTGAACCACGCTGAGACCTCTGGGTATAGGGCAGTATATAAATTTAATAAATCATCATCATCATCATCACCATTATTATTATTATTATTATTATTATTATTATTATTATTATTATATTGTATTGTGAACCGTCCTGTGATCCTATCTGGATGAAAGGGTGGTCTATAAATGAATCCAATAAACAAATATTGACCTAGATAACGCTTCTCCTACAGCATTCAATCTTTTACAAAGATTAGGAGTTGAAAAGAGAGTAAAGTTTTGAAGAATCATATTGAGAAGCCATAAGTGCTTTATTAAGTAGAACAGGGTGATGGTTTGGAATTAGAAAAGTGGTTGTGGTAGTAAATTGCAGCCACTTACGTGCACAAGGCAATTTGAAGCTCTGATAGGAAAGTTGGAGCAGTGTCTTCCATGGACTAATACAGAAAATGGTCACCTGGACTTATCCTCAAAAGCCATTTTTAATACTATGGCTGAACCCTAGACATGTGAAGTAATAATACTGAGCTTTCTTTGAGCATGTGCAAGGGTGCCTTTCTCCCTTGAGTAGCTATGCCCATCTGGAACGAGGAGGCCAGACTTTCAGGTTGGACACTGTGCTTTGCAGATAGACTTGATACCTCACCTCTTTTTGATGTTAGAAATTAACCAACTATGGGTTTTGCCATCCCTCCTTCACCTAAATTACTCAAGGGTATGGGGTGTGGGAGTGTTGCCCTTTGTTATTATCTCTTCCCAGCTTTTTGACAGACAGGCCTAAGTCCAGGGATGCATCCATTTCATACATCATTCTTTGCTGTATTCAGATTATACCGCTTTCTGCTTTACTTAAAAAAATAAAAATAAAAAATTTTCGGTTGTTCCCAGTGGCGCAATGGGCAGTGCATCTGGCTGTTAACCAGAAGGTTGGTGGTTCAAGCCCACCCAGGGATGGCTGTGAGCATTGCAGGGGGTTAGACTAGATGACCCTCAGGTCTCTTCCAACTCCACAATTTTATAATTTGATAATGCCATGTTTCTGATAAGAATAATTCTCATCAGTTCAGGAGTGCATTAGTTAAAATTCATGTCTGATGCTATAGCTAAAGACTTTTTAAAAAGTGACCGACAGTCAACTCAAAGTTTCTACCATAACCAGGTATGTGATAGCTTGTAGTTATACTATGGTGATTCATTTTGTTTGTTTGCTGTCACTCTTAAAGTTGTCATGTGTTTAGAATACTATAACACTGTGAGCCATCTTCAGGCTACTTCCCACTCTCTTCTGTAGAAAATGCTGAATCAATGAGTCTACAGTTCAGCTGTGAATTTGGAGCCATAGAAGAATAACACTGATAAGACAGTCTTGAATCATACAGTCAGACCATTTACTCATAAACTCATTACATGAAAATGTGCATGTTCTGAACTATACGCAATATGATATTGTAATGGGCAAGCCGTTAATTAAGAAAGGAAGGCAACCTTTGCCCTAAGTGAGATTGTGGTCCACCAGGGTAAATTAAAGAAATTCAGGCTAATGTGACTTTAAGCCTTCCTCACTTAGCAAGCCGGTCCTTTTGCATATTCTCATCTACAATGCATATACAACAAAGACTATCAACTTTCTCAATCAGGAAAGCACTTGCAATTGAGATTGAGCAGTTTAAGCTATCTGTTTCTAGGATGAGGGTTATGTGAATGTTGCTGTGAGTAAATCATCAGGTTAACTTGTCTGCATTTGAAGCATGATGTTGACTCACATCCCTGACAACACAATTGTGTCCGTCCTCTGATACTTCCAGAGGCTATATCAGATCAGAGGATTTGTCCATTTTGCTCAGCATTGTATACTCTGAAGTAACAACTCCCTGGAGACATGATGATGATTCATTTCAATTCTATACCACTTTATATTTTTAAAAATCTCAAAGTGGTTTACAACACATTAAACTGTCAAATAAAACAATCCAGAATAAAACATTACATTTCAAAATGAAACATTACTAAAAGGAAGTCAAACATAAAATGCACATTTAAAACATCACAGTTAGCAAAAGAACAAAATATTATCATAAGCATAGAACATACAGTGGTACCTCGGGTTAAGTACTTAATTCGTTCCGGAGGTCCGTTCTTAACCTGAAACTGTTCTTAACCTGAAGCACCACTTTAGCTAATGGGGCCTCCTGCTGCCGCCGCGCCGCCGGAGCACGATTTCTGTTCTTATTCTGAAGCAAAGTTCTTAACCTGAAGCACTATTTCTGGGTTAGCACTATTTCTGGGTTAGCGGAGTCTGTAACCTGAAGCATATGTAACCTGAAGCGTATGTAACCCGCGGTACTGTATATGCTGCTGTGGTTGCCAATCCTGCCAGAGGTGGTTCATGGTGGGCAGCGGCTGTGGAAGTTCTGTCACGGTGTCCCATTGTGCCAGAAGTGGTTTAGTTATGTTGGACACATGACCGGAAAGCTGTCTGTGGACAAACGCCAGCTCCCTCGACCTGGAAGTGAGATGAGTGCTGTCACCCCATAGTTGCCTCTGACTGGACTTAACCGTCCAGGGGTTCTTTACCTTTACCTTTGCCTATCCAATGCATATGTTCTGCCAATGAGCTGTGGCTTACCTGTGTTCCAAGCACGTTCAGTGGTTGCATATGCTGAGTTGGCCTGAGGTTGCCCTGCAGGATGCAGAATTGCTGCCTTTATATAATTCCCCAGCATTCTTTGTTGGAATGGGTACAATTTTCTGCACAATGTGTGTCCACTCTCCTTGTATCCAGGTCCAAGGCAGATCAGATCTACACAGACATATGTACCATACCAACAGGCCAGGGTTGGTGTGCATCTCAGATGTCTGAGGTACGGATTGAGCCAGCCACATCACACACCTATGCCCTCCATGAACAAAAGTTACAATGATGGATAATATTTGCTGGGCAGTAGAGAGAGAAAGAAGGGTTCCGCATATAATTTTTAATTTGCATTATTTGGATTGGGGAGGGACACAGGTGGCGTTGTGGGTTAAAGCCTCAGCGCCTAGGACTTGCTGATCGAAAGGTCGGCGGTTCGAATCCCTGCTGCGGGGTGCGCTCCCGCTGCTCGGTCCCAGCGCCTGCCAACCTAGCAGTTCGAAAGCACCTCCGGGTGCAAGTAGATAAATAGGGACCGCTTACCAGCGGGAAGGTAAACGGCGTTTCCGTGTGCAGCTCTGGCTCGCCAGAGCAGCAATGTCACACTGGCCATGTGACCCGGAAGTGTCTCCGGACAGCGCTGGCCCCTGGCCTCTTAAGTGAGATGGGCGCACAACCCCAGAGTCTGTCAAGACTGGCCCGTACGGGCAGGGGTACCTTTACCTTTACCTATTTGGATTGGGGGTATTGGGCGTGGCACGAGGTGAGCGATTTGGAAAAGGGGCACATTTGGTGGACAGGGGCCTTTTCCCCCACCCTAGCCCAATTACCTCCTGAAATATATTTGGAGTTGTTAGGCCTGAAGATGTTGGGCAGGGAGGAGAGGCTGAATGGCCTGCCTGCTGTTTTCATTGTCACAATGCTTTGTAGAAAGAAGGGCATTTTTCTCCCCCCCCCCTTTTTTTGCTAAAGCTGCACGCTCTGAGCAGAGGTTCTTCTTTATCATTATCTCAGCACACCATTAACCATGCACTCCGAGTGCATTCTGTGATATTTAAGGGGGTGAGATTTCTATACACAGCTTGTTAGAAGATGCCTCCGAACATGAGCCCGCAACATCTTATCACCTCTGTCAGAGAAGAAATCATATAGACAGCTGGTCTGGTATTGCACATTTGCTGCACAAACCTGAAATGACATCTCTCTCGGCTGATCTTTTATATAGCACAGAGCTGCATAATGAGAGAGCAAAAACAGGCACACACTTCTTTCAGCAGACTACCTTACGCAAATTTGGTAGAGGAACAATAGAGACCACCCCAAAAGGCCTTCTTGGGTTTATCAAAAAGCCTAAGGGCCAAACAACAGGTGATGTTAATTATATGGTTTGCCTTTGAGTGCATTATTTTTCATTCAAGACCAAACTATACGTTATGCTGGGTGCTTCTTCTTCTTCTTCTTCTTCTTCTTCTTCTTCTTCTTCTTCTTCTTCTTCTTCTTCTTCTTCTTCTTCTTCTTCTTCTTCTTCTTCCAGGTATGGGGAGGCCCAGTTTTTGTCTTCAGCATGGAGTTATGCATGCACCAATCAGCTGATTGTTGGCACATCCATAGCTCTCTGTACTGGGCTGAGCAAGCTGCAATGATCAGCTGATTGCTGGGGCTTGGGTGCCTTGTGCCTGGATTTACACAAGCCCTGACCATAAACAAATCATCAGAGCTTCCAGAGCTCCATACACAGGATTTTACAAGCCCCAGCAAACAATGATTGTCAATGCTTGCAAAGTGTTGGGCATAGGAATTTGCAGGTGCCCCAGTCAGCTAAGTGCTGATGCAAACCCACTTTGGCCCAGTCATATCTTTACCTCCTCTCCTGTGGTTCCTCACCTAGTTCTACTTTGGCTAGCTTCAAGCACCAGGCCAAACTCTTTTTGTTTTCCCTTTAATGTACGATGATGACTTTGATGTCATTCTTAATTGAAATGCAGTGTGTGTTTGTGTGTGTTGCCATGCAGTAATTGTAACTTTTTTTCTCTTTTATTTTATGCATATGACGTTAAATAAGAAGTAAAGGTAACAGCGTTGGCCTTTAAGAAAGATTCCAAAACCAATATCAGAGTAATCCCTTTATTAGACAAACCAAAATATCCCCAAACAGTGTGCAAACCTTTGAGTATTCCAGAACTCTTCATCAAGCTAGATGGTAAACAGAGCAATGGCAGAGGGAGAGAAAACAATTTTGGGCTGATGTCAAAGCCATGAAGTCTGCATCTGTTCAGTCTTAAGATGGAATTGGGAAGACGAAACAGGCATTCAAATAAGGCCCTTTTGGGTACTCAGGTTGAACTATGGCATGCTGGGAATAACAATGGCCGCATCTACGTGTCTGAAAAGATATGAAGTGGCTATTAGCTTCAAATCTACTTCAAGAAGAAAAATACATGACCTCAAGTTTAAATGCACAAAACAGTGGGGACCCTTCTTACCTTTTTTTTAACACCTTAAAATGATGGCTGTGATTGGTTTTTAAATTGAAATCGTGAAACTGAATGTATGTGGACTCTGTGAAACAGGTTGTTGGTGTATACGTGGGTTGTTGGTTTTTAACACTACAGCCTTCATAGAGGCTGCTCCAGTCATACTAGGTCTATATTTCAGCACTCAAAACCCACAACAATTATTATGAAGAGGTGTAGACCTCTTTTGCGGTGACAAGCGATGTTTTATCACCTGAGTTTCTTGGGGCTTGAGGGGCGATGTGTGTGGGGGTGTCGATCCAGTCACATGTGTGCTGTTTTTCTAATGCCTCTAATGAGTACCTTGTTTTCAATCTGTTTTCATAACTTAATTTTACACCAGTGTTTTCCTGCAATGATTAAATTTCTATTATTTTAAAGAGCTCTGCAAATATGTAAGGGAAAGGAGAAGCCCCACAGGTCTAGCACTTTAGGTTGGAAGCTGTCAGGGGAGCAGGCTGATCACAGAGATAATCTGGGGAGCACTATTAATGTACCCTCACGGACCAGGAACACAATGCACGTCAAGTGGAGTTGTTCCTTCAGTGTAATAGGCCTGTTGTTGTTTAGTTGTGTCCGACTCTTTGTGATCCCATGGACTAGAGCACGCCAGGCACTCCTGTCTTCCACTGCCTCCTGCAGTTCGGCCCTCATGTTCGCAGCTTCGAGAACACTGTCCAACCAACTCGTCCTCTGTCGTCCCCTTCTCCTTGTGCCCTCCATCTTCCCCAACATCAGGGTCTTTTCCTGGAAGTCTTCTCTTCTCATGAGGTGGCCCAAGTATTGGAGCCTCAGCTTCAGGATCTGTCCTTCCAGTGAGCATTCAGGGCTGATTTCCTTAAGAATGGACAGGTTTGATCCATCAGTGTAATAGGCCTAATTCTATGGAAATAATTAGAAATGGGCACCTGCTAAAACATAGCCCTTTGTGCTGTGAATATTTCTATTTTATGATGTTTTAAACTAGTTTTGTGTGTTTGCATATTGTATGCTTTATTCCCTCCCCTACCCCCAGCTCCCAGCAAGTTGCTTTTAGACATGGTGAAAAGCAGGGTGTAGATTCCTTAAATAAAAATAAATAAATTGCAAAGAATGGTTAATAAAGATATAACCTTCGCGTAAGCTTGTTGCAAGCAAATCAGGATTATTGAACAGGTCATCTGGGTTGAACACTAAATACATTAAGTAAATAAATGATTAAAGGTACAGGAGTCCTTTGCCCTCTTAATTCACCTGACCGTATATAAAATCTTCAGAACTTCAGACCCTTGCCCTTTGTGGTTTTGTCCGCTATATATCTTTCTGGGTTTTTTCTTAGCTTATTTCGTTTATGTGGACTTTGGTTTTAAACATCTGTTTTCTAAAACAAGTTTCCCAACCAGCGTTCTTTGATGTCAACATTTTCCCTGCTTCTAACCTTTAAAATACCGCAGCGAGAGAACTTGTGAGAGAGGAAAAAACACCAAACAGGTGCAGGCCTCACCTCACCACCCTCATAAATTCTCCCACTTGCTCTGCCTCTCTCGTTTCGGCAGGGCATTCCCCCCACAACCCCAATTTCCCACCACAATGGCTTTTGTGTCAAATTTCTGTCTGTATAGCAGAAACATCAAATTCAAAAATGAAACTAAATGAACGTTTGAGAGCTTCTGCTTGGAAATAAACTTCCCCTTTTTTTTTGAAAGCAAAAGCAGGGCTCATCAGAAGGGAGGGGCTCATGACAGCCAGTTGCAAAGGGGGCCTCACATTTGGACACTTGTCAATTTGGGGAAATTGACAAGTGTCTAAATTTCTTCTTTGATCAAAAATGTGGCCCACATTCTCAGCTTACAGCTGCATATTTGAAGACTTTTGTTGTCATTACCTGATAATGCATTTGGTCACGTTGAAGAGTTTAAAATGTTCATAAACATTAATGCAGTGGTACCTCAGGTTAAGTACTTAATTCGTTCCGGAGGTCCATACTTAACCTGAAACTGTTCTTAACCTGAGGTACTACTTTAGCTAATGGGGCCTCCTGCTGCTGCTGTGCCGCCGAAGCACGATATCTGCTCTCATCCTGAAGCAAAGTTCTTAACCTGAAGCACTATTTCTGGGTTAGCGGAGTGTGTAGCCTGAAGCGTATGTAACCTGAAGTGTATGTAACCCGTGGTACCACTGTAGAAATATATCAATTCTGCTGGTGCAAGGTAACACGATGAGTAATGTGTTCTCTCATGTCAGCTGATTCTGGGTGGTATCAGACTAACATATCCCATCAGCGCAAGGATTTCCACTTGCGCAATGGGACTCCCCCCTCCCTCCTCTCCCTTCACGCACCCCATGTTCTCCCCTAATCTGCTGTGGAGGGTTGGCGGAACCCGCAGTACAGATTTAGTGGGTGCCTGGGCAAGCTGTGGGGATTCCTCTTGCACAAGTGGAAATTCTTGCTCTGACAGGACACATCACTCAGCTCTGCTTTGGGTACAACCCTATATATACAAACCACTTGCTCTTTGGGGGCACCTTTTTTTTGCTTTCATGTGTCATCATTTATTTTTATTCAGAGGGGCCTCCAAACCTGGTAGTGTCCTGGGCCTGGGTGGAAACTTAAATTCACACCCACTTAGCAAGATCTACAAGGGTTATATTTATGTTTGAATTTAGTCCATCAGGGTTGGACTTTGGGATAAATGCCCAGGTCCCCACTCAATAGAATGTGCAAGATGACCCCCGAGTGCAGCAGGATTATACATTGTCATCTAAAGAAGTGCCAGTGTAAGTCCATTAAATCCAGAGTCTAAAACTATCTAATTCCATGAGTGCTGCAATGTTAAAATTGATCTGGAGCCCAAAGTGAGGCAGTGAGGTGACCACGTTTGCAGAGCAAGCTGTGAAAATGTCCAAAGGTACCAACAAAGGTCCGTATAGTTAAAGCTATGGTTTTCCCAGTAGTGATGTATGGAAGTGAGAGCTGGACCATAAAGAAGGCTGATCGCCGAAGAATTGATTCTTTTGAATTATGGTGCTGGAGGAGACTCTTGAGAGTCCCATGGACTGCAAGAAGATCAAACCTATCCATCCTTAAGGAAATCAGCCCTGAGTGCTCACTGGAAGGACAGATCCTGAAGCTGAGGCTCCAATACTTTGGCCACCTCATGAGAAGAGAAGACCCCCTGGAAAAGACCCTGATGTTTGGAAAGATGGAGGGCACAAGGAGAAGGGGATGACAGAGGACGAGATGGTTGGATAGTGTTCTTGAAGCTACCAGCATGAGTTTGACCAAACTGCGGGAGGCAGTGGAAGACAGAAGTGCCTGGCATGCTCTGGTCCATGGGACCACAAAGAGTCGGACACGACTAAACGACTAAACAACTACAACACCAAACTGAGATTGGAGAACAAAATTGACAGTGGGATGTTCAGTAAAATGTTAAGTGTAAATTGATGCACATTAGGCCCAAAAATCCCAGCTTCACATAGACGTAGGGGCATCTAACTGATGGTGACTAACCAAAAAAGTGATTATGGGTGGATCTTAATGGAGATATTAAGGCAGCTGTCATGACACACAAATTCCATGTAAGGAATAATTAGGAAAGTAAATCTGCCAGTACCATAATACCATTATAGCCTGGCCATGTCTGAAGCACTTTATTGCCTTCCCATCAGATGTCCAAGAAATAAACAACTATCTGACTTTTAGAAGACATCTGAAGGCAGCCCTGTATAGGGAAGTTTTTAATGTTTGATGTTTTATTGGGTTTCTAATATTCTGTTGGGAGCTGCCCAGAGTGGCTAGAGCAACCAAATCAGATGGGCAGCATATTGTTTTTGTTAGTAGTAGCAACAAGAGTGAGATTTTTGTCCTATGTGAAGCTTCCAGAGGGGCGCCATTGAAGCTCCAGGCCTGTGTGTGTGTGTGTGCGCGCGCAAATGCGTGTGTGGGGATGGTGCCAAACTAGGTCTTTGACCTGAGGGGAAAAGCCTAGCTTCAGAAGGAGGAGGAGGAGGAGGATGCAGTTCTGATAGCAACATCTCTGTCTGGGAAGGTTCAGAAAAGAGCAACCCACATGCCTGTACGGTTGGAACTCTTTCCGTGTGAGGAAATGCTAAAGTGTTTAAGGTTTGATTAGGAAAGAGGACAAGGGGTACAGAGGCAAATCAAGATTATTGTGGGAAATTGGGCAGAGGGATTTCCCCTCCCGTTCATCCAACACTGAAACTCCAGTGAAACAGATTAGAAGTTGATTTAGGACGTGAATGGGGATTTGACCCCACAAGATATGCGGAAGGTCACCTGCTTAACTGTCTTTAAACTAAGATTAGACATGGAAGTATTTAATTGTTTTTAATGGTTTAGACATATTCATGAAGGATAAGGCTGTCAGTGTGGATTTAGATACTTTCGTGGAGGGATCAGGCTGTCAGCTCGTCATGATGGCTATATCATTTCCAGTATCAGAGGTTGCCTTTCAGTCAAAGGAGCCAACTCCTAGTGATCAAGGGGCCTTCACCCACCCGCCATAAAATATTTGAGGGGCCCGGGGCCCCTAAAGTTGATAGGCATTACCATTCGAACTGTGTGCATTCACCGCGTCATGTAATTAATTATGTGGGGCAGGACTTACCTGCCCCCTCACATTTTATTCAAGTTGGTACCCTTTCATTCAGTTCATGCCCTGTTTGCAGGCTTCCCATAGGCATCTGGTTAGCCACTGTGAGAACAGGATGCTGGAACTGAAAAACCTTTGGTTGATCCAGCAAGGCTTTTTATACTCTTTGGAGAACTGGCTGCTTGAGCAAGGTTTTGCTGGAACAGGGAGCCTTATACCAGTCTTCCCCAACCTGGTCACCTCCAGATGTTTTGGCTGTGCCAGGAGGAGCTGATAGGAGTTCTAGCCCCAAACCATTAATGGGCATCAGGTTCAGGAAGGCTGCCATCTACTCTTTCCAGCCCGGGAGGATCTGGTGTCCAACCTGGAAAGCGGAAGCAGTCAGGGTACATCAGTGGGAAGCTGCCCCTTGCAGTTCAGAGGGTCAACACATGGGGCAGTCATCCACAAATCTAAGCACTTGACACTCAGGAGTCTGTTTGGCTACTGAAAGAGACAAGTTACTCAGAATGAGACTCTTCCTAATGTGCTTCTGTTGACATATTGTGGTAATCTGACTGGTCTCAGATTAGAACAACAGTCTAGAGGGCACTCTCACTGTACTGTGACTGGTACATGTGCAGAAAAGGGCAACCAAGATGATAAAGCATCTGGAACCTTGTAAGAAATGGTTGAGAGAGTTGGGTAGAAGACTGAGGGGTGATATGATCAGGGCCGGCCCACCCATGAGGCAAAGTGAGACGACCGCCTCAGGTGGCAGGATCCACAGGAGCTGCAGATCTGGTCTCCAAAAATTGCATTGCCTGCCACTGCGGCCACTGCCGCAGTGGCAGCAATGGCTGTAGTGAACTCCTTAGTGGCTAGAGCTCAGCAGCACCTGCCCAATGCTGCCTCTACAAAGGCCTCTTGGCAAATAGGAGGTGCTGCTGGTCTCCTCTCACTCCTAGGGAGGAAATGGTGGGGGCTGCGCTCTGGGGTCTGCAACTGCCTGGCGTAATTCAGAGTGGGCTCCTTCTCCCTCCCCTGGAATTGTCTTTGATTCCCACCTCAACCATCGAGTAAGATTGATTGAAATATCCCCCTTGGTCCTGATGTAGATCTTCACTCACCCCTCCTTCCCTGGCAGGAGAGGATGCCATTTTGCTTCAGGTGTCAAAATGTATTGGGCCAACCCTGGATATGATAGCCATCTTCAAGTATATAAAGGATTGTCACGTGGAAGATGGAGCAAGCTTGTATTCTGCTGCTCCAGAGGCTAAGGCCTGATTCAGTTTACAAGACGGAAAAGTCCAATTAAACATTAGGAAAAACTTTCTGTTGATAAGCTTGGAAAGTGATGGACTCTCCTTCATTGGAAATTTCTAAACAGAGGTTGGATGGCCATCTGTTCGGGATTCTTTAGCTGTGATTCATGCATTGCAGAGGGTTGGACGAGATGGCCTTTGGGGTACCTTCCAATTCTATGGTTACATGATTCTCTTTTTAAAATGTATTTATTGAATTTATTGAGGGGGAATGAATGGGTACAAAAGGGAATAAATGCATTTGGATTTTTCAGGTGTTGATGGTGTGGAACTTGAGTGTAAGGAATATAGGAGAATCTGAAAAGGGGCAAATGAAACTGTGATAGCCTGTTTAATATGTAACAATGCAGCACTCAGCCCACACAATGCTAAGTATAGCGCAAGGTGTTAATAATTGTTCACTAGTGTGTTCCGACTTTTAGGATCTGCAAGACTCATGTATAAAAATGCAGCTGTTTTGGTGAGCAAAGAACACCGTGCTACTGTTAGGAAATTCAACTAGGAGAAAATTATTTTTAATACAGTAGCATTTCTCAGTATGGTGATCATAGAATCATAGAACTGTTGAGCTGGAAGGGACCCAAGGGTCATCTATCCCAACCCTCTGCAATGTGGGAATCTCAGCTAAAGCAATATCTCAGCTAAAGATGTAACAATAATTAAACAATAAGTATTGAATGTTCATTTTCCTATTCTAAAAATGCTCATGTGACAGCTGCCTTTTGACACATACAATCCATCCACAAACAATAGCCAATAAAATAATAATAGGTACTGAAATGCTGATATATGTGGAATGATGTCTTGGGGTGAGGGAGGGAGAGCAAATATTTATTTTGCATGAATTCTGACCTAATCAGGTTTGGTTTTTATCTGATCTCATCTCCTGTTCAACCAAGCTGGTGAGATGTCATTAAGCTATCTGAAGATATATTGTTTACTTAAAGGATTGGGCCTATCCTACCTAGGTAGAACAGATAGTAACTTCCCAGTTGGTGGAATTAAACATTCAGATAATCTGGTATTGTTAAGAGAACTTGCTTGAACCTCCTCTTAAGGCTAACCCAAGACATTTGCTGCCCGGTGCAAAACTGTAAATGTAATTGTTAGCCAAGGTATGGCTAGCCAATGTATTTTGATACCCAAGGCACAAAATCACACAAGCATATCTACTTTGGAGTGAAAAATATATTAAGAATAAATTACAAGTCCATTCCAGTCAATCAATCAAATATTTATTATGGTCAACCAACTATTGAAAAAAGTACAAACTGTAAAAAGAAGTATCCAATGTCAACCTCAGAAGGAGAATGGTGATAATTTAAGAGCTACCCATCATGGCAGGTCAATGAGATATCACAGTATTCAGATTTATTACCACCTGTTCAGTAATGGATTTATTAACACCTCAAGGAAGATACTCAGAAGGGTTTCTAAGGATCAACCAGGAAACTGCCTCAGCAATCCCTCACCCAATGATAAAAAACATACCAACAAACCTGCTCTTTTGTACTTAGGTATTGTTAGAAGCCAACCTAGCAGTTCGAAAGCACGTCAAAGTGCAAGTAGATAAATAGGTACCGCTTCGGCGGGAAGGTAAACGGCATTTCCGTGTGCTGCTTTGGTTCACCAGAAGCGGCTTAGTCATGCTGGCCACATGACCCGGAAGTTGTCTGCGGACAAATGCCGGCTCCCTCGGCCTATAGAGTAAGATGCGCGCGCAACCCCAGAGTCGGTCACGACTGGACCTAATGGTCAGGAGTCCCTTTACCTTTACCTTTATTGTTAGAAGATATAGTTATAGGTATAGCCCACAAAGTAAGCGCCACTGAGCATGATGAACATGACCTATTTGCTGATTCATGCAGCTCTTTCACATCTATATCTGCTATTAGCTGTTTAAAAATGGGTTTGGCTTGCAATGGTTCAAAAGACAGCCAATAAGAAAGGGACAAACCAACCATACACAGCCTTTCCAGTATAGCTCTTTCATGACACCCCAAATCAGCTGCCTTAGAGTTCCACCTCTCTCTCCCTAAAAGTAGGGCGGCTCTGTAGTAAAGCTGTTGCTATTACTGTGAGCGATGGCAGGTATTTTGTTTTCAGCCTGCCTTCAGATATACTGGTCAAAAACTATTTATTCAGCCTCTGACTTCAGTCCTGTGAAAACAATATAAGCATTAAGTGCTTGCTTCTGCTGTGTGACACCCCAAGGTGGTGCTGAATCAGAGTCTAAACTGAATCTTTTGTTCAGGGCATGCCCCTAGTAAAAATATGTATTTGCCATATATTATATATTGGATTGTGGGGGTCAAGTACGAGCTAGAATCCAAAGAACTGTGGAACTTATTCCCCCACCCACCCAATAGGTTTTCTTCTCATTCTTCCTGGAACAGAAGTTGCATGCATGGCAAACTGCTTTTGAAAGTGAAATGAGCTTCAAAACTGACCTCCTACGGTAGGGAAATGTTTCTTTTAGAGCAAGAGCATGGAATTTGGATCAGACGTAGTGTTGTCATGTTGTGCATGGTAGGGCATAGGGTAGAGATGGGGAACCTGTAGAGATGGTGTTGGACTCCAGTTACCATCAGCCCCAACCAACATGGTCAATAGTTCCGGGATGATGGGAATTGTAGTCTAGCAAGATCTGAGGGACTACACGCTCCCATCCCTAGAATAGAGCCAATTTGAATTTGGGTTATGAGTAGATTTTGAAAAGTGGGCTTTTATATTGCCTAAAATGAATTTAATATGTCCATGTTCTGTCACAGAAGTGCTATTTCTAAGAAGCATGTGAATCAACCTTTAGAAGTTCAGGGCTTTCAAATTTTGCAGGCAGGCAGAGGTACCGGTACATTTTTATGTAAGTATTTGGTGTGTGTCATTCACTTAAACAGAATGAGACATATCCACATGCTTACAGTTACTGCTTACACACAAATGAACTGGGCATACAAATCAAATGTGTAGACACCTGGAATATTTAATTGTGAGAGAGATTCCATTTGGTTGCATTTTATTGCAGGTGTGTAGAACTAAATCTTAAAAAAAGAAAAAATTACACGTGGTTTTAGAGCACCGCAAATTGTCACCTAATTCTCTGCTTCCCTACATGTACATCAAACATCTAGAGATGGATGAGCTGCTAAAAGGAAATCAAAGTAGGGTTTGGTGAAAGTCTCTCATGATACCTGACCTATGAGTGTCCAGTGATTTCACTTGCATACTTCATAGGTTCTGGAAATTGAAGTTGACACACCGGCAGTCTGTTAAAACAACAAGGAAAGCTAGTTTCTATTTTTATATCTCCGTTCTCTTCATACCTGATGATGTTGATCTTTGTACTAGATCATATAATCCATGGGTAGGCAAAATAAGGCCCGGGGGCTGGATCCAGCCCAATCGCCTTCTAAATCCGGCCCACAGACGGTCCGGGAATCAGTGTGTTTTTACATGAATAGAATGTGTCATTTTATTTAAAATGCATCTCTGGGTTAATTGTGGGGCATAGGAATTTGTTAATTTTCCTCCAAAAAATATAGTCTGGCCCCCCACAAGGTCTGAGGGACAGTGGACCAGCCCCCTGTTGAAAAAGTTTGCTGACCCCTGATATAATCTATCCTCATTCACTAACTGTATACCTTTGGGGTTTTTTTTAAAAAAAAGTTTCTATTAAAAATTGTAAATTATGACAAGAAAGGGAAATTTTTACACACAAACAAAAGAAAGTAACACTAAGCACCAAAATCAAATATAAAATAAGGTCCAGCAGAGACAACAAAACAGTTACAATATTTTCCATGGAAGTAGGCATTTCTTTAAACTAAAGAATTCATACAGACTTGCCAAATGAAAAAAGAAATGAAAGAGTGAACTGTACACCTTCATACAGCATGATGTGTCTCAGCCCAGAGAATCCAGAAGTCTATGAATGATTCTGGAAAGGCTTCTTTGTAATCACAAATTCTCACTGAGTGCATTTGCTCATGCTCACAAATATATGAAGTCAGTGCTAAGTCTAGTGATAACTTTGGTGGTATTATTGCTCTAATTTGGTTTGGTTTCTGGGCTTGAAATATCTAGGATTTGCAATGACTTCCAACAGCCTGGTTGTCCTGTCGTCTTGACAAGGAACATACCGGTATCTGGAATGGTGGGGCAAGGCAGTAAGATTACATCCAAGTGAACAACTTGCTCTTACAAGGGCTGGAGGCAATGGAAGTCTTATGAGCCTCTGCCTCCAGCTGACCCCTCTTTAGCTCTGGCCCATGCTTTGCTTGAAGAACTGAAGGCCTCAATTAGGTGTGGGAAACCATTTTCAGTCCAAATGTTGCACTTCCCTGCTGGCACAAAGATGCCATAATGGGGCCAGAAGCATTTTCATATTTCATGACATATTTCAGCCAGGCAAAGACAATGGAGGAAGATGCAAAGCAGCAAGATCTGAAGGACCACTCATTTCCCAGTCCTAGAATAGAGCTAATTTGAATTTGGATGATGAGTAGATTTGGGGGGGGGGAGTGGCAGTGGCGTAGCGTGGGGGGTGCAGGGGGAGCCGGCCACACCGGGCGCAACATCTGGGGGTTAGGGTTAGGGGGCGCAAATCCACGGGTTAGGGGGCGCAAATCCACGGGTTAGGGGATGCAAATTACTTGCCTTGCCCCGGGTGCTGACAACCCACGCTACGCCACTGGGGAGTGGGCTTTTATCTTGCCTAAACTGAATTTAATATACAGTAGTTATTTACAGAAGGGACGCAGGTGGCGCTGTGGGTTAAACCACAGAGCCTAGGACTTGCCAATCAGAAGGTCGGCGGTTCGAATCCCTGCGACGGGGTGAGCTCCCGTTGCTCGGTCCCTGCTCCTGCCAACCTAGCAGTTCGAAAGCACGTCAAAAGAGTAACCCCACAGTCAGCCACGACTGGGCCTAATGGTCAGGGGTCCCTTTACCTTTTTAGTTATTGACAGATTCTGTGCTGGACTGGAGTGTAGCTGGTTACAATTTCAACAAAGCAATGCTTCCCCCAAAATACAATAGGTTGACCGGCATCTGCCTATCACTGAAGACCGTGGAGAAGTACACCTTTGGGGATGAAGTCAAACTGTTGGAAGGCTGGAGCACCTGATGGGGCTGAGGACACCAGGCTAGTAGGGACATGACTGCCTTTGAGCAACTGAGGCGTCAAGAGATATACACAATTTTAATAGTACTAGATACAGGGGGTTTCATTGGGAGGAAGAACTGAATGCTACACTTAACTTGGCAAACTGGTCAAGAGTCTCTATGTGTTCAATTTCAGCTGGTATTCAGGAAGCCACCCTGGGCAAACTACCGTATATATAAACCCAAATCTCTTTCCACAATGTTTGCTGCAGCATATGCTTAGAGCTGGAAATTGGAAATACACAAAGAGGTACAGATGGGTGTGGTTTCTCTTAATTAACAGGCAAAGTGCAGTTGAGTAGGACAAATTTTAAAAGAGAATTTCTCAGGTGTCTGATAAAGCTGTATTTTGTACATAAATGTCAACAGCATCCAAATTGTTTCACCCAAGTCAGCTAGTATTTGACACCTCTTAAATAAGATTGGAAAACTATAGACAATGGACTATGTGCCTCTTGTAAGAACCTGTATAATGATATAAAGAGAGAATTTTATCAATTTGTGAAAACATTAGGTTGTGCTTTCCCCTGGTATGTCAATTGCAAATAATTGTTGTGTTCCCTTTCATTATCCTTTTTCTCTATTTACTATGCTAGTGTGTTCTTCAACCCCCCAGTTTTGTATTCACTTATTTATTACTTGCCTTTATATATAAGTTTGTATCTACATTCAGACTGAAACTAAGTAAGGCAAACACATTGTTTTGAATTGACACTGCTTCTACCAGGGTCCCCCCCCCCCTTATTTATTTTAAAGGGACCATACATTTTCATGCTCTTTGCCTGCCTTTTCCCTGGGGTTGTCAGTTGCTAAAATAAATTTATATATATATTAGTGTACTTTGGTTTTGGTTTGGGTGCTCTTTATTCTGTCTTGCCCCTGGGCTCTTGAGTAGGGAAGGAAAAAATAATGTGGTGGTGGTTCTCTCCATGTGACTTGCCAAAAGGGGTGTTAAGAAATCTCCCTGGTTGTTCCATATGTGTGAGCTGCAAAGAGGTGCTAAATTGCTGAAGGAAATTAAAATGGGGAAAGAGGGAGGAAAGAAAGTTTTTGTGTGCTTTGGATTCTGGGCAGCCTTTTAAGAGCACTGTGGTTAGCTATGCAGGAAGAAAAATGCTGGCCATTCTCTGAGTGGGTGACCTCTCCAAGAATAATGGCAAAGAAGAAATGGGAGGAGGAGATGCAGGGAGAACGTAGCCTCTGGTTATGTGTACCTTGAGTCTGATCAGGTGCTATTAAAAGGAATTTTCATACCTCTGAAAAAAAAGAAGAATCTTAAAGGGGAGAAATAATATTTTGGACAAGCTGTCATTTTCAATATGTTTTTACTGTTTGAATCTTGTAGTGATCATTCCGATGCACAGCTCGTTTTCCACAGTTAGATTCCACTGGTGACATGTTAAGCAGCAATGCAAACAACTATGTGTATTGGCTTAGAAAGGACTCTCTTGACTTCTTGGGGCTGTTTTGCTTTGTTGCCTTCCTAAGTCAGCAAAACTGCTGAGATCCTGTCCAAATGAGACTCAGCTGCATTTACAAAAATTAATGGCTGCAAAAGGTACCAATTAGAGTTTGATTTGGGCTTCCTTTGGCATTCATATGCTTAGAATTTGCTCGTTTGTTCTAAACTGGCAATTTGTCACCCATGCATGTCTGCTTTGCTGGTATTTCTCACTTGCTAAATTCTTGAGTATGTTCATAAGGGCATCAGCCACTTCAAACAGTCTTAATCCACAATTGGCAAATTAACTCTATCTGAATAAAATCTAGAGGCATTTGGTGAGAGGGGAGAATGTCAGCGACAATTCCAAGCACCAGGGGTAGCTCACATCGCAAAGTATCCTCCTACAGCCTACTTAATGCTGACAGGATTGTTTGGGTATGGTTTGAAGTAGTGATGAAGTATTGTACTTTCTATCTACTTGCAAGGATGTGATAGTAAAGCTGCAACATATACCCAATTACCTGGAAGTAAGTTCCATTAAACTCAGTGGAACTTACTTCTTAGTAGACATTGCCAGGGTTGCACTATAAGCCGATGTCTGTGGATTGCAGTAAGGAACAGACTAATGCATTTGGTTTGTATAGAAGATCAATTGTGATAACCGATCAACAAAGCTGGGGTTGTTTTTTTTAATCAGTACAGTTAGCTGGAGCTCATATAAATTGGTTACACATTATGTCACATTGAAATACTGACTAACCTTTTACATTTAAGTGAGTGTGACCCAAGTCTGAAATTTAGGTTGGATCCAACCCACTAAAATAAAAAACAAATTATTCATACGTGGGTTTTAAGACCTTTTTTTCTAAAGCAGCTCACAAATCAAGAGTAACTGCACTCTATGAAAAAACAAAAACCTCCCTATTTTTTTTCAATCCGAACAAGATTTGAAAAAGGTGGTTGTGACTGAAATTTGAGGACCTACCCAGGAGACAAACTAGACTCCTTAAATAGGTGTGAAGTGAGTGAGAGATCCATACAAAGTTTGTCTAGAATCCCATCAAAGAAAAAGAGATGATCTAGGTGAGGCCTAACATAAACACCAGCCTGTAGCACAATAGGGGACCAAACAGTAATCCAACAAACATTACAGAGACAAGTGGAAGAAGGAAGCAATTTTAGCAGCTGCATCCCCCTTTCTTAGGGATGGAGACCCTGTGGCCTGCCAGGTGTTGCTGGCCTCCAAGTCCCGCCATGGGACAGCCCGGGGTGATGGCAGTTGTAGTCCAACAACATCTGGAGGGCCACACATTTCCGAGCCCTGTCCCACCCCATCCCATGTTCTGAGTTGTTGCTATTCTGGGAATTACAACCCAGGTCCTCCACCTATGCCATTACTGTGTGGAAAATACCAAAGATTAATGGCCAATGATCATTCAGAGGGGATAATTTCAACGATTGTTGGGGCCAGGGATGGGGGAGAGCTTAAGATTTTAATCATGGCTTGCTAGGGTCTAGTTGTGTTCTGTCTTAGACCAGTTCATTTTATCTCAGAAATGATTGTGACAATGGTGTCACAAAGACGACTAACAGTTACACTCCAGTGCACCCTTAACTGAAGAGTTAGCTTCATTGGACTCTGGGGCTTATTTTGAGTAGAAGTGTATAGGATTGCACTGTAAAATATTGAACCCCCTGGATCCTTAGAGAAAGTGTAAGTTGTAAATAAAATAACTATTTCATTCGGTGCATATATACAAGAAGAACTCGTCGTCAAGCCATTATTCCAGGGGAGTAATGGAAACCAGAGGTTCAAGGGTGATTGAGTGACATATTCCCCTTGACACATAAAGCATAGAAGCCATGCTTCAGTCAACATTCCATATCTCCAGGCAGTGCAGGGTTGCAGCCATCGGAGGGAGATTTTACTGACTGTGAAGTTGCACCCATTGCAACCTATAGTCATAGCAATTCTGGTAGAATGGAATCCATAGGATGGATGGCCCAGAAGCAAAGCCTGGAATTCCAAGGGTCCACTTTAAGGAAAGAAGCAGGTTTTTCTGCACAACTAAAAATTGACATGATTTTGTTCAGAATTAAAATTACGTATGTGTGAACAAGCCAGCTCCCAATTTTCCTTTCACTTACTCAGTAAGTGTATTTCCAATGGCAGGGATGACACAGTATCGCAAAGGGGTGGTCATATATAGTTAATGGGTCTTTGGCAACATGATTCTTCTTAACCTCTCGGATTTTTCTGCAGAAAGGGTAAATATGGATTAAATTGGGAGGGGGGAATAGGGGCTGGCATTTTAATGTTAAGGATGGTTGTGTTGGATGGTTTATGCTGCAAAAAAAAAAAAATGTGTGTGTGAGGAATGCCCATCCCACAATAAACAGTCATCTGAAGGCACTCTTTAGAATCCACATCAAGAAGTCTCCCACCACTTCCACATAGTTGGCTAGAACTCAGCCTTTGTCTGAGGCACTTTGTGGCTTATTCCTTCCTCTGTCTGGAGAATTTAGCCTTGCCATATTCACTTTAAGTAGGACAATTTTATTTTGCCTGCTTTACAGGCATAGATATGTTAACAGGAGCAATCAAAAAAGAAGTGAGACCACTGTAAGTAATTGCTTCAGTTTTAATTCCTGGGCCATAAAAACAATAGTCTTGGGCTGAGAGTCTATTATGCAAATAGAGAAAGATTGTAAGGCTGTGTTGAGCAAGAACAGATCGGGCAATGAGGAACCTGTGGACCTCCAGATTTTGCTGGACTATAGCTCCCATCTTCATTGACCATTGGACATGCTGGATGGAGCTGCTGGGAATTGGAGTCCAACAACATTTGGAGGGACACAGTTTCCCCATCCCAGACATAGCTCAAAATGCAAGATGGTGCTTTTGTATCAGGTTAGCCATACTGATTCTTATGCCCACCCACACTCACCAATCCCCCACTCCACCTCTTTCCCCCTTTTCATTCTAATGTAAGACTATCATGTCTCAACAAATGAAACTGATATGTAGAAAATGTAACTTGAAAAAAGAGACATTGCACTTACTTTTGTAAACCAAGAAATCTTTAACAAAAAATATGCTTTAAAAAATGCAACATGGTGGCTATTTTGAAGAATTTTAAGGCAACGTGGAGCTTGAAGAGAGTTCGGGGAGTGGGGACAGTACGGTGTGGGCTGTGCGTGCAATGAATAGTTGTAAGAAGACAGAAGCAAGACATAGGAAGCACACCAAGCCAGGACCCTGCAATGAAAATAAAGGTATACTTCTTTCACTCTTTTTTTCCTTGTACTTCACTTCCCAAGGTGCATCAGTTTGCAGGGCCTCACAGCACCTTTATTACACGCTCACCCCATTCAGGTATTTCAGTCCCTCACAAAATGAGGGAGAATGAGGGCAGGACACTAGCTTTGCTCCCTGTTGTCATCTCTGTCACCATTCGCGAGTTGGAGGGATAACTTCAGAAGCAGGGAACCTTTTCACTGTAAACATATATCTTCCTGCAGGAGTGCCATACAATACAGTACAGTGGTACCTCTGGTTACGTACTTAATTCGTTCTAGAGGTCCGTTCTTAACCTGAAACTGTTCTTAACCTGAAGCACCACTTTAGCTAATGGGGCCTCCCACTGCCGCCGTGCCGCCAAAGCATGATTTCTGTTCTCAACCTGAAGGAAAGTTCTTAACCCGAGGTATTATTGCTGGGTTAGCGGAGTCTGTAACCTGAAGCGTATATAACCTGAAGCGTATGTAACCCGAGGTACCGCTGTATTGGTTTTCCTGGCCTTTAACACCATAGCTATAGATATACCTAGGGCCCACCCTTATGTATTATCTTAGATATAATATTGTACTAATGCAACAATATTATGGGATCTTATGGTGAAGGGCAGGTAAGAAAGCGAAATAATAATGTTGATGTCGTACTGAATTCAGTGGGAAATAATCCCAGATAAGTGGTTTCAGCCTAAGACAACCACAATGCACAACTGTCCTGCAGCCTGTTATCTCAGCAGCTGCAGTGTGTGCAAATGCAAGCTGTGCATGACCAGCACCTTAGTTCACCTTAGCTGCAGGTATGGTGAAGACCTTGGTTCTCGAACGACTTGGTACTCGTATGTTTGGCTCCCAAACACCGGAAACCCAGAAGTAAGTGTTCCAGTTTTTGAACATTCTTTGGAAGTCAAATGTCTGCCACAGCTTCCGACTGAGTGCAGGAAGCTCCTGCAGCCAACTGGAAGCTGCACCTTGGCTTTCGAACGGTTCCAGGAGTCGAATGGACTCTTGGAACGGATTAAGTTCGACAACCAAGGTACCACTGTATAGTGGAGCTTCCTGCACTCAATTGGAAGCCACATTGGACATTCGGCTTCCAAAGAACGTTCAAAAACCGGAACACTTACTTCCGGGTTTTCGCCGTTTGGGAGCCAAAACGTACGAGTACCAAGGCATTCGAGAACCAAGTTATGACTGTACAGGGAAAGGCAAGAAGGGGCTGAACCTCAAAAGACCATCAACAAACCTTTAGCATGCACCCTCTCCCACCTGGCAAACCAAAATAGGGACAAACATTTGCTAAGGATAGGTTACCAGAAAACAGAGATTCTTTCTGGCAAATAGGGACTGTTGGTGTGTGCCCAAGCCTATAGTCTTCAATGATTCTTTGACAGATGGATCACAAATTGTTCTGAGTTCTAGAAACTTACCTCTTCCATTTCAATATTTGGAGTAAGTATTGTGGAGTTTTAAGAGCAATACCATAACAAGTTTCACATGCAAATAAGGAAGAAGCTTTTCATTTCAGTTACAATAGAAGTCCTAAAGCATTACACTGCTGGAACTGAAAGTGGAATCTGGATCATGGCAAATTGTGGCATCAATTCTGTATGTGTACACACATATTCTGGGTGTGGGCTTAAGATTCCCTGTTCCATACCCCAAATACCAGCTTCTCAGTGATAGCATGAGTCACAACTGTTATTTGCAAACATGCCTACTGAGCAAAAGTATATTACTTTCACCAGCTTTTAACACTCTCACATAGGTGATGCAAAGCAACAACAGTCCTTCTTGATCTGTTGCAGAGATACCAATATTGAGCTAAGTATATTTGAAGTACGTATAGGTGTTGACCTTTGGCTTCCACCAATGGAAACAAAGGGTTACAGAAATACAGAACCTTAAAAACACAAACAAATACCATGCCCCAATGCCAGCCGTAGGCGATTTCTAATTGTCAACTGCATGGATCAAACCTGTTATGATAAATGTCATGTATTTCGTGGACTTTTTCCTTTTTTTTTTTACAAGATAGTAAAGAAGAAAAAGAGGTGAGAGTATACATGCCAGCTCACTCCAAGCGTTATGAGAGAGCTAACCGATCTCCCATTAAAATCCTTGGTTGTACATAATGTGAACACTTGCTACGCAGAATTGACTGTAACAAAATGTTTGCTGCACTTCTTGTTCAGTTTTTGTTAGCGGGAGTAGTTTGATGTAAATAGCCTAGTATCTTTTGAATTTGAATACTAAAGCAGCAGAATAAGAGCGTAAGAATAACAAAACCAAAATCCTAAATTCATTTACTAATTCATAGCATTTATGTCCTGTTCTTCAGCCAGAAAGGCTCTCCGAGCAGCTTACAAGTCAATAAAAAATAGCACAGTCATTGGCTTACAATCTAAAAAGATTGGACACAAAAGGAAAAAGGCCTGGGGATGGGAGAGGAAAACAAGCAAATTCAGGCACCAAATTATTATCATTACAAGGTTCTTCTAATGACCAGCTTGGGTGGAAATGGGAAGCTCACAGGTCAACAAAACAGGCCTTGGCAGCCTCTTGTACCTTAGTGACCCAGCCTTCCTGGAAGTGACCGAAATGTTGCTGGTATTTGCTGACCTTCCAACCCACCACAGGCCACATTGTAAGCTAGCCAGGCCACCCATCTGTCAATCACCTTATGTCCTATGACATTATGCCATTGTAAACGGACTCCGGGGCTGCACAGGAAGTCATCCTTCGCAGCCCCACCTTGAACTGCAAAGGAGGATTTCCTGTGCAACCCCACCTTGAAATGCAGCAGAAGAGTCTTCCTTTTAAATAAAGGCTTGAATTCAGCACTTTTTGAGTTTTAAAAAAAGTGTTGTGTTTATTAACATATTATTTGTACTTTTAGCAAATATAAGTACCCTTCATCAAAAAGTCCCAGGATGTGCTACCAAAAAAATAATAATCACAATTAAAATAAATACAATGTACATTTAAATCACAAAATAATGGTATTTGTTGTTGTTGTTTAGTTGTGTCCGACTCTTTGTGACCCCATGGACTAGAGCACGCCAGGCACTCCTGTCTTCCACTGCCTCCCGCAGTTTGGTCAAACTCATGCTGGTAGCTTCAAGAACACTATCCAACCATCTCGTCCTCTGTCGTCCCCTTCTCCTTGTGCCCCCAATCTTTCCAAACATCAGGGTCTTTTCCAGGGAGTCTTCTCTTCTCATGAGGTGGCCAAAGTATTGGAAGCTCAGCTTCAGGATTTGTCCTTCCAGTGAGCACTCAGGGCTGATTTCCTTCAGAATTGATAGGTTTGATCTTCTTGCATTCCATGGGACTCTCAAGAGTCTCCTCCAGCACCATAATTCAAAAGCATCAATTCTTCGGCGATCAGCCTTCTTTATGGTCCAGCTCTCACTTCCATACATCACTACTGGGAAAACCATAGCTTTAACTATACAGACCTTTGTTGGCAAGGTGATGTCTCTGCTTTTTATAATAATAAACAGCCAATATCCAAATAACAGACCAGCGGTGCACAGCAACAGTGCAGGCAGTTGAAGACATCCAATCAACCAAAGGCCTAAGTAAAAAAAGTGTCTCTTGGCCACTTGTCTAGAAACATACAATGATGGTGCACCTCAGAGAGCAGGTTATTCCACAACCTTGGGGTAACCACAGTGAAGGCCCTCTTGTGCTTTGCTGCCCTTCCAACCACAGAAGGGGCCTTTCTGTTGAGCTTAACACCTGGACAGGTCAACAGGTGTAGGAGGCACTGCTTCAGATATTTGCAGCCCAAGTAATAAGTATTAACACTTGCATATAAGTGATGTATATAAAATACATCAGTAGTGAATTGGCATCCAGTGCAGATCTTTCCATACCCACGAAATCTGTGTTTTGCCAGAGACACCCAGAAGAAGATTTACTTCTGCATTCTGCACTAGTTGCAGCTCCTGAACTATCTTCAAGGGCAGCCCCATGTAGAATTGTTCAATCTGGAAATTACCAGAGAGTGGATCACTGTTGCCAAGCTATCCCTACTCTAAAAGGGATGTAGCTGACGAACCTAGCCACCAAGGTTGGATGGATCAAGGAGTACCTCCTAGCTATACACATGTTCCTTCCAGCAGAATGCACCCCTGTCCAGAACTGGCCTTCTCCCTATGAACCAGATTTGAAAAGCTGCAATGTACAGTACCTCCATCTTGTCTAGATTCAGTTTCAGTTAATTGGTCAGCATCCAGCACGTTACCTCTTCCAAGCACTGACCTTAATATAACACCTTAGAATGATTCCTCTGATTCACTGAGAACAGTCCAATAGAGCTAGGTGCCGTCAACATACTGATGACACTTCACTCCAAATCCCCTGTTAATAATTTTCAATTGCTTCATATATATGTTAAAAGGCATGGGGAACAAGATTGCCACCTGGCAAAACCCACAGGTTAGCTCCCAAAGCAACCTGCAATTGCCCCCAGCTTTACTCTGTGAAATCAGCCTTGTAGGTTGGAGGAGAACATCTGTCAACATGGTAGCCCAACTTCCAATGCCTAGAGCTGCTCCAAGAGGATACAGTGGTCAGCAGTGTGGGAATGTTGTGTATAGTAGGAGAGGATATATTGATTAAATATTATCCTTCCTCACTTACGCTTGTGAGTCAGTAACAGAGTACATTCCCCAATATATAGCAGGAAGCTAGTTGGTAGATTAATTTGAATCTCTTTACTTAAGCAATCCAATCTGACTTGTCCAGATTGGGCTTGATCCTGGTAAATTCCCCTTTTATCCCTCTTGAATAAAGACACAACAGTCTTCTTTAAAAGTACTGATAAGAAGTTTACTTACATTCAGTTCACTTTGGGTTCCCTGAAAGCAGGCTTTTAGCTTGGAGTTACAGAAAAGAGAGTGGGTTCATCCTATGTAGGGATTTGAGCCCATGTGCTTGTGGCTGAGAACCAGCAGACAGCAAAATACATCAGTATCAGAAGAAAGCAGCAAAAGAGGAAGATGGCTGCATGACCGGCCCTTTTACAGGGTCTCACAGGGTCACGCCCATCTACCTGGTCACAGGCAGGGGGAGGATGCTCCAGACCAGGTGTGTTACAGGAAGTCCTCCTGGCTGGAGCAACATCCCCCTGTGTGTCCACTCTGGGCTAACAGGAAGTGTTGTACTTGACTGCTTATGTTACATCCCACAAGCAATATCAAAAGCTGCTGAGAGGTCAAGGAGAACCAAGAAGGTTGCAGTCCTCCTGTCCCTCTCTTGACAAAAGTTACCACCTAGGGTGACCAAAGCACCTTCAGTGTTGTATCCAGTCCTGAAGCCGAATTGTAATGGCCCCAGATAACCCACTTCTTCTAAGCACACCACCCTCTTGAACCCTTTGTCCCAAAGGGGAATATTGTCCCATGAACAATAATTCTGGGTCCAGAGAGATTGTCTTGAAAGTAGGATGCACTGCCACCTCCTGAAGGGCCAGTGGCACCTACCCCTCCCACAATGGGGCATTCAAGCAGAGTAACTGACTTGGATGTGAGGGCTTTACTGAGCTTAGGAACAAATAGCATAGGAAGCTGCCTTATACAGGGGTCAAACCAACAGTCCATTTTGCTTCGTACTGCCTTCACTGACTGCCACCATGGTTTCAGATAGTGTATCTTCCCCAGATTTTCCTGGAGGTACTGGGGATTAAGAACATAAGAATAGCCTGATTGACAGCACTTAAATTGGTACTGAAGCCTAGAAGATACTCTTCACCCTAGAGGAACCAGAGTGATGATTGTTGCAGGGCCGGCCCTAACATTAGGCAAAGTGAGGTAGCCATGCAGCTGGTTTGGGGTCTCACAGCAGAGCAGAACTTAATGTTGTTGTTTGACTTAATGTTATTGTTTTATTGTACTCAAATATCACCTGTCAAATTTGTTCAACCTTTTCCCTTTAACATAAAGCTTTTATATCAATGATGTCAAAATCACAAAGGATGTCACATTAAACCACATGCAGCACAAAGTTTCTCCCTCGCCCAATTTTTTTTTGAAAATGTTGCACAAATGACTGTTGTCTCTGTTTTTTTTATGGGCCAAATTTACTGACCTGCTAAAATAAGTTGTTCAATGTGAGCATTCTTTTTATTTATTTTTGCACACATAATTGAAGTTGGGTTAAATTAATTGCCCACATTTTTTAAAAAAGTAAAAAAATAGTATGACCAATTCAGCCAATACTGTACTAAATGGGAAACGTCTAAGCCATTTATCGGCAAAAATAAAAAAGTGATCAGGGCCAGATATAATTCTGTTCAACCAAGATGCTGTGATAGAACTTCATTCTTTAACACATCATGCCAGATTGTGCAATGATAATGCCTTTGTACTCTTGCTGACTCACAACAAGATAAGGTAATGTGGGATAATAATATTAAGCAAGAATAGATGTTAGCTCATGTGAGATTATGTAACATTACCTTTGACCTTTGGTGGAGGGTTCCTTGCAGGCAGTAACTTGAGGATGTGGTCACACTGACATTTTGAGCTAGATTTTATTTCTGGGAATGCTCCGACTGTTGTTGGATCCTTCACACATGTCCAGAGACAGGGTGGCATAGTGATTAGAGTGTCAGACTAGGAACTGGGAGATCAGGGTTCAAGTGCCCACTCAGACCCCAACTTGAGCCCCTTGGAGAAAATGATGGTATGTAAATACAACCAACAATCAGTGGTACTAAAAATGGACTAACTAATCATGGACGGTGCAACAACCAGCATGTTTCAATTCTAGAATGCTGTTGGCACTGAGGAGGCATTTCAGGAAGAGAGTGACTGAAATCCATGTCTAAAGATGAGGCGAAAGATAAGGAGCTGAACTGGAGCAAAGATGAGTCACAAACCGGAAACGGTGAACTCAGGAAGAAGCGTGTGAAGGAAAACCCGAGGGCACTCTAGGAACGGGGAAGAGGAGATGTTTACTGAACAAGCAGTGATGTTGGACTTACCAGCAGTAAGGAGAGAAGCAGATCCAGTTGCACAACTTGTTGCAGAATGTTCAGAGAACTGCCTTGCGTCTCTGGATTTGAGCAGCTATTGTCCAGATACCATATTTTTTGCCCTATAGGGCGCACCGGCCCATAGGGTGCACCTAGTTCTTTTGGGGGGAAATAAAGGGGGAAAATTATTTTTCCCCCAGCCCGAGCTTCCCCCAGCCCCCAGAACAGGCTGCTATCCGCAAGCCTGGGGAGCCCGGCGGGAACTCCCGCCGGTCTCCCCAGGCTTGCGGATATCTGCCCGAAGCCCAGGGCGCGCTCTGCTGCGCGCCCCAGGTTTCGGGCTGCAGGCTGCTGTCTGCAAGTCTTGGGAGCCCGGTGGGAACCCCCGCAGGCTCCCAAGGCTTGCGGATAGCTTCCTGAAGCCTGGAGAGCGAGAGGGGTCGGTGCGCACCGACCCCTTTCTCTCCAGGCTTCAGCAAAAGCCTGCATTTGCCCCATAGGACGCACACACATTTCCCCTTCATTTTTGGAGGGGGAAAAGTGCGTCCTATAGGGCGAAAAATACGGTAGTTGCTCTTTGATGGAACAGAATAAGCACCTACTCAGAAGGAGGGCAGAGTGCATTGCACAATTCTCGGTGTTGGGTTGGCATCAAAAGTGTGCAGCAGGAGAACTAGAGGCCTCTAATGCTTCTGTGTCACTCAGTCAAATCAGAGCCATAGATTCTGAGAAAAAATGTCTTGGCAAAATAGATGTTTCCCCTCTGGACCTTCTTACATATACACAACTGAGGGGGGGGGGGGACAATCCTACACTGCCAAGCACTGAAAAGCAGTTGGCTAAATAGAAATCTTTCGAAAGTTTGTCTTAATAGAAAGAAGCTATCCTAACGCTTTTGTTGGCCCCTCAAAAAGTGATTTATTGGTCTGAATCCCCTTCCTGTCATTATCTTTCATCTACTGTAGCTTGCATCTTGGAACCAGCTGCCCACAAAACAATCTACAAATAGTTGGAAACTTCCTTTTGACCACCATCCTACGTTTATTATGATTTCTATTATTAACAGAGACAGTATGTAGCCTTAAGTTTGGGAAGTGCCAATCTTCTTTTTGGCCCACAGCAGATTTGCAAACAGGTAAGACTGTTACGTCAAAGTGCAAGTAGATAAATAGGTACCGCTTCAGCGGGAAAGTCAACGGCGTTTCCGTGTGCTGCTCTGGTTCGCCAGAAACGACTTAGTCATGCTGGCCACATGACCCAGAAGCTGTATGCCGGCTCCCTCGGCCAGCAAAGTGATATGAGCGCTGCAACCCCAGAGTCAGCCATGACTGGACCTAATGGTCAGGGGTCCCTTTACCTTAACCTAAGACTGTTATGGGGACATGGGTGGTGCTGTGGGTTAAGCCACAGAGCCTAGGATTGGCTGATCAGAAGGTGAGGTCCCGCTGCTCGGTCCCTGCTCCTGCCAACCTAGCAGTTCAAAAGCACGTCAAAATGCAAGTAGATAAATAGGTACCGCTCCGGCAGGAAGGTAAACAGCATTTCCATGTGCTGCTCTGGTTTGCCAGAAGCGGCTTAGTCATGCTGGCCACATGACCCGGAAGCTGTACACCAGCTCCCTTGGCCAATAAAGCGAGATGAGTGCCGCAACCCCAGAGTTGGTCACGACTGGACCTAATGGTCAGGGGTCCCTTTACCTTTACCTTTTTAAGACTGTTATGAGCACTGTGTGTGTGTACACACAGTCACAAACACACACACACTGCAACAAAGCACTCACCACAACCTACAAGGAAATGCTTCTTTTAAGCCTAATTTCATCCAAGGGTGGGGGGGGAGAGACTCTGCAGGTACCAGCAAAGCTCTCTGTTGGCACATGTGCACCTGCAGATCAGTGACCTCTGCTTTTACTCCCAGGTATTGTATGAGAATGTCAGAATTCCCTTTAAATTTGGGACATGGGAGAATTTTAACCCAAATGGGAGATTTCTCCATTGGAGGGGAAGTTATAAGACAGGAGCTACACGTTATCCGTGGGCGGAAAGCATCCATGAAATGGATGTTTTACTCAGCAAAAAAGCAAAACGATTTTAGCCTCTAAATATGCAGAGACACAATATCAAGTATCACAAATGTGATGCAGCCAGCAACACTTAATTATCAGTTCTGCAAGCAAATTAGGTGAGAAAGTTACTTGTCTTTTTATATTTATTTTATTTATAAAACCCTTCAGAGAAGATATCAATTCTACCACAACTTACTGCACGTAGACTTTTTGCCTACCATTTCTTCTTCTTCTTCGTGTTACTTGTGTTTTCTGTGGTTTTTAAGAATCTCTAGATTAATTCCCTTATGCAAAAACTTACTTTCTGTAAAATTTTACCTTACATGCTAAATTGAATAGATGTAAAAGCTAGTATTCTAGAATAGGAGAGCATGAAAACGAATTGTGGGAGATTAAGAATATGGTTAAGTATATAAACTTTTATATATACACACACACAAACACACACTGTATTTTTTTTAGAGTTTTTGAATACCTGTAGATTTAAAAAGTTGGTCTGGGAAACAGATCCAGAAAGAAAACGTTTTTGCAATCACCTGTGTGACCCTTTGTAAGATTTTAAGTACAGCAAATCTTTCAGCTGATGACATTCCACGCAAACTATTAAAAAACTGTTTCCCAGCCACAGTTTATTTTTAGAACAGGCTGTGATACAGTGTCTGCATAGCAATATCCCATACAGCACAGTTAAACAGATGAGGAGTAGACTTCGGGCCTTTCTGAGGGCTTTTCCAGATGACCTGTTTAAACAGCATTCATTCTGGTTTACTTGCACAAAGCTACTGCACTGGTCAGACTATGTCCAGTCTTTATTGAGCTTTCATTCAAATTCATTTATGGCAGTGGCGTAGCGTGGGTTGTCAGCACCCGGGACAAGGCAAGTAATTTGCGCCCCCAACCCGTGGATTTGCGCCCCCTAACCCTAACCCCCAGATGTTGTGCCCGGTGCGGCCGGCCCCCCCTGCACCCCCCACGCTACGCCACTGATTTATGGGACAGTTATATAACAATGAGCATATGTCCTGCATTCACCCTGATTTCCTAGTGGGGATTTTACATATCTTCCTACTACTAATCATTCTTTCATCCCACACTTTTTAGTGCATTTCCCTGCTAATTGCCCAACAGAAGCCATCCACTTCAGTTCCAGCACACACTTGAATCATTCCCGCAAAATAGAGGCAGTCTAGCAGCATCCCAGCTCTATGACTTTATAAAGGTAAAGGGACCCCTGACCGTTAGGTCCAGTCACGGATGACTCTGGGGTTGCGGCGCTCATCTCACTTTACTGGCCAAGGTGTACAGCTTCTGGGTCATGTGGCCAGCATGACTAAGCCGCTTCTGGCAAACCAGAGCAGCACACGGAAACGCTGTTTACCTTCCCGCCAGAGCAGTACCTATTTATCTACTTGCACTTTGCGCTTTCCAACTGCTAGGTTGGCAGGAGCAGGGACCGAGCAACGGGAGCTCACCCCATCGCAGGGATTTGAACCGCCGACCTTCTGATCGGCAAGCCCTAGGCTCTGTGGTTTAACTCACAGCACCACTGGTGTAAACAGAAGGTGTCTCGAAGTTCATGCCAGCCCATCTTCTTGCACTGAGATCCTCATGCACACAGTCAGACCAAAAATGAAAGAGAAAACTATTGAATTATCATCAAATGAACAGATTTCTTTGAGAGATGAGATGAAACATCCTGCTATAGTATAGTTTTGCACTTGCTTTGGGGGGACAGTAGTCACTGTGGCCACTCTTCTATGTTAAAGAGGCAAACATATGAACTGGAGCCTGTTTATTTAAAAAATATGAATAGCTCTACAAATAATCTCATCTTTTATAGTAACCTTATGCCCAGTATTGCTCAATAATTCTAAACAAACAAAAATCAGTGCAGTTTTGCATGGTTCAGTCTGCCATCTTGATTCAAAATGGCACCCAGATGCATCCAAACATGGCTGAAATCCTGGCTCCTTGATCTTGGGAATAATCATACAGTGGTACCTCGGGTTAAGTACTTAATTCGTTCCGGAGGTCTGTTCTTAACCTGAAACTGTTCTTAACCTGAAGCACCACTTTAGCTAATGGGGCCTCCTGCTGCCGCCACGCCGCTGCTGTGCGATTTCTGTTCTCATCCTGAAGCAAAGTTCTTAACCCAAGGTACTATTTCTGGGTTAGCGGAGTCTGTAACCTGAAGCGTATGTAAGCTGAAGCGTATGTATCCCGAGGTACCACTGAACAAAATTTGGTTTCAATATCTTAAGAAATGTCCTAACGGGTAGCAAACAGACAAATATATTTCTGGAATACATAGTATAGTGGACTAGTAGAAAGCCCAGATGCCGCCAGTGAATTTAAAGAAACAAAAAAAATTATGATTTGTATATGAATAGTGTGATTTATGAGTTTCAGGCCTGCACATGCTCACACCCACCCAGGGCTTCGATCTGATCCAGGGAACACCTGGCCTGACCTCAAATCAATTTTAGTATTATTATTTTTTGGGTGTGGGGGAGGAGTTCATATTTCATTAGGGTTATTTTGTTCCACCATCTTGATTCAACATGGTGTCCGTTGTCCAAGCATAGCCCAAGACCACCTCCTGCAGCTTAAGACTCTCAACCTGAGTTGGGCAACAGGATCTTCAGAGGCATCCAAATTGATGCAGGTTGGCGCGCTCACACAAAAATGGGTGAAGTGCCACCAGATTGGGCAACAATATCTTCAGAGGTGTCCATATCAATGCAGTTTGGACCCCTCATGCCAAAATTGGGTGAAGTCACACCAAAAGCCATGTTTCGGTCCAACATATTGATTCAGAAACCTTCATGCCAAGTTCGGCAATCATATCTCAAGACGCGGCCAAAACCATAGAGAACAGATGGGCAGACAGACAATCGCTTTCCAAAATATACAGTAGATAAGGCTAGGCTAAGGCTAATTCAACAACAACATTCTTTATTATTGTTGTTGAATATACAGTAGATAAGCAAGAACATATGAAGAGCCCTGCAAGGTAACATCAAAGGTCCATCTATTCCAGGATTTTCCAAACTTGGGTCTCCAGCTGTTTTTGGAATACAGCTCCCATCATCCCTATCTAACCAGAAGACCAGGTACCACTGGTCAGGGATGATGGGAACTGTATTCCAAAACCAGCTGGAGACCCAAGTTTGGGAAACCCTAATCTATTCTATCTTCCTTCTCACAGACACCAACCAGATGCCTCCCCAAAGCCCACAAGTAGGGTATGAAAGACCCAGGCTTCCCTCTCTGTTGTTCCATAGCAATTGGTTTTCAGGGACATATTAGGTTGTACACATGCTGCAGTTAATACAGGCACAAGCTGTTTCTACACAGGTAGACAGACATGTGTTTGTGTGAAAGAGTATACAGTGGTACCTCGGGTTAAGTACTTAATTCGTTCTGGAGGTCTGTACTTAACCTAAAACTGCTCTTAACCTGAAGCACCACTTTAGTTAATGGGGCCTCCTGCTACCGCCGCGCCGCCGGAGCACGATTTCTGTTCTTATCCTGAAGCAAAGTTCTTAACCTGAAGCATTATTTCTGGGTTAGCAGTGTGTGTAACCTGAAGCGTATGTAACCTGAAGCGTATGTAAGCCGAGGTACCACTGTACATTGATTTGTTCTGTTCAACCATTTATGTTCACAGATTGTACATTCATTGAATGTAACATGTGAATGCCCCTATCGTCCCTGAACATACAGGCTCCATCATGTGTATGTTCTCACTTATCTAACCTTATTAAAGATTTGCATGGTACAGTCTATTGCTGCACTGTTAGAGCAACACCTGTTGTATTACTGTACTGTTAAAACAACACCCTAAAAGACTAACTAAATTATCTTGGGGTGAGCTTTCATACACAAAAATTATGCTATCAGACACATGATGTGAACAGCAAAGATGATAAATATATCTATTTTACTGTCTATAACACCCACCCACCCAGTACACACACAAGTTCAAGAATGGGGGGAAAGCAGTTTCCAATGTGAGATTAAAAACTGAACTAACACATTTCTGAAATCCCATATATGAGTCAATCAATTGAAGTTAATGAGGTTCAATTACTAGGGGTTGACAAACTCATAGACAGGTCCTGGCACACCCAATCCTTGCTGATGGCTGTTCAATTGACATGATTCCACTTGTGAAATTATTACTCTTTGCAGGGAGCTAAAGCAGTAATTTAAAGTTGCAGTACTTTTGTGAGTTGCTTTTTTTCTTTACAAACCGTATATGTTAGGTAGGGGAAAATGAGTAAGAAAGGGAATGGGTGACTGACATAGTATTTTTCTTGTTTGACCCTTTCTGTTTCTACTAAAAAAATTGAAGATTGTATTTGGGGAGGTGTTTTTTGCTCTCAGAAACAAATACCATTGGGGTGGAATAAATAATAGATTGAGTTATAACTAGAGATGTGAAACTGGTTCAAACTGCCACACATGCCTATCAAAAATCTCCTGTGATGCTCTTCTCATTGCTGCTTGTAGGATCACTGCCACAAAAAGAAACACTTAGATACAGATCCAGCAGTGAAATGATAATGATAACATTGGTTTTGACCTATAAAGCCTTAAACGGCTCAGGACCTCAATACCTCAAGGACCGCCTCTTTCCATATGAACCTACCTGGACCCTGAGATCATCTTCTGAGGCCCTTCTTTGTGTGCCTCCTCCTCGAGAGGTTCGGAGGGTGGCAACACGAGAACAGGCCTTCTCTGCAATCATTCCCTTCTGTGGAATGCTCTCCCCAGGGAAGTTCGCTTGGCGCCTTTATTATACACCTTTAGGTGCTAGGCAAAAATGTTCCTTTTTAACCAGACCTTTGGTTGATACAATTTACATCCTATGACCTTTTAAAATGTGTATTGGGGGGGGCTATTGAGTTGTTGTTTTTATTTTTATAAGGTATTTTGTAGTTTTATATCTTGATTTTATTCTGTGAACTGTCCTGAGACCCCCAGGTATAGGGCGGTATAATAATAATAATAATAATAATAATAATAATAATAATAATAATAATAATAATAATAATAATAGACCTCATGAAGGATAACATCTGGAACACACATTGTCTCCTGGGAAATTAAAAGATTTTATTCTGTAGCTGTCAATGCACATGCCTTTCAAATTTCAAATTGTTGGTGGTCACTTTAAGTATGAGTGTGGTGTAGTGGCTAGAATGTTGGACTAAGATCTTTGAGACCAGGGCTGAAATCCCCATTCAGCCATGGAGGTGACCTTGAGCCCATCACAGCCTCTCAGCCTAGCCAACCTCACTGGGTTGTTATGCCCAATGCATATGTCTTTCTCCTTTTCCAAACCACTGCTCGCCACCGATGCTTCAAAGAACACCTTTTTCCAGGTGCTTTAAACCAGGCCCCACATTCCACTCAGATGCCTCCACCTGAGCCTGGTTAAAGTGCAAAATCCCTATTTGAAGCATCCTCCTTTAAACACTAGAGGATGGCACTGTGGTCTAAACCACTGAGCCTCTTGGGCTTGCCGATCGGAAGGTTGGCAGTTCAAATCCCCAAGACGGAGTGAGCTCCTATTGCTCTGTTCCAGCACCTGCCAACCTAGCAGCTCGAAAGCATACCAGTGCGAGTAGATAAATAGGTACCCCTGCGGCAGGAAAGTAAACGACATTTCCGTGCGCTCTGGCTTCCAACACGGTATTCTGTTGCACCGGAAGCAGTTTAGTCATGCTGGCCACATGACCCAGAAAGCTGTCTGTGGACAAAGGCCAGCTCCCAAGGCCTGAAAGCAAGATGAGTGCCGCAACCCCTTAGTCACCTTAGACAGGGGTCCTTTATCTTTACCTTTAAACACTGCACTGGGGATTTCAAGAGGTGGACAGGACCATCCACAAACCAGTCATTTGGCATCATGTGGCTGACACTAAAATTTGGCCAGGCTGCAAGTTGTGGTTCCCCTGTTGTGGAATTCCTCCCCCCCCCAACTAGTGAGGTGCACCTCTCTTTCTCATTATTAACTTTCAGCAGAAATTTGGAAACATTCTTGTTTGCCCAGACATTCAGTGGATGAATGTTCCTGGTAGTACCACAATCATTTGCTTTGGTTTTTGTTTTAAAATTTACAGAAATGGTGGCCATGTTGCTGCATAACGTCCCTCTGCCACATTATACTCCTTGTGTAAGAAACTGTTTGCGTAGCATGCAAAAAGCGCCAAAAACCAGTCATTCGTAGTACATGGATAGGCCATGGGCAACCATCCAAATTAAGTTCGAGTGGCCACAATAACTAAGAGATTTGTTTGATGCAAGCGTAGGCAGGAAAGAAGGGAGAAGTGTGCTTGAAATGTCATACAGTGGTACCTCAGGTTACGAACACCTCGGGTTAAAGACACTTCGGGTTACAGACTTCACTAACCTGGAAGTAGTACCTCAGGTTAAGAACTTTACCTCAGGATGAGAACAGAAATCACGTGTTAGCGGCACAGCAGCAGCGGGAGACCCCATTAGCTAAAGTGGTACCTCAGGTTAAGAACAGTTTCAGGTTAAGAACGGACCTCTGGAAGGAATTAAGTTCGTAACCAGAGTTACCACTGTATTGGGCACATTCCACCTGTTCAAAGTTTGGGGCTTTGTTTTGTTTATTTTATCCTCTGCACAAACCCCACGCTAGGGGGGTGAAGCAGCAGCCAAATAGTCTAACAAGTGGCTTGTCAGCGAGGAATGTCCTAGCTGTAAGTATGGAGTCATCTTGACACTTTTCAGCCAATCCTCTGAGGATAATAAGTAAGGAGGACAAAATGAGTGCAGCCCTCCAGGGCCTCCCCTTAAGAGTTTAAAAGCAAAATATTGATTTTGAGTTACCCTGCTTCAACTCAGCTTCACTCTCATGATATTTTTATTCCCTTGCATATTGCCAAGTCCATTTGTTTTGTTTTTAGTCTTTTTTTCCTTCCAAATCACTGGTGAAACTGGCATGTCCATGTAACATTCCTGTACCTAAAAATACAGTCAATTGACACCTTGAAGGTTTCCAGGCAACTCTAACCATTTGTGACATCTTTAGCTGCCTCTCCAGTATGTTCAAAACAGATAAAGTGGATGAATTGATTTTAGTTGTCTAAAACCCTTGACAAAATCTCTCGGTGGCCATCCAAGCTGGTCTCTTGATGATTTAGATGGCTTTTGCTTCCAACACAAATGTGATCCTTCCTGACTCTCCACTTTGCCTTTTAACTCCATCCACAGTGGGTGTCCCCTTTCTGAAGGCAGAGCAGTTCCTTGCCTGCAACAGGGCCATCCCAAGGCATTTTGCTGCCTAAAGCAAGGGGCAAAAGGGGGTGATGCCCCCTTATTCCACATGCAGAAGCCAACCAGGCGGACGGTTAACTCTTAAACACCAACTACAGATAGACAGACCAAACCCAACTGTGTTCTGTGCCTGTTTCACAGGTGTACAATCGTAGACCAGAAAAGCAGGTTTAAGTAAGGTCCTAAGACAGTATGACCTGGACCCAGAAACCCTTTCCTCTAACAGCTGTCTTCCTCCCAACTCACACAGACAGGAAGAAACACAGGAAGGAAAAATAACAAGCTTTGGTGACCTCTCCACGCATACAAGTGCTGCCCCCTAGCTAGCAAAAAATCATCTGTCTGGGGATTTCCCCCCAGGTTTTCTATATTTGTGTCTCAGAATGATTAAGCTTTAGTGAAGGGGTCCCCCCAAGATTTATGGGATTTCCCCTGAAATACCACTCTGCTCAATATTAGCAAATATAGCAACAATAAGTGGGGTGCTTTTTTTAAAAAAAAACAGTCCCTTAAGTCAGTCCACCTAATGACATTAAAAGAAAGAAAACCGTTAAAGGGCACCAAAAGTGATTTGGAAACTTTAAAGAAAGAAGCACTCTAATTATAATAATTAATGTAGGCCTACAAGCTCTGCTGTCACACACTGAAGCCTATACTGTGAGAGAAAGGGGTGCAAGACACCTGACCCAGCTCACTGCTTCCAAGTAAATTTCTGTATTCCCCAGCACGCTCTCCTAAACAGCCTCAGATGTCAAGGAAATAAACAACTATCTGACTTTTAGAAGACATCTGAAGGCAGCCCTGTTTAGGGAAGTTTTTAATGCCTGATGTTTTATTGTATTATTGTATTTTTATTTTATTTTTTTATAAATATTTTATTAGGTTTTTAATAAACAAATTTCCACTTTCAAATACATACTTCCATAGATCCAATGGACTCCCCCCATCTCCCGAGCACTGCATTCCCTGTGTAACCAAAACCTCAGCAATTTGTTAACTTATTTTATACATAACAATATGTCTTCCATTTTATCGTGTTATCTGATGTAAACATTTCAGTACAATTGCATTAATTTTTAATTTCCACACAATAAAAATATTTCATTACCTCACTTCTGTCTTATAGTGTCTTATTTATCAATCCAGAAATTTGCCGATACTGAAGCTATACCTTCCTAGAAAGGAGCATTTTTTAACATTCATACAACTTATAATGCTTTTTCAAATAGTCCTTAAAATTTTCCCAAACTTCCTCCGTTTCTTCTTCTCCCGAGTCTCGAATTCTGCCAGTCATTTCAGCCAACTCCATATAGTCCATCAGCTGCGTCTGCCATTCTTCCAATGTGGGTAGATTTTGTGTCTTCCAGTGCTTTGCCAACAAAATCCTCGCTGCTGTAGTAGCGTACATAAAGAAAGTTCTATCTTTCTTGACCATCCTCTGGTCTACCATGCCCAGAAGGAAGGCCTCCGGTTTCTTAGGTAAGGTGAATCTCAGCACCTTTTTTAGTTCATTATGTATCATTTCCCAGAAGGCCTTCACTTTCGGGCAGGTCCACCAGAGGTGTAGAAATGTCCCTTCCTCTTCCTTACATTTCCAACATTTATTATCGGACAGGTGATATATCTTTGCAAGCTTGACTGGGGTCATGTACCACCGGTATATCATTTTCATAATGTTTTCCTTCAAGGCAGTACATGCCGTGAATTTCATTCCGGTGTTCCATAACCTTTCCCAGTCTTCAAACATAATGTTATGCCCCAAGTCCTGTGCCCACTTTATCATAGAGGATTTGACAATCTCATCCTGTGTGTTCCATTTAAGCAGCAAGTTATACATTCTCGAAATTAGCTTAGATTTTGGCTCAAGCAACTCTGTTTCTAGTTTCGATTTTTCCTCCTGAAAACCCACTTTTTTGTCTGCTTTAAAAACTTCCTGGATTTGAGCATAATGCAACCAATCTCGCACCTTGTTTTTTAGCTTTTCCATACTCTGTAACCTCCATTTATCTCCAATTTTTTCAATTATTTCCCAATATTTAGGCCAGTGGGCCTCCATATTGAGTCTTTTACGTGCTTTGGCCTCCATCGGTGAGAGCCACCTCGGAGTTTTACTCTCCAATAAGTCTTTATATTTTGACCAGACCATGAAAATTGCCCTTCTGACAATATGGTTTTTGAACAATTTATGAACTTTAACCTTGTCATACCACAAATATGCATGCCACCCAAAAGCATTATCAAATCCCTCCAGGTCAAGGACATCGGTGTTCTCCAATAAAATCCAATCCTTCAACCAGCAGAGGGCTGCAGCTTCATAATATAACCTCAAGTCCGGCAGGGCAAACCCCCCTCTTTCTTTCGCATCTGTTAGTATTTTAAACTTTATTCGGGGCTTTTTGCCCTGCCAGACAAATTTAGATAAATCCCTCTGCCATTTTCCAAAACATTCCACCTTATCCACGATCTGGAGGGCCTGAAACAAAAATAACATTTTCGGCAATACATTCATCTTTATAGCAGCTATTCTGCCCAGCAAGGAAAGTTTTAATCTTGACCATGTTTCCAGATCTCTTTTGATCTCTGACCAACATTTCTCATAGTTGTCCTTAAATAAATTCAAATTTTTGGAGGTCAAATGCACCCCTAGGTACTTTACTTTTTTAACCACATTTAGTTCTGTTTCTTTTCTGAACTCCTCTATTTCAGTAGTTGTCAAGTTTTTTGCTAAAACTTTAGTTTTTTGTTTATTCAGCTTGAATCCCGCCACCCGACCAAAGTCAGAAATTAATTCTAACGCTCTTTTAGTACTAGAGGCTGGCTCCTGTAATGTTAATACCAAGTCATCTGCAAAAGCTTTCAGTTTATATTGTTTCTCTCCGACCACAATTCCCTGTGTCAACCAGTCATTTCTAATCATGTTCAATAGCACCTCCAGGACTAAAATAAACAACAGAGGAGATAGAGGGCACCCCTGTCGTGTCCCTTTTTCAATTTTGAACTCCTCTGTCACCACGTTGTTTACTATCAATTTAGCTTTTTGTTCTAAATAAATTGCTTCTATTCCATTTTCAAACCCCCGCCCTACTCCCATCCTTTCCAAATTTTTCTTCATAAACAGCCAAGAAATGTTGTCAAAGGCCTTCTCCGCATCAATAAAAATCAACACCGCTCTTGTGTTTGAATTAATCTGTAAAAACTCCAAAATGTCAATGATGTTTCTTGTGTTGTCAAATAAATGCCTACCAGGGAGAAAGCCTGCTTGGTCCTTATGAATCACTTCATTTAAAACTTTCTTAAACCTACTTGCCAAAATGTCTGCAAAAATTTTGTAATCCACATTTAGGAGTGAGATAGGACGGTAGTTTTTAAGTTGAGTTTTTTCAGATTCTAGTTTTGGGATCAACGTGATGAAAGCTTCTTTCCACGTTTCCGGTGCCTTCCTCCCCTTCATAATCTGGTTGCAAACTTCCAGCAATGGTTGTATCAATGAGTCCTTCAGTACCTTATAATATTTGGAAGTAAGCCCATCAGGTCCCGGAGATTTGCCCAGTTGAAGGTTCTGAATGGCGCATTCAATTTCTTGGGTTGTAATATTACAGTTCAGGATTGCTCTCATTTCCTGGGGTATTTTTTGTAATCCATTAGTTATAACAAATTGGTCCACCTCTGAACTTTTTTGTGGCCTTTGAGAATAAAGTTCTTTGAAATATCTCTGGAAGGACTTTCTAATTTCGTCGGGTTTCTGAACCATTCTCCCTTCAATCTCTAGATTTGTAACTGTATTAAGTTTTTGTCTCTTTTTCAACTGCCAAGCCAACAATTTTCCACATTTGTTAGCAGATTCAAAGGATCTTTGTTTCATTTGTTTAATTTTCCATTCCACCTCTTGATTTATCAGTTTCGAATATTGTGCCTGGAAAAACTTCACTTCTCTCAATACTTCCTTTGATTTAGGCCTGGATCTCAGTTTTCTCTCTCCTTCTCTTATTTTCTCCAAGATCTTCTCCTTCTTTTCATTCCAGAGTCTTTTTTTAATCGTGTTCTGTTGTATTAGAAACCCTCTTATAACTGCTTTGCTTGCGTCCCAGATTATTCTTTTTTCCACATTTGTCTTTAAGTTTATTTCAAAATAGTCCTTTAAAACTTTTTGGGCCTTCTTAACAATCTCCTGATCTCTTAACAAAGCGTCATTCATTCTCCATCTGAACGATCCGGTTGTATTTAATCTCAATTCCATTCTCAAGGCGTTGTGGTCGGAGCAGGTTTTTGGGCAGATTTCCACTTTTCTGGTCTTAGGTGCCAGCCCTCTAGTTATCCATATTTGGTCGATTCGCGTCCATGTCATATGGGCCTCAGAAAAGAAAGTTCCTTCTTTCCCTAGAGGGTTCTTGATCCTCCATATGTCAATCAAATCCAAATTGTCAGTCATTTCAAAAAAAGTTTTTGGTAGTCTGCCATCTTTCGTTATATTAGCACTTTGTGACTTATCCATATTCACTGAGGCGACACCGTTCATATCTCCCAACATGATAATGTTGTTATAGTCCAAATAGTCCAGCATAATCTCGTGCAGCTTCTTAAAAAATTCCGATTTTCCATCATTTGGGGCGTAGATTCCTAGAATTAAAAACTTTTCTCCTTGTGTCTGGATTTCAATTGCCAAAATTCTGCCCTGTTCATCTTTAAATACAAATTTTGGGGACAAGTTCTCCTTTGCATAAATCACCACTCCTCTTTTCTTAACTTTATCCGATGAAATAAATTCTTGGCCTAACCTTTTATTGATTAACACTTTTCTGTGGAGTCTTGTCACATGTGTTTCTTGCAGGCAAATAATGTCCAATTGTTCTTTTTTCAAAATATGAAATACTTTTCTGCGTTTTTCTGGAGAATTCCCGCCATTTATATTCCAACTAAGAAGCTGTAGAGACATCCCGGCCTACTTCTTGGGTATCACAGTTGGGTATCTAATTTGTCGTCCTTTTCCGGAAGCTGTGGTGCCGGGCCGCCTCCAGATGGTATGGATCCTGGTGGTAATCCCGGTGGTGGAGGCCAGGAATCTGCGGCTCTCTTTTGGAGGTCCTCCTCGTTATCGTGTAGGAACTTCTGGTGGTCTTCTGGTGTTTTAATTCTTACCTTCTTTCCTCTATAGGTGAATGACAGACCTTGAGGAAATTCCCACCTATAAGGGATTGCGTTGTATCTTAACAATTTGGCCAAATCTGTGTATGTGGCTCTAAGGTCCAACAAATATTTAGGAATGTCTCTATAAATTTCTGCCCTTTTGCCTTCGACTTCCAGGGATTTTTTAAAATGTTGGCCTAATATCTTGTCTCTTTCCTCTCTTGTTCTCAAACAAACCAAACAGTCTCTGGACTTATCTTTCTTAACCGATCTTCCCAGTCTGAAGGCCGTCACAATCTTGAAATCTTTATCTTCTTCAACCCCCCAAAATTTAGAAAACAACTCCGTCAAGAATTTCTCTAGGTTGCCCTGTTCCAACTCTGGGACAGCCCTCAGCCTAAGATTACATTCCTTACTTTTCAGTTCCACCATTGACAGGTAGGCTTGCTGTTCTCCTACCTGTCTTTTCAGAGGTCTTACTTCCCCTTTGATCTCTTCCACCTTCTTGCACGCTTGCTCAGCTTTTTGATTGGCTTCCGCAGCTAGTTTGTAGTTCTCCGCCGTAGCTCCTTGCAGTTTCTCAATAGCCTGAGTGTGCTGCGAAACCTGATCTGTTAACTTGCTGATAGTAGATGTAGCTCTATCAATTTTAGATGACTGATCGTCCACCTTCTTATTCAGAAGTGCCAGTTGTTCCAAAATTTGTTTCAAGACTGGATCAGTTCCTCCAGCTGCCATTTCTTCTATAGCAGGCGTTTCAACTTCTTCCTCCTGCGCCGTCAGCACAGTTGGCACCGAGGATCTACGATGATGAATCAAGGTTGTTTGGACAAGCTGCCCAGCTCTCTTATCTTTTTTCTTTTCTTTAGCTTCCTCAGCTAAAGCTTCCTTAGCTTTAGCTGCTCTTGTTTTCGCTGGGCCACTCATTCCCCAGCTGCTGTTCAAGGTCAAATAGTCTTTCAATCCATGAGAAAGGCAAGTCCAGAGTATAAACAATTAAACCACAAAAAATCCCAATAGGATACAGTTCCCAGACCTCTATACCTCCGCAAATCCACTAGGGGGGGTTTTCATAGGGAAGAAAGTTTCTTTTCCACCATCAAAGCTCCTATTTCAACTGAAGTCCCCAAGTTCAGAAAGGAGGCTTTCAGAAAGTTCTGTTTCAAATTAAAGCCACAAGGTAACGGAGAGGTTTCAATGACAATATTAAAGCGATAGTGTATCCATCAATGCAACAGTTTATGTTAAGAAAAAAGTTTCAGCAGCCTGACAGTACTCCTTTGCAACACTGGCAGTCCAATAACTCGGTTATCCCCTTCAATTCCACATTTCTTCACAATAGGAGGAGGATTCTCTAACACAATGAACCAAAAAATTTACTTCTTCACTCTTTTCAATTTCTAGAAACACACAGTCTATTAATGCCCCTTCTTACTTCTTTCAAAGTCTCTTTTTAGCGCTTCAGCCCGCATCGGGTTCTTTGCTTTGCTCTGATTAGCAGGACCGGAAGGCGGACTTCCTGTTACTCGCCTCCCGTTTTCAGCCGAAATAGACAAATTTGAATTAATCTTTGGTACCCCTTACTCACGGGTAGATTGCAGCCAATTTCGATGTTTTTCAAGAAGAAAGGTCGGCGCTCATCAGCAACAGCAGCGCGGCTTCACTTCCGCGAAAAGAGCGATGAACTCACAGCGCCGCTCCCCCGTTCACGATCCGGAGCCTCTTACGAGGTCCCTTCCTCGCTTCTGGGGGGGCTTCTGGCACCCGCCGAGTCCCACGGCCACAGGCTCGCTCTGCCTGCGGTTTATCTGAATGGGTCTCCGCTTCGCCGTAGCGGACGACCCTTTTTCGCGGAGCCCCTCTTCACTGAGTAAAGAGGACCGCCATTGCCGTTTTGCGCCGCCTCCGGAAGTTCTGTATTATTGTATTTTTAATATTTTGTTGGAAGCCGCCCAGAGTGGCTGGGGAAGCCCAGCCAGATGGGTGGGGTATAAATAAATGAATAAATTAATTATTATTATTATTATTATTATTATTATTATTATTATTATTATCCATCCCTGAATTGAGCTTCTGGAGTCTATATGCACTGCAGACTTTTCTCTTTCCAAACTTCTGTCTTCAGATATCCTTCCTCCAAAAAAAACACCCCCAAGTATCAAATCCTACACCAGTTCCATGGATTGAACCCAGAACCTTTGCATGGAAAAGTGTGTAGTCTATTACAGAGCTGTGGACATTTCCTACAAAACCTAGGAAATTTGTATTATTGAGTCAACACAGCCTTACAATGATCACACAATGATTACATTCACACTGCCCATCCTATTTGCACTCAGTTATCTATATTCATGGGTTGTTCTGTGGATCTGCAAATTAAGGATTAGTTTAGTTTTGATGCCTTATTATACTTTGTTTAGATTACTGGTTAATCCAGCCCTGTAGGGCCAAACATAGTATACAACTGCACATAAAATGTACGTCACTATGTACATCTCTTAGAGCTATTCAATTCTACACACGGTGCATACAGACTGGATTTATTTCCTCTTTTCTTCCATTTTTAGGCTCTGCCAGCTCAACCTAAGTACTTTCCTTCTCTGTGCTGTCGTTCTCTTTCCCATGAGACCGTTCAAACAGAAAAAGAACAGTTTGTTTTCTCTGAGCTAGGAGACAGAAAATCTTAAAAGAGCTGCACATTTTAGAAGAACACGAACAAATCATAATGGTGCCCACTAGTGCTTCTGTGCTGTAACTTTGTTTAACTTTCTCTTAAAGATTTGCATGTTAAATATTTTGTCATCCAGTGTGCATAAAGGCTTATGAGCCAAAGAAAGCTCCATAAAGCAGTCTATACTACTGTGTACTAGTCAGTGAGTAGTTGCTATTATTTGATGAGGACAAACTCTGAAAGTCAGTAAGTGAAGGCAGCTTATCGTGGCATGGGGAGCAAATGATTTGCAAAGTTTCACCAGCTTAATGTCACAGTGATGTTTAAGACACAGTGACAGATCCAGTTGGCATTACCATGCATTGAATTTATTGTACCCCTAGACTCTATAAATGTCTTGTATCATTTGATTTTTTTGAGATTAAATATTGTTCTTCCCTTTGTGTTGAAAAGCAGATTATAGATGCTTAGATAAAATTTGACTGAACTATAGTTACCTGCCCTTAGGCTAAAATATTAGCAACCACAAAAGATTGGAATTGCCTTAAAGTGAACCAATTTATAAAGAATTTGAATTTAACTAGTACAGCTTCCTCAATTTGCAAAGTCTGAAAATGTTAATTCTGATTGGGAAGGGGAACTTTGTCTCAGCCAGGTCATTTGTTCTGTTCCTTCAAACTGTTAGAGTTTCTGAAATGTGCATGAACAGTTGTGGCCTCTAAATGGCTGCAGATTACTCCAATTAACAAATGAATTGACTCTCCACAGAACACTAATATGGCAACATGAAACAACTAACTTCAAAGTTTAACCATTCTAGCCTGCTATAGAATTTCCTTTCAAACAAAGGAGATGGTGTGTGTTTTCAGCTACCTACCGGTTCAAGTCTGACTTCAAAGCTGCCAAAGTGAACAAAAATGTGATATAGTTTAGTTGCTTAAGAAGCCAGGCTATAGCCCAAGAAGGTCCTAATTCAACTTTTACGTCTGCTGTGGATTCACAAGCTGCGAGCGGGCAATTCACTCTTGCTCAATTACCCATCCATAAAATGGGGATGATGATAATAATACAGAGTACAGTCGTACCTTGGAAGATGAAAAGAATCCATTCCAGAAGTTCATTTGATTTCCAAAACATTCAGAAACCAAAGTGTGGCTTCTGATTGGCTGCAGGAAGCTCCTGTAGCCAATAGGAAGCCCCGTCAGACATTCGGCTTCCAAAAATAGTTCGCAAACTGGAACAGTCACTTCCAGGTTTGCGGCCTTCATGAGCAAAATGTTCGAGAACTAAGCTGTTCGAAAACTGAGGTACGACTGTAGTTGTAAAAAGGACTTCACCCGTGTATGGGAAGAACTTTGAACATGATGAGAAACCTGTATTTCTGCTCTACTTTGAATTTGTTGTCTCAGGAACAAACTGGACAAATAGATTGTGGGCTTCCCATCCCCATGTGGTGATCTTTTCATGGCACATGAGTTGAGATGTACACACACAGCCACTACACCACAGCAAATCTTGCCCAGTTTGTTTAGGGGAAGGCCATCGGCTTTGCCTGCAGAAGGTCTCCTATTTTCCAGAGCTAGGACAAACACCTAGAGAACCAATCAATGCAAACACTATTGAGCTAGAAGAACCATTGATCAGACTTGGTATAAAACAACTTCCAGAGTTCCTCTGACAATTTCAAAAGAAACAAAAGGGATAGAAATGAAGGCCGAGAGGGAGTGATCTGAGGTAAAAGGCTCTGGTTTTCTGATGCTGCTTCAACACTTGGAAGGAAGGAAGGAAGGAAGGACGGAAGGAAGGAAGGAAGGAAGGAAGGACGGAAGGAAGGAAGGAAGGAAGGAAGGAGAGGTGTGAAATTCAAGAAGCAGTGAGTTCCAGAACAGAGAGATGACAGACACACACAAAACTTGAGAGTTAGACACAAGAAGGACTAGCAATGCAAGAATGACAATAAAGAGAGAGGAAGAGAAGCTAAAGGAGGAGGAGTCCAAGTGTGCAGAGATCTAAAAATACAAGGTAAAATGGATCCAATTAAGGAGACTGGATACATTGAATGAAGAAAGTGTAACGAAGGAGAATTGCAGCCCAATGAGATAGAGGGGGGAAATGCCAACCAGCACTAGTCAAACACCAACCTTGGTTAAAAATGAGATTTCTAAAAATTGTGTGTTTGTGGATCTCTCTGTCATGTGCTCATAAGATCAGGACAGTGCCAAAATTCACACTTGATAACTTGGTGTCTAAAGGATGAACATGGTTGTGCATGTAAAAACCTCCTCAGGGGAGGGGGGGGGAATGAAGGTCATGCCATTTCACTGCCTGTGCAATGGCAGAATCCCCTACTCCCACTTTCCTACCTTGATAATGAGGGACATAACCTTTTATCAACCTGATTATACAAAGTGCCATAAATGAGCAACAAAGGTGCATTTTTGCCTGCAGTGGTTGTAGGACAAGGGATTGGATGAGTCCAAACAACTCCAGATGACTTAGCAGGCTAGTTGTGCCAGGCAGTGTATGATACTGGTCTTGATGGTTTTCCTTTGTCTTCGGCTAGATCACTGTTGTTGCAAATTCCTGAATATTCATCAATTGGAAATAGCATTTATTGCTAAGTAAAAGCAGACTGCCCCCCCCCCGAATATAATAGCTATTCCTGGAGGGAAAATACTATGCAGGGAATAACATCACTATGTTCCTTCTTTATCGGAAGTGCTAGGTGCGTTTCAGTCAAGGACTGTAGCAGGAGGGGGTAATCTGTGGCTGTTCGGATACTGCTGGACCACAACTCCCATCAGCCCCAGTCAACATGGCCAGTGGTCAGGGAATAATGGGAGCTGCAGCCTAACAATACTTGGAAGGTCACAGGTAACTATTCTTGGACTGGAAGCATCTCCATCATCATCATCATCATCATGATTTTATTTTTCTGCCACCTTTCCATAGTTGAAACTATGCTCAAGGCGGCTTACAACATGACAAGATTTACATAATTACAAACAACGTAACAGAAGTCATAAACAATAAATAAATCACATCAAAAAGTACACGGTCTAATGGAAACAATTTCCACATAAATCATAAGATCTAAAGCTAAAGATACAACAATAATATAATAACAGCAACAGCTCTCTCAACACTGCCCTCCCCCGTAAACAATACTCCAGCCCAAGAATCTGTTCAACAGCCTCAGCTTTTGTAGCTGGAGTCAGTCAGCACTCCACTCTCCCAGGCCAGATGGGAAAGGACCAGCAATGCAGGGTGCAGGTCTCCCTGTTGGTCTATTGAAGCAAAAACAGCAACAAAGCACTGTTAGGGACTAACACAGTTATTGTGGCATAAGCTTTCATGGACTAGAATCAACCGCTTTATCAGGCACATGAAGCACAGTTCTTAACTGGCAGGTATATAGATGAAAAATGTCTACTTCGTATAGTGAAATCTGGTACCATCCGTGGTGCAAAGGTTTAGCTATGTTAATCGTTTGTATCTATGTGTGAGAAGGAGAGAACTTTTGTGGACTTCTGTGACTTTGCAAGCTGCATTGCATCTCTCTCTCTCTCTCTCTCTCTCTCTCTCTCTCTCTCTCTGTGTGTGTGTGTGTGTGTGTGTGTGTGCAGGAGGGGTTTATTTTACCTTTCTAATTTCACCTGTCTGTTGTGCAGCTATTTAAAAATCTAAGAACCCTCCAGGGGTGGGGAGGAGTTGCCACACTAGGAAAAAGGTTAGCTGTTATTTTAGCACGGCTAATACCCATTACATTTTCTTACTTGTTGTTGTTGTTTAGTCGTTTAGTCGTGTCCGACTCTTCATGACCCTATGGACCAGAGCACACTAGGCACTCCTGTCTTCCACTGCCTCCCGCAGTTTGGTCAAACTCATGCTGGTAGCTTCGAGAACACTATCCAACCATCTCGTCCTCTGTCATCCCCTTCTCCTTGTGCCCTCCATCTTTCCCAACATCAGGGTCTTTTCCAGGGAGTCTTCTCTTCTCATAAGTTGGCCAAAGTATTGGAGCCTCAGCTTCACGATCTGTCCTTCCAGTGAGCACTCAGGGCCGATTTCCTTCAGAATGGATCGGTTTGTTCTTCTTGCAGTCCATGGGACTCTCAAGAGTCTCCTCCAGCACCATAATTCAAAAGCATCAATTCTTCGGCGATCTGCCTTCTTTATGGTCCAGCTCTCACTTCCATACATCACTACTGGGAAAACCATAGCTTTTACTATACGGACCTTACTTACTTATTTTCTTACTTAATGGTGCTTAGATTTATAGTTTCTTTTTTCATGTCTAAATAATAATAATAATAATAATAATAATAATTTTATTTATACCCTACCCTCCCCAGCCAAGGCCGGGCACAGGGCGGCTAACAAGCAATAATAAAAACAAGTTGAATGAATACAACTTAAAAACAAGATTAAAATACAACATTGAAACATTAAAATGCAGCCTCATCACAGGAGGAGAAAGGAAAAAAGAAAAAAGAAAGTTAGGGAAAAGTCAGTTCAGAAGTTTACAAAAGGTAAATATTTCTAGACGACTGTACAAAATAGTACAGCTAAATCAAAACGTATAGCTCTAAAATGTGTGATATAAACAGATACAGAAGGTAAAAACTTAATAAAAAATAAAGAGAAAAATAATAAAACAAAGAGAAAATAACCAGATTTAGAGGAGAATTACTATATATATGGGGTATAGGGCCATTGTCTCTGGTTTTAAATCTGAAACAGATTTAATTGACAATTGCAACTTTGAAATATATTTCATCTTAGTTGACGTTTTAAACCCTATGGAACCAATCCTGCAAAAGCATATGTCCATTTTAAATTGCCTTTTGCTTCAGTGCAGTGATTCATAATGCATAAAATGAAGAGTGTTAATCAAATATTTTACAGGATCAGGGTCATTTAATTTTCAACTTCTTAAAGAGTTTTGCTTTAAGACACATCATTTGAGACAGAACTATGTGATAATTAATAATATAATCAAGCTATTAGTGGCTGCCATGTATTCTTTTCCTTGTAATTAAAGAACAACTGAATTAATATTCCTTGTTGGTGCAGAATTGCAGATATTGTAGAATTGTCATGTAGCCTCTGTGACAGTCATATTCCAGCCTGGGCCCCTGGGTATCTGGAGAAGAGCAACTTGGCCACATCTCTTGTACCCGCACTTTCCCTATTTGAGGTACTTGCCACCACCAGATAAGAAATTACTTATTTGCCAAGCTGGCCATTCTCAAATAGCCTCCAAAATTTCCCTGGAGTTTCTCTGAAAACTTCCTTAGGTAGCATGATTATCAAATTTCTAATCATGAGAGTATTTAGAATAAACTGAGACCACAGATGTTTTATGAAACAAGAAATGAGTTTACTATGATGGAAGAAATGGAAAAAAATATTGAGTTCTAGAGGCTGCCACCCTTGTTTGCATTGCTCACCAACCCGGCCTGTCTCCCATTAGACCTCGCCAACCCCCCGTCATCACAGCTTGCGCCAAACTCAACTTTACTATCTCTTACAAAAGGGGTGTGGAATCTTTTCTGGCAGCACAGCCAGATCTTTATTTTCCCCAAGCTGGGCAGGCCAAAGGTAACAGATGCTTGTGGCTGCCCACCTGTCAATCACCTGATGTCCTAGTGAGGTCAGGTACTCTTCCTTATGATGCTGTGACTGTTGGGACTTCAAAGCGAACCATGGAACTTTCAAACCTCCATGGGGTTTGATACTGGGGTTGGCAGTGAGTGCCCATCTGCCCCTGTAGCTGATGGCTAAGTGGGATCAGGCCTTTAAACAGTCCACTCCACGCTTCTCCTTCAAACCTCCATAGAGGCTCGAAAGATAGGGTTTGCAGATCTTGAGAAAGGTACAGTCCTGCCACCCATTCACTGACGGGGTGGGAGCACACCTTCAAATACCCCCCTCCAAGCTTCTCCTTCAAACCCTCAGTGCTTGAGAAAATACATATATGAGAAAGGAGGGTATTCCCCCAAAAGAGTCCTGTTGAAATTTTACAAAGTGGTTTTATTTACTGCTTCTTCTTTTCCTATTCTTTACATTTCATCAAAACTATAAATTACTGGTGTTGTACGCTGAAAGAAAATGAAATGAAAATGATGCACTGGTGGAAGGGATGTGGGTGGCACTGTGGTCTAAAATACAGAGCCTAGGGCATGCCAACCAGAAGGTTGGCAGTTCAAATCCCTACGATGGGGTGAGCTCCCGTTGCTCAGTCCCTGCTCCTGCCAACTTAGCAGTTTGAAAGCACTCCAGTGCAATTAGATAAATAGGTACCGCTCTGGCAGGAAGGTAAACGGCGTTTCTGTGTGCTGCTCTGGTTCGCTAGAAGCAGCTTAGACATGCTGGCCACATGACCCGGAAGCTGTACGCCAGCTCCATCGTCCAGTAAAGCGAAATGAGCGCCGCAACCTCAAAGTCGTTTGCGACTGGACCTGATGGGCAGGGGTTCCTTTACCTTAAGTTAGCAAAACTGTATAAGACAAGTACAAATACCTGCTGAAAATGTAATGCAGAAGAAGGTACCTTTTACCATATGTGATAGTTGTGTAAGCTAATAAAAGCATTCTGGGAAATGATATATAATGAATTGGGGGGAAAATGTTCAAAATAACTTTTGTAAAAAAACAAAAACAACCAGAACCTTTTTTATTAGGAACTGTAGGTACCGACATCCCAAAAAGCAGAAAAAACTTTTTATGTATGCGACAATAGCCGTACGGATGTTACTAGCCCAGGGATGGAAAGAAGACAAAGTCCCTACCAGAGAGGCATGGCAAACCAAGCTGATAGACTATGCCGAAATGGCAAAACTGACCGGCTCAGGAATCAAGAAGACAGAAACTTCAAGAAAGAATGAGAAAAAAATATAATTTATTTAGGAGACCACTATAAGCAGATGAAAACATTATCAGGATTCTAATAACACCTGTAATGTATCAAATATTATGGACAATATGGAGAGATTATGAAATAATATGCAGTTGAAAATGTCAACAATAGGACCCATGGAGGGGAGGGTGGGAAGTTTGGAGATTCAGAGAAATCTCTATATACAGATATATAGTTAGTATTCTAATAATTCTACACTTGTAAAATCAAATAAAAAATGATTTCAAAAAACAAAACAAAACAACAACAAATTACTGAAAGAGAGCTGGTGTCTTGGGTGCCATTAAGATCTGCAATCCTGAGCACATTACTTCAATGTAAGCCCTATTAGGCTTCAGACTTGCTTCCAAGTAAACATTATGTTTAAAATTAGGAAGTGTGGATTAGTTAATTGACCTGTTCAGAGCCTTGAGTGTGTCCCATTACAACCGTGCTTTGCACTCTGAGCCTCTTGAAAAAATAATCCTAAGGAAGGAATGAACATAAGAGTCACCATCCAGGGGTCCTGACATGACATTAACAGCTGTGTCCCAGGCAGAAACTCAACAGGTGGGTGGAGATGAGTCTGGGGAAATATTTCACTTTTTGAATTTGTTTGCTAAGAACCTTTTGTTAGGAGAAGAAGGAAGAAAAGAATGGCTTCTGAACTTAGTAATACAGTGAAACCTCATGTTCCGTACCGTCCTTCTTGCAAATGCTTCGGGTTACAAGCTCCGCTAACCCGGAAGTAGATGCTCCCAGTTGCGAACTTTGCCCCGCGATGTGAGCAGAAGTCGTAGCGGCAGTGGGAGGCACCAATAGCAAAAGCACGCCTCATGTTAAGAACGGTTTCAGCTTAAGAACGGACCTCTGGAACGAATTAAGTTTGTAACCGGAGGTACGAATTAAGTTCGTAACCAGAGGTACCACTGTACTCAGGTTGAACTAAAATGAACTGTGGCATTGGGTAATGTGGAATGCTTGTAGCTGCCATCACCTTTACTGCTGTGTCTCAGACATTAGTACTATATGGCACATAATAAGAATCCATTTTCCTAACACTAGATAGGCAGGTGCTTTGGACCAGTGGTTCTCAATTAGCTAAGTACTGCGGACCTCCTGTCTTTCAAAAGCCAAGCCATGGATCCCCTACTTTTTGGGGGGCGGGGGACGATACCTCTATGGTAGTTTTTGTTATGTGAATGGTGCCCCAGACCCCCTGGTTGGATTATGCAGACTTCCTGGTATCCATGGACCACCAACTGGGAACCACTGCTTTAGACAGTTCACAGGCAGGGCATGATGGCGGCATTATTATGGAAACCTGAACTGAGTTGAATATGGTCTGCACAAGTTATTGGGTTTGAAATAGCAATTAAGGCTTCCCAGCAGATATATGATTTCAGATTATATTCCCAAAGATGGGACAGGTCAGCCATGGCATGTTCCTTCTCTCCAACACCCTTAGGTGCAACCTGAAACCTGCAGAGCCTCATGTACTAGGCATGCCTACAACACTGAAAGTGGACTGGGACTAGATGCAGACTTCATGGCTTCAACATCAGCCAATATATGTATTTTTCTCTTCTCCCCACCCACCTTGCTTTGCATTGTGGAGAACTCAAAAGCTTGCACACTGCTTGGTGTCATTTTGGTTGACCTACTTAATATGTCGCTCTACTGTAGATTTTGGAAGTTCACTATTTTTGTTTACGGTGGTGGTTTGTCGTGATTTGATCTTGTAGCATTCCTCACACTACTTGCTTAGTTTTCCTCCTAGAACAGCTTGGTGGTCTACATAACACACACATAGAGAGAGAGTCATTGAGGCAGTTTAAAGACTAATAGATTAATTACCGCATTAGCTTTCATGGACTAGAGTTCACTTTACCCAGTGTATGGTATCTGAGGTATCAGGATTCAGTGAATATTTTAATAAAAAGGCAAAGCCATTGTGTACAGGACTGGATCTGCAAAAGTCTGCAGACTGCCTCCAGCCAGATTTCTGTGGCTAATAGTGGTTCTGGATTACACCCTAAATCTGGGTCAGTTTAGAGCATCCAAAAAAGAGTTAGCCAGCTTCCTGTCCCGATTCTCCATTATGGGTGTGTAAATTCCATAAAATGGGTTAGGATTTCCCTAGCCCTCAGGACAAAAAAAATCCGTGGAGGAACTTGGCAGTCAAGGTTGCATTACAGAGGGCTATTTCTAGTTCAAATGAATGTCAGGTTAAATACCCCACCCCCGTTGCACCTTTGTCAAACAAGCATGAGGAGGATGCTAGCTAAAGAAAAATGAGTTTAACCAAAATGCAGGCAAAAAGGAAAGGAACACATGACGCAGTTAGACTAATCGCTCTGCTTCATAAACAGCGAAAGGAGATACGAACTAAGTTTAAAAGGTGAGCGTAGAAACCAGAAACGCCGAGTGCTTCCTGACTTGGCTTGCTTTTGCCTCTCTCCAAGGTGCTGATTGACCGAGCATTGTAAGCAAACCATTCTGTTCCCTCCTTGTGACTTTGGTTATAAATTTATGACTACCAGCCGCTTCAACTGCGACTGGGTCTAAGGAAATTTCATCCCAGCAGTTCAACCCACAACGGAGTGCGCCGGAAAATGCAGCTTTTAAATGTAACGTCAAGTGTTTATACAGTAGTTGAAAGTAGCTTCTGCTGGAATATATGGGGCGGTTCGCCTATAGATCGGGCTGCAAAGAGCGAGTAGGTTACAAACAGATGCTAATGACCTTCTCATTCTAACAGCTATGTATTATTGCTTCACTGACCGTTAGTTTTGAGTTCTGAACAAATTTGCTGTAAATCCCGGGTGGAGACTCTAGACTGTAGGAGCAGGTTTATGGCTTTAGAGTCCGGAAAGAAAGAAACCAGAATAACATTGCCTTTTATTTTAATGTGTACTTTTTAAACTATGTAACTCCTAATAACTGGAAATTTTAACAAGTGAAGTGAATGTACGTTTGTAGTAGCTACAAGCTGGGAAGAAGTTGAGCGATAAATCCAATGATATCGTCTGAAATTATTTCCTGTGCTGCCCAGTCTTATACATGTTTTCTCCAAAGTAAGTCCCCCTTTAACACCCAGATGAGACTGTTTAAGAATGCAGCCTTCATCTTGAGCTTTTTTCAACATAGTCCCAAAGGGCATCGCTTTCAGTCGGAGAAGTATCTGATTTGGCAACTAAAGTCAGCGCCAGAGAAAACAGCAAGACAAAACTTCTGTTCCTTATTCATCGCCCCCATCCAAAACATTGTCTCCTGCTATTTGTTGGTTGGAAGGACAGAGTATGTACTGCTTTTGAAGAAATCGGTGCACATATATTTAAGAACAACCAACAATCGTGTGTTACAAGCCAAATGTTGTGGCTTAAAGGAAAAGAGACAAATTCTCTGCAGACCAGATAAGCTGCTTTCGCAGTGAAAGGAGGAATTACCGTAAATTCAAGGGCTTACTTGAGAGTAAATTCCACGGCAGTCCGTAGAAATCGTTTCTATCTAAGCTTGGTTAGGATCCGTCTGTAATCAATATTTTATAAAACGGAACGGGGAAGGAACTTCTTTTGCTATTATTTTGTATTTATCAACGCTAAGGTATTTTTTCAAAGTTTAGCAATTGCGATGTTAAAATTTCAGGCATTAAAGAAATGTAAGCATGTTTGAAGATGAGCAAAGGGTAGCTTTTGAAGTCTCTTTGAAAACTGATTTAAAAAAAGAAAGAACTAAGATAAAACGTTTATTCCCTTCTGTCAGAAACCGAGGGGATTAAACCTGTTGATACGAATATCGGTAGGTCTTCAGACCAACAGGTTTAATCTCTTCCTATGCAAATGAAATATTTTATAGCAACTTGCATCGGCCTAATATCCGCAAAGCGCTGATGCCCGGACGCCTAATATGCCCTGGTTTGCAACAAATAAAGACTTGGGGAAGAGAGAAAGGAACTGCAAATTCGAAGTGGGATTTTGTTGTTGTTGCTCTCCGTACTGGAGCTCCTCGTTCCTGTCCCTGTTTCCATTTGCAAATATCAACGGAATGAAACGAGAGACTCAGCTAGAAGCAGTTTCAAGAATAGGCCGCCGGACCAGCTCGGCAGCTCCACCTCTTGCTCTGCCACCGTCCCTTCGCATCTTTCTCAAATGCAATGTTTGTGCCCCTCTAGATGCCTTTGTGCAGGAGAGGTGTTTGTTTTGTGTGTTGTTGTTTTAGGTGATAGTGTACCACGCTGAATAGTTTGGAAGCATCTCCCCCCAAACCGCCCCATCCCGGGTCCTCTCTAAGATCCCGGAAACTCAGGAGCCGGTTCCACGGGTCTTTCTCTTGCGCAAGCCTCGCTGAGACCAGCACTGCGCAAGAGAAGCGCGAGCCTCGCTTGCCCGCCTGAGCCTGCTTCTCCCCCGCTTGGGCTCTGAAGCTGATCAGGCTCAGCTGAATCTCCAGCGAAATCTGGAAAGCTTTCCTCGCTTTTTTCTTGTTCATATGGGACGGACCATTCGCCTCCCTTCTTGCTTGCTGTCCTGAACGAAACCGAAGCAGCAGACGATCCAGATCCAGATCAGATTCCATTCTTGCGCGTAGTTTCTTAAGGGAAAGCGCTTTCGCGGGGAAGGAACTTGAAAGAAGCGAGTTATGTTAGCCGTCCGATTCGCTCGGGCCTAGAAAGGAGTCGTCGGGCTGCTGTGGAATATCTGTGCATCGCCGCCCTGCTTCCTTCAGACGAGGGAAGAAGCCAGATCTGTTTGTTTGTTTTCAGCAGCAGCCAATTGCCTTGGCAAACCCTTTCCCCTTCCCCGGTCCTCTCTCCTCTCCCCCCTCCCGGGCTTCGCTTTCTTCCTCTCTCTCCCTCCCCCTTTCAAAGCGAGGGCGAAGAAGAAGGAGACGAGGCTGTTCTGAAGCGAGAGCGCGACTCGTCCTTTCCCTCCCCCGCCTGGTTTAAAGGAAATCCCGGCGAAGGTGTGAAGTGCTCGGCAGGTCTTGCACAAACACATCCCGACGCAACTGCCGCGGCGTATAAAGCGGGGAAGGGGGGCGGGCGCGACGGCTTCGACGCGGGGAGAAGGGAAGAGGCCGGACTCGGCCCCAGACGCCTTAATGGGGCCCGTCGCCTTTTCGAGGGGAGGTGTGGAATGGGCCCCGCCGCCTCAGCTGACAGGGCTGAGGGGAGCCTTCCGTCGCTGCTGCTGCTCTGAGGGAGTTTTCCGAGGCCGGCCAGCCCGGGAAGGCGAGACCCCCCTCGTGGACGAGGGAAATGGCCGCTTAGGACGCAGACGGCCCTGCTGAGCTCTGAGGCGTCGGCTCCCTTTTCATCTCTTCCCCTCAGAAAGTTGACTTGTGGCCTTCAAAGGACGTCGCCCACCAAAAACCAGGCCTCGCTTTTACATTTTAAGGGAAGCTTTAATCGTAGTTTTTTTGGTTAACCCACGTCAAGTAGGGGCTACTCTAAATACCCAGCAGCTTCTCCCCACACCCCGCCTCATAAAGTCCGTGTAAAGTTTCATGTAAAGAATTGAGGGGGCTGGTGTGTGGGATCTTTTAAAAATTATTTTAAAAAGCACTTAAGAGTCGCAGGTGACTTGTTCCAATTAGTAGCTGTCTAATTAAATTAGTGTCACCGAGACCAGCCAATAGGTGGGCGAGGGAAGGAGAGGTTCGCCGGCGAATGGAGCCGCCTCCAAGCCCCTCCCCGGCTGCGGGAGAGGAGCGCGCGCGCGCGCCTATAAAAACGCTCCCCGGCTTGGTCAATCGCAGTCAATTGTGTGGCATTTAAAGGCGGGAAGGTCAGGTGGGCGGGGGCGGCTGCTTCTTGTTGTAAATGAGGCTACCACAGAAGGCGGCCCAAGCCCTTGTTCGGTGCCTTTGAGGGGAACCAAGGACGTTGTTGTGTCGCCGGCTGAGGCGAAGTGAGCGCCTACTTTTGCGCTTCCCGGCAGAGCCGCTCTCTCGGAGTTGTGAGGGGACTTCTGGGGGCGGGTGGCGAGCGGGGCGGCTCACCTGAAGCGATGCAGCTGGGCGAGCAGCTCTTGGGCAGCCCGGCCAACCTGCCCGGCGCCCCCTTCTACCCGCTGGAGAGCGCGGGCGGCCGCGGCGGCGGCAGCTCCACGCGCCACCTCAGCTCGGGGTCTCCGCCGCGCCTGGACTTGGACAAGGGCGCGAAGAAGTTTGGCGGCGCCTCGGGGCCTCCGGCGGCCGGCCTGCTGGGCGAGGCCGAGGCGGCGGCCGACACGCCTCCCTTCGTCGCTGGCGCCGCCGGCCAGGTTCCCGCCAAAGCGGCCTCGGGGGCCGACGGCGGGCGCAAAGGCTCGCCTTGCCCGGCGGAGGAAGAGCCTCTGCCTCCGGCTCCGGCGCCGGCGCGCTACACTCTGGACGGCCTGAGCCCCGAGCGCTACTACCTGCAGTCGCCCGGCCCGCAGGGCGGCGGCGGCGAGCTGGGCGGCCCGTGCGCCCTGTTCCCTTACGCCGGGGCGGCGGGCGGCGCGCAGCCGGGCTCCATGTACCCGGCGGCGGGCGGCGCGCGCTACCCCTACGGCTCGGTCCTGTCTCCGCCGGGGGGCTTTCCCAGCGCGGCAGGCAGGACGCCCTTCGCGGCGGCGGGCGGCGCCTACCAGTACGGCCAGGGGGCGCCTCCGGGCAGCCTCTACAGCCCCTACCCGGCGGCGGGCTCGTGCGGCGGGCTGGGCGCGCTGGCGATGCCCGGCGGGGCGGGCGCGCTCCGAGCCCAAGTCTTCCTGTGCAACCGGCCGCTCTGGCTCAAGTTCCACCGGCACCAGACCGAGATGATCATCACCAAGCAGGGCAGGTAACGCCGCTGCTTGTCTCTTTCCTGGGGGGTGGGGGGTGGGGGGACTGCGGGATCTTGGGGCAGATCGGATTTGCGAGGAAATGGCGCAGAGTTAATCCGTTTGGGAGAGCGGGTGGAGGAGCTTTCGGCGCGGGATCTCATCAAATTAAGAAAGAGCTGGGAAAACTCGGTTTAGTCTTGAGGGATCCGGGGCGGAATTGGTTTGCATTTGCTCTCTGCATTGGCGTGCCTGTCATCAGGTGTGTCCCAGCTTTCCCCGGATTGTCAACAGTTGTTCTCTCCCCCGCCTCAAAGTTTTCCCTGTGCACATTAACCCGAGAGTAATCGCCACTGGACACAGGGGGGCTTAAATAGGAAACTTAACATGCTCAGGTTTGCGCTCTGAAACTCATTTTTTTTCCAGTTCATGTACTTAAAAGTATATGGGGGGGAGCAGGAATTCGATTTAAAAGAAATAAAAAAACTATTTTATTTTTTTAAAGAAGAAATTTCTTAAATCGAGCTATGTAGTGCCGGTGTTTTTAAGCATCAGAAAACCGGACTTGCTTTTGCTTGGAAATAAAATCCGATCGTAATAAGGTTCTTTTTCGTTGGTTTACGATCGGGACGTTAAACTGGGGGAGGAAGGCGACGCCCTGGATTTATGGCACTAGCGAGGCCAACCAAATTTCGGGATTTGAGGGATTGGGGATACCGGAGTGCAATTATAACAAATGACTGGTCGATCGAAACCTTCCCCGCCGAAATCACCCTTGTGCTTGATTCGAAGTAGGGCAGACATACTTGTAGGGTTTCTTTCTATCTCCCCCCCCCCGCCATTTAAATATATTTGGTTTCTTGTGTTCCCTAAACCGGCACTATCAGTCCATCATAATTGTTGATTGAGATAAAAGAATTGGGGACGGGGTGGGAAACAGAATGTGCCATTACTTTCTGTCCGAAGAGCCTGGGAATTCTGTGTGTGTGATATATAAATTATAACCCAGGGCAAGCGAGGGTTTGAAACTATTGCAGCCTTCGGATCATGGTATATTTGGAATGGGATTGGTGGTGTCCCTCTTTCTTCGAGGTGCTGCAATTGAAAGGCTGCCCTCTCCGATCTCTCCTTCCGAGGCCGTCGCTCTGGATGTTCGCAGAAGAGCGAGACTTGGAGCCAAAGCCTCTCGTGGCGGCTCTCTCTAAATATAAACCCCGCGAGGGGAGCCGCCATCTGCCTCCCGCTCTCGGTCCAGGCGCTAGCCGAGGCTAGAGCGCGCTGCCAAAGAGCATCGGCGGGGGCTCCTGGCTCAGGGATGCAGGCGGCCTCGATTCCCTTTTTCTAAATGCGCGCCTTCCCCCCTTCCTTTCTCTTTCCAATACCAGGCGGATGTTCCCCTTCCTGAGCTTCAACATCACCGGCCTCAACCCTACCGCCCACTACAACGTCTTCGTGGAAGTGATCTTGGCGGATCCCAACCACTGGCGCTTCCAAGGGGGAAAGTGGGTGACGTGTGGCAAAGCCGATAACAACATGCAAGGTAAGCGATTGGGGAACGGGCAGGCAAGGAGACTTTTCCCTCTTGCCTTCAGCTTCCTTCCATGCCTTCATTGCTTCATCCAGAATCCAGATGCAAAGCTCTTTATAGACAAGGAAGGCAAGGAAATTAATTGCCTTGTCATACAGCCTTTTGAAATGTGACTTCTGAATCTAAAGGAGATGAATCCTCTCCAGAAAGTGACTTTGTGCTTTTTAAAAAAGGGGGGTTTGGAAGACTCCTTTACTCCAGCTTGCTCAGAAATTAAAGGAAGGCTCAGCATTTTCCCTTCTTTCCCCCTTTCATGCTCATGGTTTAATTACAGATCCTGCAGACTCTCTGCCACTGAAAGTGAATGGCTGCAACCCAGCATCCTATTAGATGTGCATTCTTGTGTGCAAGTATTTCCTTTGTCGTGGCACACAAGAGAAGAGTGCATTTCATCTTGGTGTTATGTCTGATTTGGGGAAATGTCTAATTCATACAAGTACATGCAGGAGAGATGAAATGCACCTTTCCCTGACTCTCATCTTCTTTCCATCTTACAGGTAACAAGGTTTATGTTCATCCTGAATCTCCCAACACTGGAGCCCACTGGATGCGACAAGAGATCTCTTTTGGAAAACTAAAACTAACTAATAACAAAGGGGCCAATAATAATAATACTCAGGTAAAACAACACACTTAAATTTGGTTTGCTTAGTTGATCTGTGGTTCCTGGAACCTGAAGGAGGATTCAGTAGGTTTTTGAAACAGGTCTCCAGTAAATTCTGAATTTGCTGGAGTCATCTCGACAGTACATCTTGTCCCCTTTTTAAAGTTATAAATTGGCATGTGGACATGGGAATTAGTGTCGTATTAAAGGCTTGCAAAATTTGAAAGTCTCCTTCCCTATGTCAGGTGGATTTTTTTAAAAGTATTGTGCACTAACTCAGTGTTCATCTTTTCCAGATGATAGTACTTCAATCTCTGCATAAATATCAGCCTCGTCTCCACATTGTGGAAGTGACAGAAGATGGTGTTGAGGACATGAATGACTCCTCTAAGACACAGACATTTAACTTCCCTGAAACGCAATTCATTGCTGTGACTGCATATCAGAACACTGATGTAAGGATAAAATATGCTTGGTATGCTAAATAGCTTTTATCTGGGGTCCGCTATGATACCTTTCATAAATTAAGAGGTAAAATAGGAACACAAAGAGAGTGATAAATGGAGCTTTAAATACTTTTGTTAACTGGAAGCAAGGGGTGGTATTCAACTGAGTTTTACTCCAAGTAAACCCATTGAAATTAATGGACCTAGTTTAGTTGTGTTCATTTCAGGGGGTATACTCAGAGTAAAACATAGTTGAATACCACTCAAGCAGCAATACATCTATCTGTTTTGCCACTGCTGTAAATATAGTTGTTAACTTGATTTCCTAAAGAAATATACAAAAGCTTTCTAAATAAGTGCCTCTCCTTTTGCATGAACAAAGGAAATTATCGTCGTCTTTTTACAGATTTTAAGATATCTAAGTGGACACCACTATTTTGTCTTTACTTTTCAGATCACACAGCTTAAAATTGACCATAATCCTTTTGCAAAAGGCTTTCGGGACAACTATGATTCGTAAGTAGTATTCTCATCTCTATGTGGTACAAATAATTCTATTCTATAAAAGTGCAGATTTTTAAAAATTATATTAATTTAAGAGCTTTTGTATTGGTAGCTAGCAACAATCTTCAAAGTGTCTTACTTGAGAGCGATGGAACTTTCTTCTAAGCAAAACTAGTCTCCCATCTAGGTGAAAATGAATGTTAGATTGCAAGCTATTTCAGCTCTTCACTTACCTAAATTGTAGCAGAGGCAGCTGACTGGGTTTGCAGAAAGTAAAAGTAGCACAAAATTTTATTCTGGAATAAGGTCTAAATTTGCACATACACCACTGCGAATAAATAAATAAATATTCATTTGTGTTTTTTAAATTTTCCTCACTTAACTAGACTTTTTATATTGCGTTTCAAAGTGAACTTAACTGGGAGAATTTGCAGAAAGTATACATTAAAATGGACTTTTATATTTGTTGTCTTTAATATTGACTATATAATAAATGGCCAGTCCAGCATGATCTCCTTGGGGCTGAGCCATCCCTCCTTGCATGCTAATGCCAACATCCTAAATGGTAAAGAACAATATCTTAGGCGTTTTTCTCTTGTGTTTGTAGCATGTACACAGCTTCAGAAAATGACAGATTAACTCCATCTCCCACGGATTCTCCTAGATCCCACCAGATTGTCCCAGGAGCCCGGTACAGCGTGCAACCCTTCTTCCAGGAACAATTTGTCAACAACCTGCCACCGACTAGATTTTATAACGGGGAAAGAACTGTGCCTCAGACAAACGGGCTCCTCTCGCCTCAGCAGAACGAAGAGGTGGCCAATCCTCCGCAGAGATGGTTTGTCACTCCAGTCCAGCAGTCTGGGGCCAACAAACTGGACATGAACTCTTACGAAACAGACTACTCTCCTAGTACCTTACTTCCTTATGGGATCAAGTCCCTCCCCCTGCAGACATCCCATGCCTTGGGCTATTACCCTGACCCTACGTTCTCCTCCATGGCTGGATGGGGGAGCAGAGGCTCTTACCAGAGGAAAATGTCTGCTGGCTTACCTTGGGCCTCCAGGACAAGCCCCCCTGGTTTCTCCGAAGACCTGCTTTCTAAGGAGAAAGTGAAAGAAGAAATGGGGTCGTCCTGGATCGAGACGCCGCCATCCATAAAATCTCTAGATTCAAACGATTCTGGAGTCTACACTGGCGCTTGCAAAAGGCGGCGACTCTCCCCAAGCACATCCAGCAACGAAAACTCCCCAACGATGAAGTGTGAGGACATTAATGCTGAGGACTATGGCAAAGACACTTCCAAAGGCATGGGCTACTATGCTTTCTATACCAGTTCTTAAGCCCTAGCCTCTGTGTTAGAACTTGACTTGGCTATAATTTTTCAGTGGTGTTGCGGAGGTCTTTTGCAAAAATGTTGCCAAAGGAACTCTTTACCTTCCCACCTTTTTGAAAAAAAAAAATGTTCTTGTGCAATTCCATAGAAGGTGCCAAAGCTTTTTGACTGACTTCTGCAGGTAAAAAAGGGAAGAAACTGGGTAGCACTCCAAAATGACTTGGCCTCTTTACCCCCCCACCCCCTCCTGCTCCCCACCCCCAGCTAAGGAGACAGTGAGGAAGAATCTCTAAGCATCATTCTGATTTTAAGTGTGGCTTTCAGAAAGGGCCAGGAAAGGAGGGGGTAATAAAGCAAAGGTTGTACAATCTGGCCAGTGCGTAAGTGCTGTGCACTAACAATCAGTTTGAGGGAAGAGTTAGGTGCTTATTCAACAAATTACTATCCTATTGGATCTATTGTTGTAGCTGAATAGTGGAAATATTCAAAGTGGAGGCTTTATCAATAGAATATTTCTTCATGATGTGTGCAAAAACCAAACTTTTGGCTCAATGACTAAGCCTTGCTTTTTTCTGGGGAGATTTTAAATGGCTTGGCAGAAAGTTATGGCAGTGAAGGAATCCTACAAAGGTAGCAAAAACCCAGTATTAAATGTACAGCTCTGTGTTGTCTAGATATATTGTGGACTATGGCAAAACATTCTGTGTAGTTCTAGTCATGGCAGTGCAGTTGAGTGTCTGAAGCCGGTGCGTGTTGGGAGTTCTTTATTTAAAACAACTTCAAAGTGGATTCTGATGCTGAGAGTACATCAAAATATATATTTATTGGTAGGTGGTGAATGTATTTTTCAGCCGTTCTGAACTGAGTGTTGTAACTCCTTGCTCAATCTATAAATATTATGAGACAATGCCAAGGTGGCAAAAGACTTTAAAACAAAGCATTAGTTTTATTGCAGGGGTGGGGCGGGGAGGGTGAAGCTGAGACTTTTGTCTGTATATAATGATTTTTAATAAATGTGTTGCAATGATAGGTGCTGAATTCTGCAAAGGAGAATTGAGAGTCGGTGTGCCCTCTATCCCTTGTTAGTAATAAGTGTGCAGCAGGACCTTAGAAGCAAATTTAAAATAATAATAATTAAATGTAAAAATGTGGAAGTCTAAAGCTTCTTAAAAGGCCTCCTGTGCTCCAACCCAAAGTGGGAAATTAGTCCACTGAGGACCCAAAGCAAAACGCAGGAATCCAGATCTTCAGTGGCTCTGTACATGAGTGATGGCCTTCAATAATGGGGAAGGGGCTCTTTCAAAGTCGGGGGGGGGGGGAAGCCAAGAGCCCAGCCCCTCTTCTTAGCACCTGCAGGGCTAAGATGAAAGAGCTGCCCACTTTCTCCTGCTCCAGACACCAGTGCTGGGGAGTTTGGCAAGCTTCAAATTTACTTACCCAGATATTGTGCAGGTGGGTCTGTTGCCCAGTCCTGCCAGGTGGATATTTGCTGAAGCTGGTTGCCTCTCCCTAGCATCACTCAAAAAGAAAGACGTCTAGACTGGGATGGGAGCAAGGAAGAACAAGGTCTAAAACTCCTATTGCGCGTCAGATTAGTAATCTAGTCCTATGCAGGCTAACGCGTCTCTGTGGGGATTTTGTCTTCCGTCGGGTAAGCCCTTTCTTTATTCGCGTGCTTTAAATTCATTATGAATGTTTTACTTGAACTTTGCGCTCCAGGTCGACGCTCCATGAACTGGGAAGCGAGGCGTATTTTTGCCTTGGCCGTCCGGGAGCCGGTTGACAAGAAGCGTTCTGCACCTTCTCTTTCCCGAAAATACAGAGAGAGCTCCCTCTCCTCCAGCCGCGCGAAAGTGATCACGAACCGGGGCTTGGCGCTCAGCGGTGCCAAAACAAGCCCTTCTGCCGGGGAGTTTCCCTGCTAGGAAAGTGAAGCAATCGAGGGAGGAGGGAGCCGCTCCGATCCCTTTTTCTGGAGCTTTTGTTCCCATGTAAATCAAAGCGGCAGCTCTCCACCTTGCCTAGAGAGGGGCTGGTGCAACGGGAGCCCATCCTCGCGCGTTATGTATCCTCTCTCCTCTTGCCACCTGGAAAACCTGATGGAAACGCGCTGCTCCCAGTTTTAAAAACTGGGCTGTGCTCCGCGCATCTGCCGCTGGCAACTGGGCGGGGCCTCTTTTAATTTTCCCAATAACGGGGACGTTTAAATAACAAAAACTTTTGAAAGAGCCCGGCTTTAAAATGAAACAAATCTAAGCGCGACCTGTTCCACAGCGCTCTCGCTACGGAGCGCATTGATTTAAAAGGGGACTTTAGACGGCCCCGGTGAAATGTACATCCTTGGGTCAGAGAACTAGCTGGTCGTCTTGTCACTATGGATGGGGCGCGGGGCGGGAATGCGTAAGGCAAAGCTTCCAAACGTGGATCAAGTGCATTGCGATTGCTAGGTCATCTGATTGCCCCCCCCCCCCGCAAACGGAACCATGCAAGGTCGCCGGAACAGAATATGCAGGCAAAGAGCTGATAAAAGCTCCAGTCCTATTTGCCTGCCTCCTTCGATAGAAGTAGGCTTGGGAATCATTATAAAGCTGGCGTTGGTGGGGCGAGATTTTACTTGTGCCGCGCGGAGCTTTACAAACCTTAGCAACCTATTCTTTTTTCATGGGCGGCAAACGGGAAAGTGACCATTATGGACTGGGACTCCTTGGCCAAGGCATCGAGAAGCTGTGTCGGGTCGCTGCACCTCCGATTATAGGCAGCTTTTTAAGCCCACAGAGTCCTTACCCTTTGCCCATCTCCCTCCGCATGAAGAGTTCTGTGGGTGCCGAAGGCTTGCCACTTTCCACGATCCAACTGGTGGTCACCAAGCTACCCAGCGCCCCCATCATTTCCCAAGATCATGGTTCTGCCTTTCTGCCAAACCATTTCCCCCCCCCTGCCTGCCCCTCCTCTCTCTCCCTCTTCCCAAGGTCTCTTTCCCTCGTTTTCCGTTGTTCTGTAACTCCATCCTTCCCTTTCCGCTGCAGTGTTTTCGCGCAGCAGCCTGTATATTTTTGCACTGCACAGTTAACAAAAAGAAGAAGAAGAAAGGTGGTGGTTGGGGGTGGGGTTAGAGAAGGTAGAGGGGGGGGGGAGAGAGAAGGGAAAAAAACAACTTGCGAAAAGTCCTCACACTGTTTAATGGAAACATAAGTGCCTGGCTGGCCCCAATTAACACCTTGTGATAAGGCATTCCTAAAATGGGGGTGCCAGACACCAAATTGCGAATAAATGTATCTAATTAATCCGCCAAGGATGACACTGACAAACAAGCCTATATTTAAACCGAGATCGCAGGGCCTGGAGGATCGCGCCTTATTTGTTTACAATAACCGCGGAGGAAAGTTAAGAGAGCCCCGGCGGCTTTCCGCGAAGGTGACGCGGGCAGAGGGTTGCAGGAGCCTCGGCGTTATCTTGCAGGCTGCGCCTGGGCAGCGGGGCGCACCGATCGAGCGACAGACGCCTCGAGGGGGCGGACGGGCCTGGTCTCCCGCCGTTTCCAGGCTGCAACCTCCACTGCAGAGCCGCACTCCTTATATTGACTTACATTGCACCACCACCGAACTTGGTACATCAAGCATGGCGTAAGGGGGTTTTCTGGGGCGGGCTGGTGGCAGTACTGTTCCCTGCCCCGAGGGCGCGTACATTAAGCTGAACGGTGCAGCGGGAGCCGTGCTGATTGGTTACAGCCAAAGGGAAGACCCACCTCCAATACATTGTGTTTTCCTCCTTAGTTACGCTCTAAAGAATCTAAAGATTTTTGTGTATTTCTTTTGTGTGTGTGGAGACCAGGAAATGAGACAGTATATAATAACAGTGGTTAAATATGCGACGTTATACGCAGCGTAGACCCATTGAAAGCAATGGACTTAAGGCACGGCAGTCCTCTGACGACAATCGACCCGGGGCTGCCACCCAGCAAACCCGCGGGGTCGGTATTGTGGGGATGCGCAAATTACGCGCAAACGCACTCCTCCCCGCCTGTTTACTTAGGAGCAAGCCTCGCTAAAGTCTGCGCGTAAACTCTTCAGGAAGGCTGAGGACGAGTGATCAGCCGATGTTTTCAGATAATGTTTTTTTTTCAAGCTATTGACAGCGCAGTCCTAGCCGTGGCTGCTCGGATAGAAGTACTATTGAGCTCAATGGGGCTTCCTCCCCCCAGGTCTGTCGGGTTAGGATTGCAACCCGAATTAGTTTTTGTTTCTTTTGTTAGTTGCCGGATAACATAGGCTCGCTGGGCGCTGTGCAAATGAAATGTTCGGCTTTTTCGTTGAATTGCTGGTTCTAATCTAAACAGTGCACGATCAAAGGCAAGAAATGCTTGACACAGAAAAGGTGCAAGAGCGATTATGTATGGACTGACTCGCACGCAAATGCGCCCACACGCATACACAGCCTTTTCGGTGATTATTATTTTTAATCGTCCTTTTGACCAAACTGCGGGAGGCAGTGGAAGACAGGAGTGCCTGGCGTGCTCTGGTGCATGGGGTCACGAAGAGTCGGACCCGACTAAACGACTAAACAACAACAACAACAACAACAGACGCATCGGGATTTTGGAGAGCGCGCAGCGCGCGAGAGTTGATTCTCAGGCGCGCGTCTCTATCAAGCGAGAGGGGGAAACGAGACCTCGCCATCGGGGCGTCCAGAAACTGGACGTCTCCGGGGTCCCCATCGGAAATCGTTCTTTACATACAGGCTGTATACGCACCATACATTTAGAGCGTTAATTGAGGCCAGCCAAGCATACGAGTAAGGTCAATAAAAATAAAAATAAAATGCTGGGAATCGTAGTACGTTAAGCGTGCTGGGAATTGTAGTTCGGTGAGGGGGTAAACTACAGTTCCCTGTATTTTTTTAGGTGGGAAGCCGTACGCTTTAAACGTGCCAACGTCGCTTGTTGTTGCAAGGGATGGAGAAAATCACGCGCTTTTTTTAATCGTGTCAAGTCAAAGAGGACCACTTAATCCCATCTTAAACCCATTTGCGGGAAAGCCCCTGACCCGGTCCCCTCCCCGCCCGGTGCCCAGTCCCAGAATTTCCCCCCTGAGGAGCACGTCTAGGGACGTGCGCTTGCCTGCGCCCCTTTCCGCGCAGGATCCGCTGCCAGGGGCCGGCCAGGCGTCAGTTCGCGAAGGGAGCAGCGTATCTCGGCTCGTCAGCTCCCTGGGAAAGCTTTTTAAAGTTTAATCTTTTATTTTGTTTTTGTATAGGTTAGAAGCCGCCCAGAGTGGCTGGAACAACCCCATCAGAAGGCGGGGTACAAATAATAAAAAATTCTTTTTCTTCTTTGGCGATCACTCGTAGCCAAGTAAGATTGTCTTCCATAAACACGGTCTTAACAGTGGGTCCTTAAATGACTGTGGAGGCCAATTCTGGATCCACACGTCCTTCCACAGTGGAGACACTGGTTTCCTGGCAGGAGTTGATCATGGTGAGGGTTTGCCAAGCGTGCCTTCCTCTTAGCATGTTTCTCCCTTGCATCCTGAGCTCAAGCATCTTCAAAGCCCAGGACACCTTTGGTAAAGGCTGTCCTCCAATTGGAGCGCTGGCAGGCCAGTGTTTCCCAGCTGTTGGTGTTTATACTACGTGTTTTTAGATTTGCCTTGAGGGAGTCTTTAAACCTCTTTTGTTGACCACCGGCATTAGGCTCTCCATTTATTATTATTATTAACTGGATGTCTGCAGGGGAGGCGGCTAAGAGGCATCTCCTTTATCAGGCCAGTTGGCCCTTGGTGGAATCAGCCTTGGGAGGCTTCCTTTCAGAGGCGATGGCTCCGCCCCTCCCTCCCCCTCCGATCTCTTTTTCCCCAAGCGCATTTAAAGTAGAACTTCCGGCCCTGGGAAACGTGCCCTTTGGGACTGCTGCGACTTTGTGCGAGAAGTCACCAGCGCATCGTGGGTCTCCCAGGCCGAGGCGCCCACGCTGCTAGCCGAGGCAGGCCGCCGCTCTCTCCCTCCCTCAAACCGGGCGAGCCCTGGAGCGCCATCGAGCACCTGCTCCCGAGTAGACCGCACCCAATAAGCCTTATCCACGGCATCAGGAATGGCTGCTTGCCTGGAATGGCAGGGCCGGCGCACCAGGGACTTCTGGCCAGCCTCGTTCCAGGTTTGTCTGTCTGTCTGGTTCATCCTTCTGCTCTCTCTGAAAGGCGGCTGGCTAGGTTTCCCCCCCCCTTAAGTTTTCAGCTTCTTTGATCAGACACAGACTGTTCTCCCCCAAACCTTTAAAATGTCCCACCCGACCAAAACCATAGGGACCGCCAAAGGGTCCATACCTGACCTGGAGATGCTGCATTCCTTAAACTTGGGTCTCCAGCTGTTTGGGGGCTACAGTTCCCATCATTATCCCTAGCTAGCAGGACCAGTGGTCAGGGATGATGGGAGCTGTATGTAGTCAAACAACAGCTGGAGACCCCAGGTTTGCAGGGTTTCTCTCTGAGACCTGCAGGTATATAAATAAAACCAATAAACAAAAAATAAGCAATATATAAATGTGGTTAGATATTAAATACAGTGGTACCTCGGGTTAAGTATTTAATTTGTTCCGGAGGTCCATTCTTAACATGAAACTGTTCTTAACCTGAAGCACCACTTTAGCTAATGGGGCCTCCTGCTGCTGCTGCGCCACTGGAGCCCGATTTCTGTTCTCATCCTGAAGCAAAGTTCTTAACCCGAGGTACTATTTCTGGGTTAGTGGAGTCTGTAACCTGAAGCATATGTAACCTGAAGCGTATGTAACCTGAGGTACCACTGTACTTAAATACCTTCCACTGCCCAATATACCTCAGGGTGCCTTATTAAAATAAAACATCCTACTCTTCCATTTATTCCTCCCTGCCATCTTTTCATATTTAATTTTTGAGGAACCAGAGCAGAGGTTTTTTTTTAAAATCATCTTTTTAATGCTGTGAGGATGAAACTCACATTCGCATCCCATTAAACTCTTGTGGGCCCAAGCAAACCTGCATATGACTCAGGCAGTGACTCCTCCAGTGGGGAAGAGGTAGGGAAGAGGTGGAGGCTCTGGGCATGGTGCTGCTTCAGCGAGGTGAGTGAGGCTGGTGAGCTGATGCCGGGAGGCGCCGCACCCAGCCTCCGCCTCTTCCCTGGTGCCCGTGCCGTGGTGGCCACAGCAGGCAAAGGCTCTGGGCGCAGCACTGCTTTGGCACGGCATGGTTGCAGGTGGGCGAGGGCAGCAAGCTGCTGCCGGGCGGCACCCCACCCAGCCTCCGCCTCTTCCCTGGCGCCCTCCAGAACTTGGCGCCCTGGCACCCCGTGCCACTTGCCTCTATGGGCAAGGCACCCATGGGTTCGAATCCTCACAATGGGGTGAGATTCTGTTGCTCTGTCCCAGCTCCTACCAACCTAGTAGTTTGAAAGCACGCCAGTGCAAGTAGATAAATAGGTACCGCTGTGGCGGGAAGGTAAACAGTGTTTCTGTGCACTCTGGTTTGCGTCACAGTGTTCTGTTGCACCAGAAGCGGTTTAGTCATGCTGGCCACACGACCCAGAGGACAAACACTGGCTCCCAAGGCCTGAAAGCAAGATGAGCGCCACAACCCTATAGTCGCCTTTTACTGGACTTAACTGTCCCAGGCTCCTTTACCTTTTTACCTTTACTTGGAGGAGGAACAGACTGGTTTTCACATAAGCTCTCTGGCCACAAATGCCACAATAAATAGCACCATCCAGTGCACATCACCTTGGAAGTGAGTACAGTTGTGTTCAATGGGACTTGCTCCCAGAATTATTTCCTTTCGCAGAACTACAGCCTCTGTGCAATCCTATGCTTGTGTACTCAGCCAGATGTAAGTCTGAATCTAGCCCAATGGAAGAGAATCACTCACTAGTAACTTCTAGTTAGTTTTTAAGGTGAAATTGTTGCCCTTCCATTAACCCCAGCCAACATCATCAATGCTCAATGATTAATTGGCATTGCATTCACACAGGTGTAGCGGCCTGGCGTTGTGGGGGGGGGGGTCAAAGATACACTACTATTTCTGCAGCAGGGTCTCTGTCTCCAGCATCCTAGAGGCCTCCAATTGGGATGAAGGAGGAGCCTTTTAGCCAAGGTCTTCATATCCTTCCTGCCGATTGGAGTCAATCGGAGTGAAAGGAGATGAGTCAGCCATTGGCTTCTGGGGAAACTCTGGAGAAAGTGTACAAGAAAGAACCCTGAGGAGTGTGTGCCCTCCCTCCGCATGCTCCAATGCATACAAATGATGTCATGTGGGCACCGAGAAAAACTTGCATGCATGAGTATTCCGGTCCAAGGATAATCACCAATTTGGAAACACCCTGATTCTAATGACCGCAAGGAGCTTAGGGTGAGTCTGGGAAGAGCTCTGTGTCCAGAGACCTTTCCCTAGTAGAAGGAAGCAATGGTGGAACACAGTCATTTGTTTATTTCATACATTTAATGTATTGCTTGATTGAAAAGCAAACAAACAAAAAGTGCCTCAAATTGGATCACGGGCCAAACGGCATTATCAGAATTGGAGCAGATCTTATTTCCTCTGCCTCTTTGTGTGTGGAAGAAAGCAGAAACGCTGCTCTAGAGTTTTTTTCTTTTTAGATACAGTATGAAAGCTCTGGTAACTGGGCATCGGACCTTCCCAGAACCCCAAAGAAAACAAATGCGACGCCATCTAGTGCCCAAAAGCACACATAGCAAGCACAGCTTTCTGCTACAATGGCTTCTGTCAACCCTGATGTATTATTTTTTACCTCCACTGCTGGAGGGCGTGTGCTTCTGAATGGCAGTCGCTGGGAACAGCAGGAGGGGAGAGTGTGCTTAAGCTCAGGTCCTGCTTGCGGATTTCCCATAAGCAACTGGTTGGCCACTGTGAGAACAGGATGCTGGAGAGTGGATAAGCCAGTGACCTGACCCACCAGGTTTTCCTTATGCAACCCCACCAACTAAGCTTATGTGGGTGGCACTGTGGTCTAAACCACAGAGCCTAGGGCTTGTCGATCAGAAGGTTGGCAGTTTGAATCCCCGCGACGGGGTGAGTTCCCGTTGCTCAGTCCCTGCTCCTGCCAACCTAGAAGCTCAAAAGCACGTCAAAGTGCAAGTAGATAAATAGGTACCGCTCTGGCAGGAAGGTAAATGGCGTTTCCATGCGTGGCTCTGCTTTCGCCAGAAGCAGCTTAGTCATGCTGGCCACATGACCCAGACAAACATTGGCTCCCTCGGCCAGTAAAGCGAGATGAGCGCCGCAACCCCAGAGTCGTTCACGACTGGACATAACTGTCAGGGGTCCTTTACCTTTACCTTTATCCCTCCTAACAATATTGTTTCCCCACCCCCAGATAGGTAAGAAGGCTGTGAAGGCAGATGGTTTCATAAGTTTGAGCAACTTCACCGTTCCTTATCCATCAAATTAAAAGCACAGAAGTTTATGACACGTTGGAGGAAATATGCCAGTGTAGTGCTGTGGTTAGAGTGTCGGACTAGGACCAAGAGACCTGGATTTAACCCCATTTGGCCATTAAGTTACCTGGATGACCTTAGACTATTCCCTGCCTCTCAGCCCAACTCACTTCGCAGAGTTCTTATGGGGATTAAATGAAGAGGGAGGGAGAACCACGTATGCTATCATTGAGCTCCTTGGAAGAAAAGGTGGGATATAAATGAAATAAATAAATAAATAGCCACACGATAGGTTAGAAACAATAACAAACTAGTAGCATAATGTACACACAACTGAAAGGTAAAAGTGGGTGTATCAAACAAGCAGGACCTTTGCTCAGTAGTTACCATTAACATATTGCTATTTGCTGCGGTATTTTCTTCTATCGCTTGCAGTCACAAGAAAATACAGTATAATGGTAAAAAAAAAAAAAAAGGTAAAGGACCCCTGGATGGTTAAGTCCAGTCAAAGGAGACTATGGGGTTGCTGTGCTCATCTCGCCTTCAGGCCAAGGGAGCCGGTGTTTGTCCACAGACAGCTTTCTGGGTCATGTGGCCAGCATGACTAAACCGCTTCTGGCACAACGGGACACCGTGATGGAAACCAGAGTGCACAGGAACACTGTTTACCTTCCTGCCACAGCGGTACCTATTTATCCACTCGCACTGGTATGCTTTCAAACTGCTAGCCTGCCAGGAGTTGGGACATAGCAACAGGAGTTCACTCCGTCGTGGGGATTTGAACCACCAACCAACCTTCCGATTGGCAAGCCCAAGAGGCTCAGTGGTTTAGACCACAGTGCCACCCACTCCCTAGCACAGTATAATGACTATGAGGCTAACACCCATACAGCTTTCTCTCTGTATGCCCTTGCACCTCATTCAGATGAAACAATTCTCAAAAGACCTAGATGTGAGTAAGCATGCCTCTCTCGTGCCCATTTTGGGCATGTGTGAAAGGCTATGGTGCAATTCTAAATCCAGTTTTATATGGATGGAAGGACATTTTCTGCAAAAATATTTAGTTTTTATCCTGCACTTGTTCCCAAGAAATTCAAAGTGGTGAACACAGTTCTCTTCTCCCTCCCCGTTTTATATCTACAACAACCCTGCAACTCAGGTCAGGGTGAAAGAGAAAGACCAGCCTAAGCTCCCCCAGTGACAATCCACTCACCAGTAAGAATTTCTGAATTAATCATGTCCTCTCTTCCACTAGCTGGTGACTTCCTTCCTGGGGGAGAAACATGAAAGAGAGGATACAAGTCAGCTGAAACTATAGTTTATGCCAAAGACTGACAGCATTTAATTGAGGAGGGGGTTTGAAGACAACAGGGACAATATAGGTCAAACTTTCACTGAGGTGTTCAACCAAGAGTGGGGAACCCGTGACCTTCCAGATATTGCTGGACTACAATTCCCATCATCCCTGACCATTGGTTAAGTTGACTTGGGCTGATGGGAGTTGGAGTCAAAACAACTTATAGATGGCCACAGGTTCCCATTCTTGTGGTAAACCTTTGTGTGGGGAGCAATACTCCTCTTAGATTTCAGTTGGACAAATTAGATTACCAGATTCCAGGCTGATACGCTAATTCTCTATGCACTGGGATGTATTTATTTCGGTGTGAAAGATCACTTAATTGTGTGAGCCCACACCTGCAGTTTGAAGCGTTGCAGCCCAGATACTGGTTTTCCTCCTCTGGGAGAGCCAGGCCATGGATCAGAGAGAATTTTTAGTAGATAGCACAATGGCAGAGAGTAGGAAGGACAATACCTCAGATATGTTGGGCCTACAAGGATTTGTCCATATGCAGTTAAGAACTCTCTGATTATCAGAGGATTTATATTTTGCTTTTCTGATTCCAGAAGCAAATCCACAAAGTGGTTTGCATCAGCAGAAGTTCATTAATTACCAAAAATCAATTTAAAAAATACAAGCAAAGACTATAATCAAAAACAGTGAAATGAAATAGTAGTGGATCAAAACACAAAAGCCCAAAGAGGGATCATTTCTTAAACCCATGGGAAACCTCTGGCTCTCCAGGTATTTGTTGAACTATAATTTCCATAATCCCTGACAATTGACCTTGCCAGTTGGGAGCTGAAGTCCAACGTCTGTCAGGCCACAAGTTCTCCATTCTTGGCCTAAAGGAATAGGCACGTTCCTATAGGGCAGTCTTCATCAACCTCATGTCCTCCAGATGTTTTGGACTACAAACAGTGCGCTACTGGCTGGTCTGGTGGGAGTTGTAGTCCGAAACATCTGGAAGGTACCAGGTTCGCAAAGGACGACATGGAGGAGACAGTCCTTCAATTATTGTGGGTCCAAGTCATTCAGGTCTTTAAAGATGGTGACCAACATTTTGGATTTCACCCGGAATAGGACAATACCCATTGGGTTCCAGAGATACTGTAGAATACTAAACATCTGTAACAATGGGGGAAAGGAGCTGGACAGGGACAATCAACTTGATGTTTTAGGATAACATGTAACTGGATGAAGAAGCGTTGATAAAATTCACATTCTGTCTAGTTATTGGTTACTGAGGTAAATCTTTGTGGGCAGAAGTTCATTTTTCACAAGGCAGCCTTGCACATTGCCACGTTTTCAATTCCTTTTTTCCTTTCTTCTTTTGCGCCTGATTCTTCAGAGAGATTTATGATTATGTTGATGATGACCACGCACAGCCTTTTCTTCCCCTCCTTGCCTGGCAGAATATCCCCGTATGCTAATAATATGATGATGTCGGCTAATATAAATATTAATCTCATCCCTTTTGGGAAGGATTTTAGTGCTTGCTGGATTTCATGAAATATAATCCAGGGGAGAAGAACATTATACTGCCAGTGTGGAATGCAAACTACGATTTGAATAAAATGATAGGCATGGTATCAAATAGTTCCTTGAGGGAGTATTATGCTCTGAGCTGTCACAACGGATTGCCTGAATAAACTAGACTGGAGATGTGATCCTAATCATATTGATGAAACATTCATCTGAAAGAATGAGTACAACCAGAAGGGACTCACTAGGAATACAATTAAATCCTAATCTGGGCAGGAGAAATCCTCCGAAGAGACGATGGCAGGAAAACAATGACAACAAGAAGGGGGAAACTAGGTGAGGTGATGTTCGGCTTTCTGGTATCGTCCCTTGGACCTCCATAAAGAAGGCAGCGGCCCACCAAACCCAGTCCACTATAATGCTTAAAAGTCCACTCCATGTTTTCTACTAGTCCTAGCAGACCAGAATCCGGAGCCATTTTAGGTTTTCCTCAGGGCTCACTTCCTTCTTACTCTAGGCTTGGTCAGCCAGACTCAGGTAGGCCTCAGCGAACAGATCTGTTTGCACTAAAGTTGCTTAAACGAAGGCTGGACTTTTCGTGTGATGAGCATTTTCTGGGGTCCACAAAGAAGCTTACCCAGGAATCAGTGCTATTTTTCTAGAAAAAGAGGTGCCGGAACTCATCACAAACACCTCCCTCATTCTCTTGAATGACAAGGGCGCCGACCTGAAAGGTGCCAGAACTGAATTCCGGCAAGTTCCGGCTGAAAAAAGCCCTGATCCTTGGTAATCCAGGCATGCACCTGAAGTTCAAGTTCTCCAGGTAGCGGGTGCTGCTGGTTTAATCCTCCACCTCATCTATTGTTGATCCCTCTTGGCACCTGGCCTGCTTGTCTTCCTAGAATTGTGCCTGTTTACCTGGCTGATCAACCTGGTTAACCTGCCTATTTTTGCTTTCATACGGCTGCGGGGGAAGCCCCGCCTGGAATCTTGTATTGAAATTCCCTTGCTGCAGCTGGGGCAGAACCCCACAGCCCAGATGTGGCTGGTGCTCCTTATCGGGCACATATCCTGCCAGCGCTGAGCGTGCCGCACTGGCTGCCAATCAGACACCAAGCCATTTTTGGGGGATTCTGCTGCTTACATACAAAGCCCTAAATAAATCTGCACCAGGTTACTACCGCCTTCTGCTCTGTTGCCCGCTAAGGGCGCTATAGCCGGCAAATGGCACCTTTTGAGATCCTCTCTAAAGAACAGCGAGAGAGATCTTTTCTATCTGAGCTCAGCTGGTTAGAGCAGGGGTTGGCAAAATGTATTAGCTGCGGCCTGGTCCACTGTCCCTCAGACCTTGTGGCGGGCCAGAGAAGTGGCACCAAGGGGGGAGCTGGAAGAAGAGGTGAGGGGGGCATGTAGTCCTACCCCCCAGCCCCAGCTGCCGCCACTGCCACCAACACCGCTGCTGCTGCTTTTCGTGGGTAGGCAGAATGAGCTCATCCGCTCTGCTCTCTGGCCCACAGGAGCACCAGGGCAGCGGTGGCAGCAGCAGCGGCAGAGGGAAGATGAGTGGCAGAGGGAAGAAGGGCTGGCTCTGGAGAGGGGCTGCTTAACATGGCGCTCAGCCAGCTCAGCCCAGCCCTCTTCCTCCTCTAGGCAGGGCGAGGAGAAGTCAGGAGGAGGGAGGGAGGAGGCACCGCCGTGGTGTGTGCGTGTGGGAATGGAATGGTGCAGCCCGAATGAACAGAATCCCCACACCGATCCATGGACAGTCCACTGGCCGGATCCTGAAGGCAATTGGGCCTGATCCAGACCTTAGTTTGCTGACCCCTGGGTTAGAGGTAAGGACCCCTATATGGTCAAAGGCGATTATGGGGTTGTGATGCTCATCTCGCTTTCAGGCCGAGGGAGCCGGCGTTTGTCCACAGACAGCTTTCCGGGTCATGTGGGCAGCATAACTAAACCGCTTCTGGTGCAACGGGACACCGTGACGGAAACCAGAGCGCGCGGAAATGCCGTTTACCTTCCCGCCACAGCGGTACGTACTTATTTACTTGCACTGGTGTGCTTTCGAACTGCTAGGTTGGCAGGAGCTGGGACAGAGCAATGGGAGCTTACCCCATTGCGGGGATTTGAACTGCCCGTCTTCTGATCAGCAAGCCCAAGAGGCTCAGTGTTTTAGACCACAGTGCCACCCTTGTGTGTATCAGCATGGTGCTGATAATGCCAAGGTTGCAGGTTCGACCCCCCCTATGGGACAGCTGCATATTCCTGCATTGTGGAATCCAACTCTATGATCTTGGGGATTATCTCCAATCTCTGCTCTGTGGTGCTTAGCATCGAGATTTGAGAAGCTTTCACCACAACACAATGTGGCCCTGTGGTTGAAAAATGTTACCTGTGCTCCTGCTATGTTCAGTTAACCTGGGAGCAACTCCCATGGAACTCAGTAGAGTTTACTTCTGAGTATACCAGTGGTCCTAACCCTTAGTGCTAGCTAGCCCTCTGTTTTCAGTTTCAACACTCCAGCCACATATAATGAAATGAGGAAGAAAAGGTTTCTATCTGATAAATCCCTACTTCCCTGGAGCCAATCCTCTTTTGTCCAATGTCCTTAGCATGCTGTTTGCCTTGACTGCAGCCCAAGAGGTAATGTCCATTTCTTCTAGCAGAAAAAAATAGGTTTTATAGGTTACATTTAAGAGTGGCAGCCCTAAAAGATACAGATCTTTTGCCTGGGGTTAACAACTCCGGAGATTTCTGAAGGTACATTAACACCTTAGATTTAGGTACCACCCGGCAACAAGCGTGCATCTTTGGAAGATGGAAGCAAATCAGACACTGCCTTTGTATGTCGCAGGGGATTACACTGTTTTAGTGTTTATGCCCTTTGGCTTTACAAATGTACCTGTCAGTGCTCCAGAGGTTATCAAGGAGGGTCTGGGTTAAAATGGACTTACTGGAGTTGTTTTGCTTTCTGTAGATCACATGGAAACTTCAGGAAATTGGGAAAGGCTTGTTGTGATTTAGAAGGATTATGGAGCCTTTGGTTGTTTAACGTTGTTGGGCTTTTATGGTGCTTTTATGCAATGCTTTTCTTCTGCATACCTTTTGCGTACCCAGAAAAAAGCACTGCTTTTATGGATTTGTACTGGTCTGGCTTGCTGCTCAATATGCGTGCAAGCTACCTAAACTGGAGAAATTCAGAATCTAGAGACCAATCTACAGGGTGGCATGCATCAGTTGAATTGTTTTATGGCTTATCTAATAATGCATGTTTAGAAGCTGGAAGGATTCCGGTTTTGATCATAGAAGTGTGACCTGCAACAAAATGGTGCAGTCTGGAGTGCTCTTATTCAGGATGCCAGCCAGCCATGACCTTTTCCAGGATATTCTGTTCCATCCCCCCATAATTTTCAATTCTGCCCTGCAACAGTCAGTCAGTATCGGGCTGTTTAGGGGATTCATTTCCCTCCTCCAAAATTTGTTGTTCATATGAAAACCTTGGTGTCCCCCTTTGTCTGCTGATATCTTCCTTTTTTGTGTGTGGGTCGTGCTGCTTTGGCTTCTTAAGGCCTGACAGTTGGAAAATGAGTGGACTCTTGGAAAACAATATAGGATTGTGTAACTTCAGAGTGCCCCAGAGTACCTAAGGAGCTTACTGGGGACTCACTGTATGAAACTGAAGCCCGGGGGTCAAGAACACTAGGGACAACATTGACTCTTTTGAGTTACTTGTATTATTAGTTAGTAGTAGTGTTCATAGGAGGGACGCGGGTGGCGCTGTGGGTAAAACCTCAGCGCCTAGGACTTGCCGATCGCATGGTCGGTGGTTCGAATCCCCGCGGCGGGTTGCGCTCCCGTCGTTCGGTCCCAGCGCCTGCCAGCCTAGCAGTTCGAAAGCACCCCCGGGTGCAAGTAGATAAATAGGGACCGCTTACCAGCGGGAAGGTAAACGGCGTTCTGTGTGCTGCGCTGGCTCGCCAGATGCAGCTTGTCACACTGGCCACGTGACCCGAAAGTGTCTGCGGACAGCGCTGGCTCCCGGCCTATAGAGTGAGATGAGCGCACAACCCTAGAGTCTGGCAAGACTGGCCCGTACAGGCAGGGGTACCTTTACCTTTACCTTAGTAGTGTTCATATTGTTGTTAGTAGTAGTCTTGGTAGTATTAATAGTAAAGATAACGGTAAAAGACCCCTGGATGGTTAAGTCCAATCAAAGGCGACTATGGGGTTGCGGCTCTCATCTCGCTTTCAGGTTGAGGGAGTCGGTGTTTGTCCACAGACAGCTTTTCTGGCTCATGTGGCCAGCATGTCTAAACTGCTTCTGGCGCAACAGAACACTGTGACAGAAACCAGAGTGCATGGAAATGCCATTTACCTTCCCCCTGCAGTGGTACCTATTTATTTGCCTGCACTAGCTAGATTGGCAGGAGCTGGGACGGAGCAACAGGAGCTCACCCTGTCACGGGGATTCAAACCACTGACCTTCTGATCGGCAAGCCCAAGAGGCTCAGTGGTTTAGACCACAGCGCCACCCACGTCTCATAATAGTATTCATATTATTAGTAGCATTTCTTAGCTGTCCTTCACCAGAAGGTCACAAGGTCACACATATAAAACAACAAACAGTTCAAAAAATCAGTTTATAAAATGCATTATAGGGAGGGCACCCAAATCAGTTATTCAGTTTCCCAAGAGATGGACATAAGCTGTAAAGGAATGATGTTTAGATGCACCTCTGTGGGGAGGGAGTTCTACCAGTGGTGGACTTGTGCTTTAAATTTTCAGCACCGCCCAGTGTGATGCCAAAATTTGGTGCCCTGCGCTTCTCACCTTCCACTATTTGTCATTATTGCAGAGCTGAGTGCAGGTGAACTAGCCGTGCTCCCCATATCCTCTGGCTCTACATTCTTTGGGCCACCGTTCAGAAGATCTTCTCACGAGCCCCAGCCCCACTGAACTTCTTAGAGCGATGGAAGAAGTTCCAGGCAATCTCCTCTGCTCGGACTCCTGCTTAGAGAAGCTTAAAAGGTTGGTGTTGTTGCTTGGGTAGCCGCAGGAAAGGACCCTCAGCACCTTTTTGCAGCCCACCACTCTAATAAATTACTCACCTCCTGTTTTATAGCTGTGTGACACAACTTACTTGCTAAGCCCAGGCTCCTGCCTTAGTCACACAACTGGAAGGATCTTCTTGTAAGAGTTTGGATAAATGCTTTCATTATGTGGCTCAGATATCTTAGCATTGCCTGATCATTGTTTTTTTGGTGGGGGGGCGTTGCTTATATAATGAAAAGCTGAAGAATCACACGTTTCATTAGATGTGGGTGCATACATAATTACCTGATCCGATTCATTAGAAATGATGGTAAAGGTAAAGGGACCCCTGACCATTAGGTCCAGTCCTGGCCGACTCTGGGGTTGTGGCTCATCTCGCTTTATTGGCTGAGGGAGCCGGCGTACAGCTTCCGGGTCATGTGGCCAGCATGACTAAGCCGCTTCTGGTGAACCAGAGGAGCACACGGAAACGCCATTTACCTTCCTGCCAGAGCGGTACCTATTTATTTACTTGCACTTTGACGTGCTTTCGAACTGCTAGGTTGGCAGCAGCAGGGACCGAACAACAGGCGCTCAGCCCACCATGGGGATTCGAACTGCCAACCTTCTGTTCAGCAAGTCCTAGGCTCTGTGGTTTAACCCACAGCGCCACCCGCGCCCCTAGAAATGATGTTAGTATCAGCAAATTCAAAAGACACATACAAAAATGGAAAGTTGGTAAAAAGAGATGTATAGAAAGAAAGCTAATAATACAGTGGTACCTTGGGTTAAGAACTTAATTCGTTCTGGAGGTCCGCTCTTAACCTGAAACTGTTCTTAACCTGAGGTACCACTTTAGCTAATGGGGCCTCCCGCTGCCGCTGCACGATTTCTCTTCTCACCCTGATGCAAAGTTCTTAACCCGAGGTACTATTTCTGGGTTAGTGGAGTCTGTAACCTGAAGCGTCTGTAACCCGAGGTACCACTGTAATATGAATAATGTAAAAAAAGAAAAAAGAGAGAGAGATAGAGGACACCATAGAAGAGGGGGAAAGAATGAGAAATGAAGGGGGAAAGAGGAGAGAGAAAAAAGAGAGATCAGGGGGAAATGTGTATATTTATATGTGTACAGTATACATAAACTCTACATAATGCATTTTCAAAAGATTTTTGTTATTATTAGTTTTACCTCCCTCGCTAGTTGCAATGCTTTGCTGCCATCTAGTGGGGGAAAAGTCGGACATATTCAGGGTCTGTCAGAGGCAAAGTGGGATCTTATCAAAGTACCCTAAAAAACAGGGACCTTCAATGAGATTTGGGGTGATCTGGAGATTCTGAGATTTTCTTTAGTATAGCATGCTTGCAAAAATCAAAACATTTCTCCCCAAATTTGCCATGAATATTCACTACCTTTAGACTAATTTACCTTAATGAGCACATGCTTTAAATGGCGGCGGGAGGCCTCATTACGGAAAGTGCACCTCGGTTTAAGAACAGTTTTGGTTACGAACGAATTTCCAGAACGGACTAAGTTCGTAAACTGAGGTACCACTGTACCATGTCTTCAAAGGCATGGGATCTTGAATACTGTTATGAGTTTGTTGGTGCTAGACACCCTAAATTCATGGGTCCAGTTGGTGTTAGAATTTATCAAACAACAAAGGAATGCAAAGAGAAAAACTCATAAAGCACGACTCTGTAAATGGAAAATAAGAGTATTTTAAATATATTGTACACAAAATATCACAATATAACATGTATTAATATTCCAATTGCTATCAGTTTAAACTACACACACGTGCGCGCACGCACACACATACACACAGAGTCTCTGCAGTCTCTGGTCAATCTTGAAGTGATATATACAATCCCACATATTGTTATTTAACGTCTCCACTTTCCACTTCTAAAAGTTCAACTATATTGTACTGAAGTTCTGAGCGTCGATTCTCCGTGTTAAATTTTCTAGTTGAAAACTGTGTACGAGGAGGACTCTGACAACATGACATCCGGGTAAAATCTCTGTTTTGTCACCCTTCATCAGGTCAGTCCAAGTACATCAATGTCTTCCTCATACACAGTTTTCCAACTGGGTGTTAGAATTTAATCAAGCCTCCTGAACCCCTGGGTCCAGCAAGGATTAAAATTTAAGCCAGGCCAGTCTCCGGATGAGGTAATCGCCTGGGAGATGAACCATTAAGAAAACAAAAGGAAGGTAATGACCATTACGAAAGCTATGGAGAGTGGTTCTGTGCCAAATGATAAGTGGGTGGGCCCCCTCCTACAGCACTGAGAGTTAGCTTTGAAGACAAAGCATAGTTTGAAGTAGACTTTTAGGGCTGACTGTGATGTGATCCAGCAGGGGAAGGTTGCACTCTGTTAAAGGCAGCAAGCTGGAGAGAGGGTCAGAGCACGATGGCTGGTGTCTGCTTGAATCTTAAGTTGCAGCTATGGGAGAAGCAAGACCCTCTTGGAGTGCTGATGCTGCAAGCCCCTCTATCATAGGCTCAGGTTGTATATATGTGTAAATAAACCATATATCAGAAAGACACCACAATCCCCGCTGTGCCTCGTTCCCCAAAGGCCCTGGGTAAGTTCCTGGAACTCATGAAATCTTGCAACACTCAGAGATTGGAGTGGCATGCAGTGATACATAATAGTTGTCATTTTGAGCTGCTGTTCAGTCTCATGTTTCTGTTCCACCAGTGTTGCGTGTACAGCCACTTAGCTCAGTGTTCCTGAGTATTAATCAGTACAGCGCAAGGAAACTTACAGTTTTACTGGAGATAAACGAGAGCAAAATGTACGATCTATGTCCTTTAGTTGGCTACAGCTGAGGTTGAAGATATGTAGCATAATTCCACGAATGTTTACTTAGAAGTAAGTCCTGCTATATTTAATGGGGCTGGGCAGGATTGAGCGCCTAAAGAGGTAAGCCCAAAGGATTCATGGACTATCTCCTGATCCGAATGCCTTTGCTGCCCACTAAGCTGATCTGATAAGTGAGGTTTTAGGCAGAGAAGTGGAATGAATTCTTTCCATCTGCCTTGTGCTGTGGAAGACACAGGGCAGATCCCTGTGCGTGAACTAACTTTCTCAGAAAGGGAAAATCCTTAATTAAAAAAAACAAAAAAAGAAAGGGGAAGCTGAGGAACCGAGGCAAACGTTAGTGACAAGAGACAAAAGCTGCAGGCATTAATTGACAAAGTGGACTGAAATGTGGCCAATATAATACTAACTTTTAAAGAGGAATGGGAAGGGTTGTGGAAATTGCAGGCCAGCTAGCTTATAACGTCTGTCCTGGGGGAACTGGTGGAAAACATTGAGACAATTACTCAGAATATAGTAAAACAAGTCTTCCTGAAACAGAGTCAGCATGGCTTCTGCAAAGTAGGTCTTGATGAATCCCTGAGTTTAGACTCTGCACATGATGCTCCCCTGATGTTTTATTGTGTTCTCCCCCCCCCAATTTTTCCATTTTTATTGGAATTTTATTTACAACAATACAAATCCCCCAATACATAAATCTCCCCCCATTAAACATGAACATAACATACAATGAGCATAACATGCAACAATACAAACAAGCAGATAAAAGACTTCCTTTATCCTGTATCTAGCCTCCTTTTTTACTTCTTATAAACTGTTTCCTTTATGAATAATTATTAAGATTTTTCTAATTATAACTTAAATATCCACAAAGTCTCCTGCAGACATTAATCGAAACAAGTGCAGGTATGTACCGTATTTTTCGCCCCATAGGACGCACCGGCCCATAGGATGCACCTAGTTTTTTGGGGGGGAAATAAAGGGAAAAAATTATTTCCCCCCCAGGTGCGCTGCGCTAATCCCGAAGCTTGGGGCAAACGGAGCTCAGCGTGCCCCAAGCTTCTGGGTGCCGGCAAGGTCTCCACTAGCCTTGGGAGAGCTGGGTCTCCCACGGCTAGTGGATAGCTTCCTGAAGCCTGGAGAGTGAGAGGGGTCGGTGCGCACCGACCGTCCTCGCTCTCCAGGCTTCAGGGAAAGCCTGCATTCGCCCCATAGGACGCACACACATTTCCCCTTCATTTCTGGAGGGGAAAAAGTGCGTCTTATAGGGCGAAAAATACGGTATTTTAGGGCACTTGTTTTGTGAAGTATTTTCTCTGCATTTCCCCCATGCTTTTTGAAACTCTTGTCTAGTGTGATCTCTAATTGCCTGTTAATCTAGCCAGTTCAATACAGTATATCTTGCCATTCCTTTTTTGTCGGCACAGTTTCTTTTCCTCGGTTTTTAGCAATTAGGATCCTTGCTGCTCCTGTGGCATAGAGGAGTTTTGTTGTGTTCTTATATCTGTCAGAAGCCGCCCAGAGTGGATGGGGCAACCCAATCAGATGGGTGGGTGCAAATAATAAAATTGGTCCCTACCAGAGAGGAATGGCAATGCTTGATTATGTTGGATTATGCTGAAATGGCAAAACTGACTGGAAAGCTCAGGAACCAAGAATACAAAAACTTCAAGAAAGATTGGGAATTTTTTTATAATTTATTTAGGAGACTGCTGTAAGCAAATGAAAACATTAGCAGGATTTTAGCAACACTTGTAATGTAACAAACACTATGGACAATATGGGCAGATTAAAAATACAGATTACGAAATTATATGCAGTTGAAAATGTTGACAATAGGACCCATGGAGGGGATGGTAGGAAGTCTCGAGATTCAGAGGAATCTCTGTATATGGATATGTATTTTGGTATTGTTAGAACTCTAACAGTCGTACCTTGGAAGTCGAATGGAATCCGTTCTGGAAGTCTGTTCGACTTTCAAAACGTTCAAAAACCAAATCGTGGCTTCTGATTGGCTGCAGGAAGCTCCTGCAGCCAATCAGAAGCTGCGGAAGCCCCGTCAGACGTTCGGGTTCCAAAAGAACATTCACAAACTGAAACAATCACTTCTGGGTTTGCGGCGTTTGGGAGACAAAATATCCGAGTCCCAGGGATCCAAGGTATGACTGTATTTGTAAAATCAAATAAAAACAGTTTCAAAAAAATCAAATAAAATTGCTGTTATTATAATTTAGCCATTGGCTTGCTGGGCACATTTCCTTTTGCCTTCCCTCAATGGCTGAACTAGCCGTGGGATGTCACCCGGAACAAAATTCCCTGTTGGTTCCTGCTGCCTCTCCCACACAGGGGCAGCGCTTACCTTTCTAAATATTATTTCCTTCCACATTTATGCTGCTTTTCTGGTTCCTGCTACTTCCCCACTTTATATGATGCTGAAGGGAGAAAGTGTGTCTCACATATCTGAGATTCTGTGGAGAATTAGCTGCAGCCCTTGTGGAAAACGGTTGCAGGATTAAATGAACCTTTCGTCTGATTTAGCGAGACTCTTCTTACCTCATGCCTTTTATATTTTGTTTCAGATTTTCTTGAAGGGAATTTTTTTATTAAAAAAAAATCAATAAAAGCCATTCATTTTGAATCGTCTCCTTTTTAATTTCTCCATTATTTCCAGCAGAGGGCATGTTGGTTTCATCAACTGTCCGACTGCTTCGTTTATTAAGCCTACATTGTAACACTTTCCCACGGAGTACAGTACAGTGTTTCATACTGTTAAAAATGAAAAGTGCTTTAGAGAAAAAGGCTAGATTGTCTCATTCTACCAAGAAGGAACAGCAGTCTTCCTGAATTGGGAAGTGGTATACACATGGCAATAGCCGAAACTCACACCTCTCCTATATCTATCCTATAGTTTCTTAAGAAATCCTGCATTTTGATGTGTTTCTCCGCAAACCAGATTCAATCCACAATCAGAAAAAGAATGGCATATCTTCATTTAAACCAGTAATATATGCACAGCATTAAATTGATTAAGTATTACTTCTACCACTGCATATTACAGCCAGTCTGTTATCTCGGAATAGTTTGCAGAATTTTTTTAAAGTGAAGTCTGTAATCCTCGAGAACAAAGTTGAACAATTACTCTTGAATTTCTGCCTAAAAAACCTAGCTATAATATAAACTTTCAAATACATAAAACAATAAAAAAACCTAATATCAGAAAAGTTAGGACAGTTGAGAAATTATGAGAGGCAGGAAATAAGTATTTTAAATAAATGACACATTAAAAACACACACACATTAGCACTAAATTACTAGAGCATTATTATTATTATTTACCCCAAAGCATTTTTAAAAGCATTATCACTGTATGATATTTACTAGGGCAGAAGAATGCTTCTTGACCTTTGGGGTTTTCCATTACTCCAGTGCAAGCTTCCTTTGTAAAGGTCACTCTAAAAAACGTAAAATCTCTCTCTTTCTCTCCCTGTTTGTACCCTTAAACATAAATATCCTAGTAAGCATGGTGGCATTTGCACTATAGGGAATAGTGCAAAAGGTCACGAACCTTTATTCTGCATCGGTTACAATATGATCATTAGATTCTTGCCTGATGGTTACTGGGTGACATTTGCACTTGTGGAGGAAGTTATTGTGAATATCAATAGCTTATAAAATCAAGCCCTCGGGCGCAACTGGGCTCTCATAGAATGGAATGAATGGTGTTTGAGCAGGAGCCTGTCCTACTTTTCCATGCTTGTTCACGAAAAGTGAATGCTGCTGCAGTTGGGGTGAGATGGAAATAAATAAATACTTTCCCCTTCAGGGTATAAAATCAGATGTCATTAGGTGGTTTGGTCATTCACTTTTAAGAGATCTTTTAGCAACACTTTGCATAGCTGCTGTCAGACTTCAGTGCATGAATTCTGTACCAAAATCCAGAGCCAGGATAATGTTCTCCAGTATACCTGAAGGAGTGTCTCCACCCCCATCATTCTGGGGGGCCTTCTGGCGGTTCCCTCACTGCGAGAAGTAAGGTTACAGGGAACCAGGCAGAGGGCCTTCTCGGTAGTGGCGCCCGCCCTGTGGAACACCCTCCCACTAGATGTCAAAGAGAAGAACAACTACCAAACTTTTAGAAGACATCTGAAGGCAGCACGCTTTAGGGAAGCTTTTAACGTTTAATAGGTTATTGTATTTTAGTGTTTTGTTGGAAGCCACCCAGAGTGGCTGGGGAAACCCAGCCAGATGGGCAAGGTATAAATAAATTATTATTATTATTATTATTATTATTATTATTATTATTATTATTATCATTATTATTATTATTATTATCATTATTATTATTATCATCATCTATGAAATTAAAGCCCGGAGTGCAGCTGACAAGTGTCAGTTTTCTGTTGACCAGGCAAAGGTGGAAGGTCAGGTGGAAGGTCAGGTCAGTGGTACCTCGGGTTATATACGCTTCAGGTTACATACTGTCAGAGCCACCCATTGGTCCCAGCTCAAAAGAGACCCAAGTCCGATCCAGTTTATTTGCAAAAGTCTTTATTGAAGATCATTGCTCCTTATACGTTCCATCTCCGTGGCTCTACGTCTGAACGTTAGACCGCTGAAGTCCCCTCTGGGTCGGTACCGCCTCTACACCAGTTTAAGAGGCTTGTGCTGGACCACCTCTTCCTCTCCTTCCTCTTCCGCAGGGTCTTTCTGCCCCCCTGGGTTCCCTCCCGCCGGGACTCGCCCGAGGCTGAATCCTCTGACGCCTCTTCCCCCCTCCTTTGCGCTTTGGGGCCGGGCTCCTCCCCAGGGCTCTCTTCACTTCCGCGCGCCTCCACATTTGAACTTGGCGCGCGTACGTTGCTCCTGACCTTTCTCTCGACCGCTACACTGCTCCCGGTGCTACTCTCTGCCCCTTCCGGCAGAGCGCCCTGCTCCGATCTCCTCCCCCTGTCTCCTTCTTGCTCTGCTCCCTCTGACACACTGGTAACTCCACCCCCTTCACTCCATTCTGGCGGAGAAACCGGCTCCGATCTCCCACTCTCACTGGGGGCTCTCCTCTCGCTCCCCTGCTCCTGATTGCTTCCCCCTTGGGGTCCCCTTGGTCTGACCAGGGGGGCTCCCTTTTGGGAGTCCTCTGACTCACTGGACAGACTCACGGACGACCTTTGGTCATTGTCATCCTCCTCCTCGTCTCTCTGGGATTCTTCCCCCTCGCTCTCTGTCTCCTCCCCCATCTGCCCTTCTCTCCCTGAAACCCTGACACATACACTTCAGGTTACAGATTCTACTAACCCAGAAATATTACCTCAGGTTAAGAACTTTGCTTCAGGATGAGAACAGAAATCATGCAGCAGCGGTACAGTGGCAGCAGGAGGCCCCATTAGTTAAAGTGGTGCTTCAGGTTAAGAACAGTTTCAGGTTAAGAACAGAACTTCAGAACGAAACAAGTTCTTAACCCGAAGTACCACTGTATTATGCTTGGTCAATCTGGAGGATAAAGGGCTTTAAACCTTTAAAGCACATAGAAAATTGTAAAGTTGGAAGGGACCCCAAGGATCATTTAGTCCTCCCCCCTACAATGCAGAATCTCAGCTAAAGCATCCATGACAGATGGCCATCAAAACTCAGCTTAGAAAACCTCCAAGGAAGGAGAGCCCACCACCTTCCAAGGGAGACCGTTCCACTGTTGAACAGCTCTTATTGTCATAAAGTTTTTCCTGATGTTTAGGCAGAATCTCCTTTCTTGTAACTTGAAGCCATTGGTTTGAGGCCTACTCTCCAGAGCAAGAGCAAACAAGCTCGCTCCATCTTCTATGAGATATTTGAAGATGGCTCTCATCTCTTCTCTCAGTCTCCTCTTTTCCAGGCTAAACATACCCAGCTCCTTCAACCATTCCTCATAAGTCTTGGTTTCCAAGCAGTTTTCCCCCTCAGGTAATTCTGGGCACTGTAGTTTATTCTGAGACGCTACAGCGAGGCCTTGTGGGAAATTTTAAATGGCGCCCAGCTCACAGAATTCAGAGCAGCCCAAGAACTCTGCTCAGAACACTGCAGATGTTAAATTTATATTCTCTAGTTCAAGCCGATGATGTGGAGAAAAGCTGGGCCTTTCTTTTGGAACCACATATTGCCTTGGTTCAGCTTTGTTCGTAAGCCAGCCTCCCTCCATACACCTTACACGATTACAGGAGAAAATCTGGAGCGTTACAGCAATAGATAAGCATTCCAGAAATACACCTTAGTCATCAAAACCTTTTATTGCATTCATGATATGATAGAAGGTCCACAATTCAGAAAATAATGCAGCAGCAGCAGCTGGTGTACTGAGGGCAAACCTATGTTTGATTAATCAACGGTGCAAAAAGTTACCTTGTGTGATTAGCAATAGTGCCTGTTTACCATTTGCTGTGGGCAAGATTGTGACTGACCTAGGGCTGGCGAAAGAGAAGGTGTGTCATGGAGGAAAGAGGGCATTCCCTTCCTTCTGTTTGATCAGTTTTGGTAATCCAGGGACAGTAGAACTCTTATAAGGTGGATGTGTGGATTGGGCCCCTTCTAGAACCTGACCAAATTTGCATATATGACAAGGAACTCCTTTTAAAGGTGCATTTTCCCAACTGTCTTTTTGAAAGGTAATAGAACTATAATCTTGCACTTGTGGTTTCTGTTCCAAACAAGAGTATTTATTTTGAGGCATAGGAGCCAACTCCTAGGGTCCAAGGAGTTTTCGCACCCCCCAATAAAATATTTGAGGGTGCCAGGGGCCCCCAAAGTCGATGGGCATTGCCATTCAAATGGTGTGTGTGCACCCCTTCATATGATCGATTATGTGTGGCGGTGCTTACCTCCCCCCCAAATACCGTATTTTTTGCTCTATAAGACTCACTTTTTCCCTCCTAAAAAGTAAGGGGAAATGTGTGTGCGTCTTATGGAGCGAATGCAGGCTGCGCAGCTATCCCAGAAGCCAGAACAGCAAGAGGGATTGCTGCTTTCACTGCGCAGCAATCCCTCTTGCTGTTCTGGCTTCTGAGATTCAGAATATTTTTCTTTTCTTGTTTTCCTCCTCCAAAAACTAGGTGCGCGTTGTGGTCTGGTGCATCTTATAGAGCGAAAAATACGGTACTTTATTCAAGTTGGCACTCTTGTTTTGAGGAGAGTTGATGCAAATAATAATAATAATAATAATAATAATAATAATAATAATAATAATAATTTATTATTTATACCCCGCTCATCTGTCTGGGTTTCCCCAGCCACTCTGGGTTGCTTCCAACTGAATATTAAAAACAATACAGTATCAGACATTTAAAACTTCCCTAAACAGGGCCGCAAGAACCAGGAGGCTCAGTTTGAAACTGAGAACCATTTGGGGATTTTGAGTATTCACTAAGTGCAAAATTTGGTGACATCCTTGTTTCATTGTTTTCATTATGTGATAAACTCCTGATTCAGCTGTCACGAACCATACCGTTCCTAACCCCAGGGGTGTGTACACACATCCATAAAGTGTACAGTGGTACCTCGGGTTACATACGCTTCAGGTTACATACCCTTCAGGTTACAGACTCTGCTAACCCAGAAATAGTGCTTCAGGTTACGGACTTTGCTTTAGGATGAGAACAGAAATCGTGCTCCGGCGGCGCGGTAGCAGCAGGAGGCCCCATTAGCTAAAGTGGTACCTCAGGTAAAGAACCGTCTCAGGTAAAGTACAGAGCTCCGGAACGAATTAAGTATTTGACCCGAGGTACCACTGTATTTGGTTCCTTCTGCAGATGCATTTTTGGGTTAGCGTACACACATTGTCATCTTCATACTCTTGTTATATTGTTCCTTTGGTGTTCTGAAAGTTTAGATAGAACAGTTAAAGCCATCTTACAGTTTGCAAGACATACTGACCATTTTTCTTGACCCTGAGACCAATTATATTCCTAAAAGGCTCTTGGCGGACCAGTAACGTTACGTAGTGTGATATGAACTTTATTGTATACCTAAGACTTGTTGGTGGGAATTGTTGTAACACAACACAACCTTTCTACTCCTGTTGCAGCCATGAATTGGTTATATGCATTTATTTTTACTGTCAAAAAAGAAAGCACCCAATTCCAAAAGAAACCAGTTTTCATCTTGCACAGAGGCCTCCAGACATAGCATGATGAATTGTATCATATGACAGACCAGAAGCTTTACTGACAGACCAGAAGCTTTCAGAGTGGAAATGAGCAACTAGTGGGATTTATTTAAACAGCTGAAGAACACGATCAGAGCTGGTATGTGACAGATTTTAGTTACAGCCCCAAGAAAGTCTTTTTGATGTGCTTTCATCTTCCAGCAATTACACTGCTAATATCCAATGATAATTTTCAATGTGATGCACAGTAACTTCCAGTTTTAACACAAAGTAATCACATGAGGCAGGACGCGGGTGGCACTGTGGGTTAAACCACTGAGTCTAGGACTTGCCAATTGGAAGGTCGGCGGTTCGAATCCCCATGATGGAGTGAGCTCCCGTTGCTTGGTCCCTGCTCCTGTCAACCTAGCAGTTCGAAAGTAGTGCAAGTAGATAAATAGGTCCCGCTCCGGCGGCAAGGTAAATGGTGTTTCCGTGTGCTGCTCTGGTTCTCCAGAAGCGGCTTAGTCATGCTGGCCACATGACTCGGAAGCTGTACGCCAGCTCACTCAGCCAATAAAGTGAGATGAGCGCTGCAACCCCAGTGTTGGCCATGAATGGACCTAATGGTCAGGGGTCCCTTTACCTTTACCTTTAATCACATGAGGACTTCCAGCACCTCTGTTGGTGTTTCCCCTCACTGCTCTCACTGGGATATCATACTATCTGTGGATTGTTTTTTGATGTATACACAGATATACACAGAAACAAATGGCAGGAGCTTCACCATACAGATGCTGTCCCATTGACAAAGAAGAATTTCCTCACCTGTATTGCTGCCCCAAACTGCCCTAATGCCAAGCATCTTTCTCATGGTATTACTGCAGAGAACATCTAGTGATCTTCATTGCTTAGTAGGGATAAGAACCCAGTCCAGTCAACAAGCTATGTATCTGAAACATTGGTGTACATGCCGTATATTCAAAGCACATTCTCCACCCCAAAGAATCTTGGGAACTGTAGTTTAAGGGTGCTGGGAATTATAGCTCTGTGAAGGGTAAACTACAGTTCCCCACGCTTCAGAAATAGGCTTTAAAAATACAGTGTGTGGTGTACACAGCCATTGGGTACATGCCGAAACAGTCACACCTCTGCTGTGATCCATACTGAATCTCCTCTGTAAAAATGTAATTGATTACCTGATTAATTGATTAATAATGATCTGTGCCGACAAAACGACAATGCAGCTATGTGAACTGGTTCTTACTTTCCCCCAAGTGCGCATGTGATTGTGGACACTTTGAGCAATTACGATTCCAATGGAAACAATTGAAGTTAATCCGTTCACAAGGCTAACAGCGTATCCACTGAAATTAATTGGGAAATTAAATCAGGTTTGGATCGGGCCTCTGATAATAGACAATGCCACCTATTATATTGGGAAAGCGTCTTGAAAAGCTGCCAGTCTGGAGGTTCCCGGCAATATTTTGTACAATATTTTGTACATGGTTTTGAAAAGGATACTAAACACAACAACTGCGGAATGCTTTTATGGCCAAGGCAGGTTTCCCCCCTCCTTCCTTCGTCCACATACCCCAGAGATGTGATGGAAAGGCTGTTGATGAGACATGGCTCTCTGTGACCCAGTGAGACTCTTCATGAAGAATGTAGCTGCCATCAGGCATACTGCCCACAAAGCATTCTCCTGGAGTTGACCCAAGAATGAACAGTGAGCGTACAAGGTTTCAGAAGCAATGACGTCCCATTCCTTTATCAAAGCTGGGAAGGGAGTTCAAGCTAATGCATAGGAACCCTTACACAAAGCAGAAACAAAACCTAGGGAATTGTTTCAAGGCAGCAACTTAAAAGGGGGATAAATTCTGGCAGCCTCATTTCTCCTCCCCCCCCCCAACCTGCCCTTCTCATATTAGGCCTGAGTGACCTTAAATGGCCTCTCACCAGTTGACTCAAAGCCCAGCGAAACTCATGAAAAGATCTGAATGGCTTTCAGTGGTGCTTAACCACACAAGAACAGTCAGAACATGCAGGTGTGTGTTCCTGTGTGGGAAGCTAAGCGCTGCTGTCTAAACTGGGTAAATACAGCCTTGTTCTCTCCCACTCCTGCGTTGCTGCTTCTAGACACTTTGCCATAACGCCGTGGCTCCGCTGTATTATGGTCCAGCTTTGCAGGGGGTCAAAGGCCAGTTACTATTTCTGCAGCAGAGTCCCCCTGCCTCCAGCATCTTAAAAGCGTGGAAGGGGAGCTTTTGAGCCACCACAGGCACAAAAGCGAAGCATTTTGGAATGCAGAAAACACAAGGTGTTTCAGTTTCAAGAGAATGGTTTGCAAGTTCTATTATGTGCAATAATGGAACTTCATGGGAAAACTACCACTTCGGCGACTCCAGTAGAAGATATGAGAGCGCTCCGAATCATTTCTCAAGTATGTGGGCAGAAATTGATCTGTAGAAAACACAGTTTGAAAAAAGAGACAATGCACCTACTTTTGTAAACCAGGAAAATCTTTAATAACATGTTTTGTTTTTTTTTAAGTATGTGGGGCTCTAGGTGGGGCTACCTTTGAATGTGACCTGGAAACTACAACTAATCCAGAATGCGGCAGCTAGATTGGTGACTGGAAGTGGCTGCCGAGATCATATAACACCAGTCCTAAAAGATCTACATTGGCTCCCAGTACGTTTCCGAGCACAATTCAAAGTGTTGGTGCTGATCTTTAAAGCCCTAAACGGCCTCGGCCCAGTATACCTGAAGGAGCGTCTCCACCCCCATCGTTCAGTCCAGACACTGAGTTCCAGCTCCGAGGGCCTTCTGGCGGTTCCCTCACTGCGAGCAGAGGGCCTTTTCGATAGTGGCGCCCACCCTGTGGAACGGCCTCCCATCAGATGTCAAGGAAATAAGCAACTATCTGACTTTTAGAAGACATCTGAAGGCAGCCCTGTTTTGGGAAGTTCTTAATGTCTGATGTTTTATTGTGTTTTTAATATTATGTTGGGAGCCGTCAGAGTGGCTGGGGAAACCCAGCCAGATGGGTAGGGTATAAATATTATTATTATTATTATTATTATTATTATTGATCTAGATGAAAGGTAGCACATGGAGAACTGCATTGATTGTTGCAATTGTTGGCATCTGTCTGCTTGGGAGACAGTGGAGGAGCACACCTTTAAGGGTGAAGTAAAACTGCTGGAGAATTACAACACCTGCTATGACTGCAGAGATCAGTATGGGAGAGACATGTTTTCTTGCAGCCTGGGCAGATGAAGGCATCTGGTTGTGCTGCTGCCGATGCACTATGGCATTCCTTCTCTCTGCACTCCTCCCAGTGGTCTCTGGTCACTGCTATAGATACATGACCTGTCTATCTGTCTCCAGGCACTGTGATCTTCTGCAAGGGATTCCTACACAGCAAGGTTGATGTTGCCAGCCTTCATGCCTTGTTTACATGCATCTTTGCAATGCAGAGTTGGTCTGCCAATGGACCTAGCGCCTGAAGCCAGCTCCCCCTAGAGTACATCTTTGGGGATCCTGCCATCTTCCATTCTGTGGACATGGCTGAGTATCATTCTTATTATTCTTACTATATGATGTTAGAATGTGGGTAGGCAAACTAAGGCCCAGTGGCTGGATCTGGTCCAGGTATCCGTGTGTTTGTACATGCGTAGAATGTGTCCTTTTATTTAAATTGCATCTCTGGGTTATTTGTGGGGCCTGCCTGGTGTTTTTACATGAGTAGAATGTGTGCTTTTATTTAAAATGCATCTCTGGGTTATTTGTAGGGCATAGGAATTCGTTCCTTCCCCCCCAATATATAGTCCGGCCCCCCCAAGGTCTGAGGGACAGTGGACCGGCCCCCCGCTCAAAAAGTTTGCTGACCCCTGTCTAAAAGGTGTTGGGTTGTGACTACCATGAAGGGACCTGTCTGTCTCAGTTAAAGAGCACAGGCTAACGGTGATGAGGATTTGATGGGAGTGGTGTGTGTCTTTGAGCCAGGATTTTACTCTATTGATGTCACTTCGGATGTTACAGAAGCTAGAGTTTTCTGCGTCTGGTTTAGCTCATAAAGCACTGCTCCAGCTGCGCCTGTTCTGAACTCTCCATGGAAATATGCCCTTATGCGTCAGTGGCAAAATGGAAATAATCAAAGCTGGTCCTACAAACAAATGTAACAAGATCACTAGGTATGTCTTTCCCTCCTGCATGTGATCGCAAAGTAGTGCGTTGATTGCCTCGTGGCTTTTATGGTAGCAGGGATTGATTTTTCTACCATGCTTTTTTCAGGCTGTTCTTGAGCAGTGTCAAGTTGCAGCCTTCATTCTGCCTCTGCTGTGGCTCTGTGGGCTTATGCCAGAAGGAGGAAGTTTAAAGATTTTTGCCTTGGACATCAAGCAATAGCCAGGTGGCTGTTTATGGCAGCAGTGTATAGTTACTAACGGAGACATGCTGTTCTGAATCACTGTGTGCAATTTTTTTTTAAAGCTCTTAGGTCACTACCTTTCGACTGCGCCATTAAATTGCTTTCTCAATCTTTATATCAGAGCAATTAGCCAATGTAAGGCAGGATATCACAGAGGTCGAAACATTTGATCCCATTAAAGTTACAGCAAGCTAAGGAAAGCCCGGCAAGATTAGTATTCCTTAGTATTTGAGAAGTCTCCAAGAGTACTTTGTAACTGGCTAATGGCTCTGTTGATGCGTTGATCCAGTACTGATTTATTGGACGTAAGCTTTGTTCAATACAATAGGAGTTACTTTTGAGTAGACATGCAGGAATTATGTAAGGAAATTAATAACCATTCATTGATTGAGGTTGCAAGCCTATACATGCTTACTTGGGTGTAAGACCCACTGAACTGTGTGCAGCATACTTCTGGACAAACATGCAAAGGGTTGCAGTACAAGACATTCCCTGTTACCCCCATTAATAGTTGAAGATCTCTGGGATCCCACCTGTACTATATACAGTCATACCTCAGGCTACAGTCGCTTCAGATTGTGTTTTTTCGGGTTACGGACCCACTGAAACCCGGAAGTACTGGAATGGGTTACTTCCGGGTTTTGGCAGTCACGCATGTGCAGAAGCGCTAAATTGCTATCTGCGCATGCACAGACATGGTGCTGCAGGTTGTGAATGCTGCGGGTTGCGAACATGCCTCCTGCACGGATCACGTTCGCAACCCGATCGTCCACTGTATTTAAAGAAGTATCACACCACTTTAAACAATGGCTTTCCCTCAAAGAATCCTGGGGGCTGTAGTTCATAATAATAATAATAATAATAATAATAATAATAGATGCAGGTGGCGCTGTGGTGCAAACCACTGAGCCTACGGCTTGCCGATCAGAAGGTAGGCGGTTCGAATCCCTGCAATGAGGTGAGCTCTCGTTGTTCGGTCCCAGCTCCTGCCAACCTAGCAGTTCAAAAGTGCGCCAAAGTGCAAGTAGATAAATAGGTACCACTCCAGCGGGAAGGTAAACGGTGTTTCTGTGCGCTGCTCTGGTTTCGCTAGAAGCGGCTTAGTCATGCTGGCCACATGACCCGGAAAAACTATATGCGGACAAACATCGGCTCCCTCGGCCAGTAAAGTGAGATGAGCGCCACAACCCCAGAGTCATTTGCGACTGGACTTACGTAACTGTCAGGGGTCCTTTAAATAATAATAATAATAATAATAATAATAATAATAATAATAATAATATATTTATACCCCACCCATCTGGCTGGGTTTCCCCAGCCACTCTGACAGCTCCCAACAGAATTAAGCCCTTACAGAGTTGCAGTACCCAGCATCCATTAAACAAACGACAGTGCCCGTCATTCTTTGAGGTGAAGAATGTGCTTCAAAGGGTGTGCACAGCCTCACTCGCTTCCAGCCTGACCTGTAAGCAGCAAGAGGAAGGTGAAGACTACTCTCTGTATCTAGGCTGCAGGCACCCAAGCGTTGTGAGGGTAATAGCAGATCTTTGGTGCATCGACTTTCCCACGTGGGAAAAGTCCACTGAACCATGTAACCAGTTCCATATGGTCCTCCTTTATGTCGCTGGCCGAGTGCTTTTGCCTTGAAAAGGCCAGAAGGCTTTCAGGCTTCTCTATACTAGAGCTTGTGGTTTACTTGGGCCGTTGTGGTTTGTTATCATCAAATGACTTGTTTTCCTTGGCTGCCTGAGTGCCCATGGTTCCCTTGACAACATTTTCGGTAGCGATCTCTCCCTGCCACTTTCCACAGGACAGATAATTTTAATTGCTCTGCCCCTGTGAATACAGAGGTGAGATAGGCCTGTTTTTCCCAGGGACAACTTCTCTATTAATGTGTTGCCCCTGCCCAAGACCAACCGCGGAAGGCACATAAAAGGGAGCAACAAAAGTGAAGAGAAATGTGGAGCTTTTTTGTGAGCCCAGAAAGGACAGGGGTTCTGGTGGACTTGTGTGACCCAGACATTGGACTACAACTCCCATCATCCCTGAAAGGTGGTGCTACGTTGGCTGCCAATTTGTTTCTGGGATCGATTCAAACGTCACGGCCTTTAAAAGCCTAAGTGTCTTGGGCCCAAGGTGCTTCAAAGATCGCCTACCTTCATATGAGTTCCATTAGATCCTGCAGGATAGCTCAGTTGCTACAGCATGAGGCTCTTAATCTCAGGGTTGTGGGTTTGAGCCCCACATTGGACCAAGAGTTTCCTACGTTGAAGGGGGTTGGACTAGATGACCCTCAGGACCCCTTCCAACTCTGCAGTTCTATAATTGCCATCAATATCTTCTCCAGGGGCCCTGCTTACAGTTACCTTACCTGTGGTGAGTTCATTTTGATAACCTGTGGTCAGTCACATCTACACCATAAATTTAAAGCACTCTTTAATTTACCACTTTAATTCCCTCAAGGAGTTCCAAGCACTGTAGTGTTATGTATTTTTTGTGGCGGCGGCTAGATCCCCCAAAATGTGTTGTTTTTAAATTATTTTTTAAAGGTAAAGGACCCCTGAAAGTTAAGTCCAGTCACGAACGACTCTGGGATTGTGGCGCCCATCTTGCTTTACTGGCCAAGGGAGCCAACGTTTGTCCCCAGACAGCTTCCGGGTCATGTGGCCAGCATGACTAAACTGCTTCTGGCGAACTAGAGCAGTGCACAGAAACGCCGTTTACCTTCCTGCTGGAGTGATACCTATTTATCTACTTGCACTTTGACATGCTTTCGAACAGCTAGGTTGGCAGGAGCTGATACAGAGCAACGGGAGCTCACCCTCTTGCAGAGATTCGATCCGCCGACCTCCCAAATGGCAATTCCAAGGCTCCATGGTTTACACTACAGCGCCACCCGCGTCCCCCCAGAATGTGTTATGATGTAGTGAAATTTAGAATTAGTCATGGTTTGCCAATCATGGAAGCCCCTGGATTTAGTTAAGCCAGCTGGCAAAGTTAGCTGGATGGGCCATTAGCAGGAAACCATCAGAGGACAAGATGGCCAGGCAAGGGAGAGAAACCCCCCCCCCTTGCAGAGGCAAAGGCCAGGTTTAGGGTTTTTACTTTGAATGACAGCAAGTTGGGGGATGACCTTGGTGAGCTGGGGATGGCAGGCTGCTACAAAGAGGATGGAATTTCACACCTCATGAGATCAGGATTTTCCCCAAGGAGTCCTAGACACTGTAGATTGTTTAGGGTGCTGGGAATTGTAGCTCTTTGACAAACTGCAGTTCCCAGAATTTGCTAGTATGTGATTGAAGTAGTGTCAGTAGGGAAACACCTTTTATTGTTTGATTAAAAAAAAAGTAGGTGGGATATTATATTAGCTACATCATGTTTTAATTAACACGATTTATAACTTTCATAATACTGCTACCTTTCCTGAGTGGTAACAAAACGCAAGTCTAAATCTGTTGCATAAGGGAGAATTCAGGAGGCTGCCACATAACAAAGTAGGAGCCTCATAGGGAGTAGCAGTTATTATGTGGATAATATTCAGTTTGCATTTGGCACGAAAGGTTAATTTAGCACAAAAGGTTAAGTACCATTATTTTGCTAATGTAGATTGATCTAGTATACCTGTATCACAGTCAACTTTGAACTGAGCTTGCTTGCCCTTATCTTCAGCTCAACCCATGCTTTAATTAGCAGCCTTTCAGGGATGGAACAGTTTCGTCACCATGTTTGCAAATGTGGTGTTGATGATCAGTCTCAGAGACTAAGTCTTCTTGTAGCCAAGTAAGATTGTCTTCCATAAACACAGTTTTAACAACGAGTCCGTAAGTGACTGTGGAGGCCAATTCTGGATCCACACATCCTTCCACAGTGGGGACGTTGGTTTCCGGGTGGGAGTTGATCACGGTGTGGATTTGCCAAGCGTGCCTTCCTCTTAGCACGTTTCTTCCTTGTGTCCTGAGTTCAAGGGTCTTCAAAACCCATGACACCTTTGGTAAAGGCTGTTCTCCAACTGGAGTACTCGCAGGCCAGTGTTTCCCAGTTGTCAGTGTTTATACTACATTTTTAAAGATTTGCCTTGAGAGAGTCTTTAAACCTCTTTTGTTGACCACCAGCATTACGCTTTCCATTTTTTAATTCAGAATAGAGTAGTTGCGTTGGAAGACGATAATCAGGCATCCGCACAACATGACCAGTCCAACGAAGTTGATGTTGAAGAATCATTGCTTCAACACTGATGAACTTTGCTTCTTCCAGTACACTGACATTAGTTCGCTTGTCTTCCCAAGTGATATGTAAAATTTTTCGGACTACAGCTTCCATCTGGGGTGATTGGAGTTGTCGTCCAAAACATCTGGTACTATGTAGCAAAGAATGAAGAGCTGATCTAAAGTGGATGGGAGGCAGCACTGATTCCTTTCTTTCCTTTCAAAATCTCCAGCAGTTTTCTCTTCCTTCTGGTGGGGCTCCAAGATTAGAAGTATGGGTGTAGCCAGGGGGGCAGATGCCCCCCATCAAGTAAAACAGTAGAATTACTTAATTAACTGACCAATCACATCAGTTCTGCCCCCCAACTAAAGTCCTACCTCCCAACCAGGTCCCCCCCCCAAAAAAAATCCTGACTACACCCATTATTAGACATAATTCTTATCAGGAGGGAGAAAATGATTTCTTGGAACAACACAAAATACTGCTTTTGACTTATGAAGTCTTAGGACCAGAGTATATGTTGGTTGTGATCCAAAATAGAGCCTTCTCGTTGTTGGCAGTGCAACTGTGGAATGTTCTCCCCAAGGCCACTGACCTGCCACCAACTTTAAAACTGCTTTAAAGTATCCTCAAAATGTTCAGAACCTAGTTTAAGGTAATAGTTTAGAGTTACCAAGTTAAGGCCATTTTAAACTCCTGAGCTTTTCGAGGATATTTAAGCTGCTTTTATCGTGTGTTTTCTGCTGATATGCATTCATACTCAAATAATGCATGCATTCATACATACCCACACAAAACGCACACGCCTTTTCTCACACCTAATACATGAATGCATGCATTTATTCATTCTCTGTCTCACATGTACACCCTACCTATTCATTCAATCTCTCGTACTTAATTCACCACCCCTACTGGTAGCTAGACTTGGGGGTGGTGGTTTGGGGAAATCATGTTAGCTTCTTAAAAGCCCAATTGCTGGGGAGCAATGTGATATCAATGGAGACTACAACTGAGGACGGCTAACCATTCCCTCCCCAACTGCAGTTTCTATGTGGATTGTTCCTCACACAACAATTGTCGGAGGCAATGGAGCATTTCCAACAATCCAAGCCGGGGGGGGGGGGGGATTGATGGTGGTCACACTGCATAGGGCTGGGGTCACATTGCTGCAACCCAACCCCCAAACCATGCAAATGGCCTCCTCCATTGGGCTGGAAAAGAGCCTTACACTGGCTCTGACGGGAGGCTGGTTTCAAAACTAATTGCAGCTGAGGGACGCGGGTGGCGCTAGGGACGCGGGTGGCACTGTGGGTAAAAGCCTCAGTGCCTAGGACTTGCCGATCGTCAGGTCGGCGGTTCGAATCCCTGCGGTGGGGTGCGCTCCCGTTGCTCGGTCCCAGCGCCTGCTGACCTAGCAGTTCGAAAGCACCCCTGGGTGCAAGTAGATAAATAGGGACCGCTTACCAGCGGAAAGGTAAACGGCGTTCTGTGTGCTGCGCTGGCTCGCCAGATGCAGCTTGTCACGCTGGCCACGTGACCCGGAAGTGTCTGCGGACAGCGCTGGCTCCTGGCCTCTAGAGTGAGATGGGCGCACAACCCTAGAGTCTGGCAAGACTGGCCTGTACGGGCAGGGGTACCTTTACCTTGGTAGAGCACAAGACTCTTAATCTCAGGGTTGTGGGTTTGAGCCAGTGTTGCGCAAAAGATTCCTGCATTCCAGGGTTAGACTAGATGACCCAAGTGGTCCCTTCCAACTCTATGATTCTGTCTGCCTGAATGGAGCAAGCAGGAGAGGCTGCAGCCTGAATGAGCCTATCCCTGTTTTATATTTATATTTCTGTTGTTAACCACAAGTTATGTAGCTGAAAACAAAGCAGGATAGAAATGTCTAAATTGGCAAAGAGCAGGGGTGAGCAGACTTTTTCAGCAGGGGGCTGGTCCACTGTCCCTCAGACCTTGTGGGGGTCCGGACTATATTCTGAAAAAACAAAAAAATGAACAAATTCCTATTCCCCACAAATAACCCAGAGATGCATTTTAAATAAAAGCACACATTCTATTCATGTAAAAACACACTGATTCCAGGTCCGTCCGCAGGCTGGATTTAGAAGGCAATTGGGCGTTTCACCCCAACTCCCACCCCTCCCTGCCCCTTGTTCCACCCCTCATTTTGCCCTATTTAGTGATCTTTTTCAGGTCCATTGGGTGCCGTGCAATTGCTTGTCCCATCAGACGCGCGTAAAATCGGCCGTTGCCTGCGCAGTGCTTTAAGTTGGGAATTTCTTTATTAATTAAACAGAATCACATTGAACAGTTTCTGTCAGCTTCCAGGGATGTGACAGAGGCCCTAACCGGGTGTTTGGGGTTGGTGATGGGTTGAAGGTGGGCTAAGAAAAACCTGGGAAATGTGTAGATGTTCCTGTTGACTCTGCAACCACCGCACTCTCCCATCATGTGCACATATAATGATGTTCGCAATCCATCGCTATTCTGTCGTTTATTAGGAAATACTGTGTTTTGATGCATCCCTGCCCCTGCAACCAGCTTCAGTCTCAAATGAGGAAAAAGCTGCGTTTTAAAACAGTAATGTGCACATAGCCTAATTAATCTGTTGACTCCTTCTACGGCTCAGTGTAAAAAGAAGTAGCTCTGCTGAGGCCTTTCTAAGCCTGTTTGGAGATTTGGACAATGACTTTGGACGCATAGCTGAGTAGAGCGATGCAACTCCGTCCTAGCCAGCGAGTTATTTCTGTTATGTTGTCAGGCTGAAGAACCTGATGGTGGAGAAAATGTTTTCTGCCATCTCCAAATTCCAAAGTGGAATTTAAAGCTTTGGACTGCTTTGTTTCTTGTGAAAACAAAGGCTTTCTCCCCTCGCCGCAATGTAGTTTGGCACGGTGTTTCTGCAATTAAAGCTTCTGACCATTTGAGGGGAAAGCCTGATTAGACTGAGTTCAAAAGTGCCTGATAAGGATAAATGGAACCCATGGGTCTAATTTTCAGAAGGCAGAATGTTCCCACTCTGTTTTGAAGTCAATGCCGAGGATAAGTGTAGAGATTAAGTGTGCAGATGGCTCTGCTACTTTGTAGAGTTTGAGATTTGGACAGCAAGTAATCAAACAGACCAAATTTCCATAAACACAGCAGTGAAATGGATTTGTTTTCTATTAGATTGCTTTATTCAAAATAAGTTTGGTAGTAGCTGTGCTCCTAGTGCCAGGGGTGCCAACTTGAATAAAATATTTTTTGGGGGGTGTCAGGTAAGCCCTGTCTTCCATTATCAATCATATAATGGGGTGCACCTGCACCATTTGAATGGCAATGCCCACCAACTTTGGGGGGGCAGTCCCCTCAAATATTTTGGCCCCTAGGAGTTGGCTCCTATGCCTAGTGCAGTGCTTCACAAACTTGTTTCTCTGGACTACACGGAATAAAAAATTTTAATTGGTAAGAAGTACATTGGAAAACAAAAAGAAGCAATTCCTAGCAGTGCTTGGTTTATAACATAGAACACAACTACTTTATAATATGATCAGGGAACATCCAGAAAGTACAAAACAGCTACATAAGAACGCAAATCACTCCAAAAATATAATTATAAACGAGCCTTTTGCAAATATATGTATATTAAGTAGGTATGCAAACTCAGTGAGAGGTGCGAGCTTGTTTTTGCCAGGTAATCTCATTTATATTAGGCTTAATCTGAGACAAATAAACTCTCATCAACACAAAGAAGCTCAACACAACACAAAGCTCTTGCTCTCATTTTGAAAAGATATATATCCGTATTCTGCAAATATTTTTTGTGTGTGATATTATATTGTACTGCACTACACTGAAATGTTTACATGTTTTTTTGGATTATCCTTGAATCTTCCTAGCACACTTTCCAGTCTCTCCTGGAGCGCCACACCCTTTGAGAACCGCTGTCCTAGTGGCATGAAGTTCAGAAAGCCGCTCCTTAGAATCTCCAGAAGTGTAGCTATTAATTGAGGGCTTGTCTACATTTGATGTTTATTTAATCCACATATCCTCCATTCAGATTAGACTGGGGTTGTCCACACAACTGTATGTATTTAAACCTGTATATGAGGAGCAACTCTGGTCTTTCCCATTCATACCAGCGGTCATTGCCATTTAAGATTCAGGGTTCAAATCCCCACTCGGTCATGAAGCTCACTCAGTGACCTTGAGCCGGTCACTGTCTCCCAGCCTAATCTACTACTTCACAGGGTTGTCATGTGGATTAAAATGAGCAGAGGGAGAGCCATGTGGCCCTCTTGAGCTCCTTGGACAAAAAGGTGGGACATTATTAATAATAATAATAATAATAATAATAATGCCTTCTCAATATGAGTTTCCCTTTTTAAAAACCTTGCTATGTTTTTTGTGTGTGTGTTACATTTGACATTCAATAAATAAATAAAAAATCCATGCTAAAAGCACTATCTCACGGCACAGCTAGGATTAACATGAATCCAATTTAATTAACTGCACGATTTGTTCATTCATTTTTTTTGTGCTGATCTTTATAGTTGTTTCATACTTTCTGAATGTTGCTAGGTTCAGAACGTCACTGTTGTCTGCGGTGGCGAATCCAGTAGCATAGAAATCTCTGCAGTGTGTATTTGTACATCCCTTTGTCAGAGCGATTTATTGTGTTTACAAGGTGATCTCACCAAAACAGTATCAGTCCCATCAGCCTCCCTTTGCAGGAACAGTGCATTTTGAAGGAGTCACACGTTACATCCCCGCCATTGAGTGTTTAATCTCTGTAAATACCCAAATAAATAAATCCATGTGAGGTTTTAATGCTGCTTCTCTGTAATAAAAGCTGTGAACGAAATTAGATGTCCTGTATATCTGATGCACGAAAGGTTTCCAGCACGAGGATGCAGAATATCTAGCTGAATAGTTGGATATCCTAACCTGTTCATGTAGGTATGAAATGCTCTTTTTAAGGTGAGATCAGATATCTTGTTCTGCTTAAGAATTTGTTGGTTGGAGTCATACAGAAAATTCTGACGGCATTGAATGGCATTTCCCATTTCTCATTATGACCATACTACCTAACTCTTATGAGTGAATAGCTTTATTTTCTTTCCACTAGTCACTTAGAATGTAACAATTACCACCACACCTTTCTACTTTTACAAATAAGACTGCTTTCCTTGTGTGTGATTAAATACTCATGTGCCTCTTTAACCAGTATCTTTTCTGCTTTCTGCTTCCTTAAAAAAAAAAGAATTCCTTCCTTCCTTCCCCTTTCCTTTTCGTTATCCATGTGAAACTGGGACTTGAAACTATTTCCTCCAATTCAAGAGAATTATATTAAGAGGGCTCCCATTAGCTTGGGCATGGTGATGAATGGGTTATTGTGGGGCAGGGTAGCTACATAAAGCAACACATAAAACAATCTTTGTTCTCACTTGACATCAGTAACCAAGGATGTCAGGATTGTTTTTCAAATGTAATAGAAATATAAAGCTGGTATAGATCATCGGGGTGTATGGAGTATTAAGGGAGGGGTAGGTAGTTCCTTTAGTGGGGGATATGTCATGCCCCTTCTGGGGTAGGTTGTCCCCCTTTGGTTCCCCACCTGCACTCAGCTCTCACCTGTGGCTCCTAGAAGCTGTTAGCATGTGGCAGTGGCCACACCCTGGGAATAGCTGGCTAAACCAGGTGAGGTTAAATAGGAGGTGATTCTGGTCTTCCCCACCTCTAGGGAGGAAATGGTGGGGTCTGCCCTCTGGGGTCTCCTGGTCCCTGCACTCACGCTTTCCCCCATCCTACAATGGCCTTTGAGTCCCACTTTAGCCATCAAGTAAGATTTTATTTCTCTGTTTGTCTGTGGATCTTTATTGCACTCTTGCTCCGAATGTAGATCTTCACTCATCTTTTCTCCACTGGTGGGGCGCCATTTTGTGGTACGCCTCGGGTGTCGAAATGTATTGAGCCGGCCCTGTTTTAACTGTTTTTAATTCTGAATTTTAAATGGTTGCAACTAATAATAATGGCAGTAATGGGTAGTTGGATGTTATTGGACTACAACTTCCAACACCAGCTTGTGTGTGTGTGTGTGTGTGTTAACAGTGTTGCAGTATCTCTCTCCCCCCCCCAGCATTATCCTAGGTAGGCATAACTACCATCTTAAATCTAAACTCCTGAAAATCTCCGTTTGGTATGTCCTTTGCTCCTCACAACCTTCTGCATTGTTTGATTTACACTAGAATTGGTTTCACTTGGCCCTTCCGCTCCAAAATGCTGTAATTAATGTTGTCACAGGGCTTATGCCTAGGAGCAAGGATAGCAGCTATGGAATGTGCAAGGCCGAATTCTTCTGAAAAAAAATACACCCAAAGTGATTATAGGAGTTCTTAAGACCATTTCAGGAATTCTCATTGCATTGATACGGATCTTTGTATATGACATACTTGTGTTTCCTTTTGCAAAGAGATATTATTCAATGTAAGGAACATGGGTGGTGCTGTGGTCTAAACCACTGGGCCTCTTGGGCTTGCCAATTAGAAGGTCAGCAGTTCGAATCCCCACAACGGGGTGAGCTCCCGTTGCTCTGTCCCAGCTTCTGTCAGCCTAGCATGCCAGTGCAAGTAGATAAATAGGTACCGCTGTGGCGGGAAGGTAAACAGCATTTCTGTGCACTCTGGTTTCTGTCATGATGTTCCGTTGCACCAGAAGCGGTTTAGTCATGCTGGCCACATGACCTGGAAAGCTTTCTGTGGACAAACGCCGGCTCTGTTGGCCTGAAAGTGAGCACCGTAACCCCATTGTTGCCTTTGACTGGACTTAACCATCCAGGGGCCCTTTACCTTGACCTTACCTTATTATACAATGTAAATATTCAGCTTGAAGCCTCTTTTACATTTTGTGTTCAATGAAATGTGACCTCACTTGAGTACTGAGGCACACTTGGTCAGTGGCGGACCTTGGGTCTCAAATTTCAGCAGCACCCTGTGTGATGGCGAAATCCCCTCTCCCCCCCCCCCCGGTCTCTCACCTTCCGTTCTGCACCATTGTTGCAGCACTTCCTGTGGTGCTCCCAAGACTCCACACCCAGTGTAACCAAACATTACAGTGGTACCTCGGGTTACAGACACTTCAGGTTACAGACACTTCAGGTTACAGATTCCGCTAACCCAGAAATAGTACCTTGGGTTAAGAACTTTGCTTTAGGATGAGAACAGAAATCGTGCGGCGGCAGTGGGAGGCGGCATTAGCTAAAGTGGTACCTCAGGTTAAGAACAGACCTCCAGAACGAATTAAGTTCTTAACCCGAGGTACCACTGTACCAGTTTGGCCCTGGATTCAAACTTGTGACGCCCAGCATGTGAGACCTGGGGTGTTCTACTAGGCTAGGATTCCTTCAGCAGCCCCTCAGCAGCATGTTTCTGAATTTTTGCCTGCACGGTACATCAATTTCTCAGATTAGCAAGGTTAAATTTTATAGACAAGTCTGAAATCTTTATATTTGGCTTTTCTATATCCTTCATTCATAATTCATTTGTTTCTGATACATCAAATAATAGCCCAGGTGCTGGCCTAGAGCCTCTTGTTTGAGAAATAGGTTTGATATGTTATCATTCCCAGAATGCAGAAACAATGTGGCCTGGTGCCTTTCTAATATTGGATTCTGCATATAGAAAAGAAAGCACACGGTTATTTGCTGATGTACTGCTAATTGGGAGAGGGGGGCGGTATTGCAAGAACTGAGTTCAAGCCAAATTAAGCTAGTCACGCTTAATTCCCACGAAAATCCATGGAACAGATTTGAAATTGTCTACTTGTATCTCAGTGATTTCAGAGATAATGTGTCTAATATTTCTTTCTTTCTTATTACATTTATAGCCCACCTTTCCCTCCAAAGAGCTCAAGGTGGCGTACACAGCTACCCCTCTCTCCATTTTATACTCACAACAACCCTGTGAGGTAGGCTAGGCTAGGCTGAGAGACAGTGACAGTCACCCAGTGGGCTCCATGGCTGAGTGGGGATTGGGAGCCTGCTCAGGTCCTTTTTCAGCTTTCTAACCACCACTCCACACTGTCTGCAGTGTGGATCCAGCCCACTGCCTTTCCAAAAGACAGAGATCTTCCGATCGTGGCTGCATATTATGTAATAGTCACTATTTTTCTCATGCTTGAAATGTTGACGAAGCAATATTGACATATTTGTATCTGTATTAGCACATGCTCTGTTTTGCACTCTGAATCGCTCATGGTGTGTGGGTTTTAAAAAGCATGTGTGCGTCCTCCCACCTGCAGTCTGATTAAGCTCTTTTGCACTTGAGTTTTCCGTGAGCCATAGCTTGATGGTGGCACATATGCTACTTCAGCCCCTGGTTTCTCCTACCATGGTTGGGAAAGACTCTTTGTAGGCCTCTTTTTAATACAGTCATACCTTGGTTGTTGAATGCCTTGGTACTTGGATGTTTTGGCTCCCAAACGCCGCAAACCTGGAAGTGAGTGTTCCGGTTTGTGGACGTTGTTCGGAAGCCGAACAGCCGATGCAGCTTCCACAGCTTCCGTTTGAGTGCAGGAAGCTCCTGCAGCCAGTCAGAAGCTGCGCCTTGGTTTTCGAACCGTTCCGGGAGTCAAATGGACTCCCGGATAGGGATTAAGTTTGACAACCAAGGTACGACTGTAATAATGCTTCCCCATAATGCTTGTGCCTTATCTCAGGGGAAAGGGTTAAGCACTCCCTCCCCGGCGCTTGTTTCCCATCAAATTAGCTTTAAAGTGGCTTAAGTAAAGAATGTGAGTGGCGCTGTGGGTTAAACCACAGAGCCTAGGGCTTTCTGATTGGAAGGTCGGCGGTTCGAATCACCGCGGCGGGGTGAGCTCCCGTTGTTTGGTCCCTGCTCCTGCCAACCTAGCAGTTTGAAAGCACATCAAAGTGCAAGTAGATAAATAGGTATCGCTCCGGCGGGAAGGTAAACGGCGTTTCCGTGCGCTGCTCTGGTTCGCCAGAAGCGGCTTAGTCATGCTGGCCACATGACTAGGAAGCTGTATGCTGGCTCCCTCGGCCAATAAAGCGAGATGAGCGCTGCAACCCCAGAGTCGGTCACAACTGGACCTAATGGTCAGGGGTCCCTTTACCTTTAAGTAAAGAAAAATACGTTTGGAGATCTAAGGCCAGATTTCTCCTGCCACATGTAATTTGGCCTTTAGCTACTGGTAAATTCCATCAGTTACACCCAATCAGCTGGCTCAAGTTTCTATATTGTTTTGTGTCTACTGTCTATTTGGCAACGTAGTTCCAAATAATACTATAGCAAGTCTTTCCTCTCTTTCCTGTTTAACGTACCATCTCTCCATCTGTGTCTTAAAAATAAAAAACTAACCCTTTCTGCTGCATTGGTTGTATGACTTTTCGGTCTTGTTGCTCATCTATTGCCTGCATATCATTCTGCAGATACACATTCATATTTTACATATCAGTCCCCAGTATTCTCAGGCAACCAGACTCACTGGCGCCTGCTGTGAATTGACCTATTGGACTTCTCCAAGTTCACAGTTTTTACCTAATGACAGGCACCTGCAAACCACCCACCAGTTAAAATTCCCCTGCTATGCCCAGGAGTGACACTATGTCAGAGAATTGTGGGAAATGTAAAATGATGGGTGGCTCACAGCTGGTCACTGCAGATTGCGATCCTTCTGCCTGCCATTGCTGCTAATCTCACTAGGGGAGCACCAATGTTGGGGTGGGGGAGCCAGATGACCCTTTGCCAGGGCACTCTCTTAAATCTGCAGCTACCCTACATCCAATAACATCCTGAATGATAAAGGCTATGGTTTAATGGGTGGACAGAGCTGAATGTGAATGAAGCAAGCCGGCCGTGCAACTGCACAATTCCCTCTGCTGGTCTGTTACAATCTAAGGGATGCGGGTGGCGCTATGGTCTAAACCCCCGAGCCTCTTGGGCTTGCCGATCAGAAGGTCAGCAGTTTGAATCCCTCTGATCAGGTAAGTTCCTGTTGCTTAGTCCCAGCTCCTGCCAACCTAGCAGTTCGAAAGCACACCAGTGCAAGCAGATAAATAGGTACCGCTGTGGTGGGAAGGTAAACGGTGTTTCCATGCACTCTGGTTTCCATCACGGTGTTCCGTTGCACCAGAAGCAGTTTATTCATGGTGGCCACATGACCCGGAAAGCTATCTGTGGACAAACGCTAGCTCCCTTGGCCTGAAAGTGAGATGAGCGCCACAACCCCATAGTCGCCTTTGACTGGACTTAACTATTAAGGGGTCCTTTACCTTTTTACCTTTTTTAATTACAATCCTTAAACTGTGACTGCTCCACCCAGGAATTTTACCACTTCTCGATAGGTTTGGTGAAAATCAAGGTTCACCCATCCGTTGACACCACTGTTTTCCTTTATACAACCAGGGTTTCCCTCCACATCTCTTATGTTTTAAACTCCTGACCTCTCCCTGCATACAGCAGCCACCCTTACAGATAGGAGAGTATTAAATTTCACTGTCTGCCCAGAGGCACTGAAGGTGATATACCAGTGATAAAACAGTAAATACAATTCATTTTTTTAAAAAAATAATAATCCAAAGGCATAGCCACCTCAAAGTATTGCACTTCTGCTTTGAAATCCGGCTTGCTTTTATGTTTGTAGCTCAACAATATTGTAGAACAATGTAGCCAAAGTCCTAATGAAAGAAAAGAGTTACTCAGTTATAAAATAAAATAAAAAATGAGCTACAAAGATCCCATCATTACATGACAGAGTAAGCTTACCTAACAATGGCAGGATATAATTGATACAAAAAGTACATGTACAAGCCTGCTGGGACAAAAGGTTTATCCTTACTACTAGGGGTTGACAGCTTGATCCCTAAGAGTTGCAGAACCAGCACAGAAAGGAGAAATGGGAATCGTAGGGAACTCCCTGCCATGTCTGCTGTGAGAATGAATAAGAATTTTGCAACATTCCAGGCAGTGAGAAAGGCAGAAATAATTAACAATACCTTCTGGCAAAGAAAAGCTTATTGCATTGACATTTACGCTAGCTAGATTGTATGAATCATTGCTTAGCCAGGTCAAACCTTTTAGCGCGTGTAATCTTTCTATTGCGTTCACTGATTGCCCACTAAAGCTATCTAGTTACAGCTTAATTAAAGTTCTCTATCTTATCCAGTGCTGAGAATGAGTTCAGCTAAAAACTAGCACAAAGGGGATCTCAGAAAACGGGGAAAGCTGACACCGTGTTACCCAAATATCTTCAAAAATTAATTCAAGTCTAGACTGCAAACTACGTAGGCAAGGTTTATGGGACTGTTTCTCCACACTTAATTATACTGCACGATCATATTACTTGACATGGTGAACTGATTCTCTCATCTATAGAGAAAGAGACTGTATGCCACATTTTCACTGCTGGACTCAAATATTGCTATATAACATTAGTGCCGTTAACTAATTCTGTTTTTTGCATACCATATCTTAGACCGTACCTACCAGGGCATTAATGTGAATGTGGGGCAATTTTTCTATATGTGCATTCAGGGCTGGCCCACCCATGAGCCAGACTGAGGCATCTGCCTCAGGTGGCAGGATCCACAGGAGTGGCATGTCCCGCCTCCAGTAGTGCATTGCCCACTGCCGCAGTGGCAGCAACAGCAGTGGCATGCTCCTTGGAGACCGGATCTGTAACTGCCTCAGCAGCCCCACCAATTCTGGTAATGAGAGATGAAGTTCCAGGCCTGATAGACAAAATAAAAACTGACAAGTTGCTGGGTCCGGATGACACCCACCGAGGATTTCCAAAGAACTACAGTTCCCAGAGTTCCTTTGGATGAAGGATTCTGACAGCTATAGTTCTGTGAGCGGAATAAGGTTCTCCTAACAACCTTCAGCACCCTTAACAAACTACAGTTCCCAGGATTTGGCGGGGAGAGGGGGACCATGACTGTTTAAGGTGGTATGATGATGCTTTAAATGTATAGTGCAGATGAGAGTCTGGCTGGTCAAAGGTGGAGACAGGCAGAATATGGCAGGCAACATATGAAGTCTGGCAGAAACAAGAGCAGACTGAATTTTCAAACCCCAGAACTGGTAATCATGGTTTAACTAGACCATTAAAATACAGGGTAGACATTTCAGTTTTCTTTCCAGACTACATTTTGAGATTCAGTCCCGTTGGTAACTTCTGAAACATGAGCAGTCCAGGTTTGCTTTATCTTAAAACCCAAAGTATAATGCATGAATACAATTTTGGAATCCTCAGAAAAAGCCAGAATGTGAAATTGCATTTCTGAGTGTTGGTTCTATAGAAAGGAAAGTAAACGGATTTGTAAAAACGTTACATGGAAGAAGAAGAAAAAAATACGAGGCACTACACTTCTGTAAAACAAGAAAATCCTTAATAAAAAATATTTTAAAAAAAGAAAGGAAAGTCATCTGCTAGAATTTTGATACGTCATGCTAATGAAAACTTTTTTTTGGGAGGGGAGAAGTAATGGGGCATGTAGCCTCTTGTACATCAGTCATGACCTTCGTGTGCAAACAGGTTTTTCATTCTGCTTTCTGCTCTCATGAATAACATTTCAGGTTTCCTCCTTATGAACTGGCCTCAAGCTGAGGAGTAGCCTTCGTAGTTAAGTGGCACACTTTTTGGCTATTTGTGATTTTCTAAGCTTCAGGTTTCCCTTGACAGATTTAACCATGGATGAACTATTTATATTATGTAACCACATACGACATGTAAACAGAGTGGAATCGGATTCAGAAGATTCATTATTTGCATCAGCCACTAGCCATAGCAATAAAATAAAATACAGTGCACTGAAGAGGGAGGTAAAAACTTAACTACACAAAATACATTCTGGAGGTTTGCATCAATAATCAAATAATACCCGGTAGAGCTTATTCTAATTGCCCCTGCTAATTTTTTGGCAGCTTTTGCTGTCACCTGGTTATCTTGATCTGCTAGAAGAAAGAACACAATAGCAATTGTTGAGTGACACAGCATGGACAGTAGTAGAGGGGTAATAACTTCACTCCTCAAAGAGGAGTGGATAAAATTGACGATTTAAGAAAATCCCAGATATCAATCTGATTTTTTAAAAAGAAAACACCCATACATATCAGTTTTATTATGCATTTTGAACAAAATACAAGCATATTACCTCTTACAGCCATGATTCCTTCTAAATCCATGTCTTCTTCTTCTTTTTTTATAATATTTATTAACAATTTTTCAATACATTATAAAAAACAAACAAAATAACATATAATTTTACAATGACCATATTTTCTTCACTTCTTTGGACTTCCTCACATCTCTCGTTCCTGGGTCCCAAGTTTTTCGAGCTTTACCCAGCAATTTATTACCTTGTATCAATTCTTAAATTAAAGTTTCCCAATATTATGTCCCTAATTTCAGATAATTTTACCCAAACCTTAAAAACTTAACTCTAGCTTCATGTTTATCCAAAATTTATCTTATCCAATTTTTCCATTTATCTTCATATTCCCTTTAACTAGTTTAATGGTGCCATATTGTTATTAATCTTACATCTTTCTTAACATTCATACAATTTACAATACTTTTGTAAATAGTCCTTAAATTTCTTCCAGTCCTCCTCCACGGCCTCTTCTCCCAGGTCTCGGATTCTGCCGGTCATTTCTGCCAGTTCCATATATATGTCTTCTTCTTCTTCTTTGGTGATCTCTCGTAGCTGAGTAAGATTGTCTTCCATAAACACAGTTTTAACAACGAGTCCGTAAGTGACTGTGGAGGCCAATTCTGGATCCACACATCCTTCCACAGTGGAGACATTGGTTTCTGGGCGGGAGTTGATCACGTTGCGGGTTTGCCAAGCGTGCCTTCCTCTTAGCACGTTTCTTCCTTGTGTCCTGAGTTCAAGTGTCTTCAAAACCCATGACACCTTTGGTAAAGGCTGTTCTCCAACTGGAGTGCTCGCAGGCCAGTGTTTCCCAGTTGTCAGTGTTTATACTACTTTTTTAAAGATTTGCCTTGAGACAGTCTTTAAACCTCTTTTGTTGACCACCAGCATTACGCTTTCCATTTCTAAGTTAGGAATAGAGTAGTTGCTTTGGAAGACGATCACCAGGCATCCGCACAACATGACCAGTCCAACGAAGTTGATGTTGAAGAAGCATTGCTTCAACACTGGTGATCTTTGCTTCTTCCACTACACTGATATTAGTTCACCTGTCTTCCCAGGTGATGTGTAAAATTTATGTCCAACAAATCTACAAACAGCAATTCTATAGTCATATTACATCAGAGAAGAGCCACCACTATGATGGCAGAACAGCTGTTGTGTCCAGTGTATATGTTTTGCCTAAGATGGGAGGAGAAAACACACACAAGTATATGTGTGTGTGTGTGTGTGTGTGTGTGTGTAGCTTTATAATAGACAGGCATGCCCCCAGTGACCATGGCAACACTGCCACATTCGCAATGATGCCTACTTATAATGGATTAATGCCCCCAACAAACATCTCTGCTTCATTAACACATGCAAGCAGAGTTGACTCAGGGCATTCAACATGCACAAAGGATGGAGAAAATGTAGATTTACTCTGTAAATAAAAATGCATGTGGGGCCCGGATCTCAGAGTCTTGAAAAGCTGACACCTGGTGCAGGGTAATATTTTTTAGCAAGAGACACCAATGCAAGTATACAGCTATGCAAGAGATGGGGACTCGATGGCCCTTCAAAAGTTGCTGGACTACAATTCCCAGCATCCCACACCATTGCCTGGGACCAGTGCTTTTTTCTGGGGGTACACAGGGGCACGCATACTCCGAAATATTTTGTGAATCAGTGTTTGGCCTCATTGAGGGGCAGTATTTCAATATGAGTAGGAAAATGAGAACATTTTTTTAGGAAAAAAAGCACTGCCTGGGACTGATGGGAACCAGAGTCCAACAGCGTCTGGACTCCAAGTCCAGATTCCTCATGTCTTAGTTATGCTATGTGTCTTGGGCAAGTGATTGAAAACCATGGTCCAAATTAAGCCTCCAAATTAATACAAAGTAATAAACTGCAGGGCACTCACCCTGGCCTCTGTAATTCAACATATGAGCAATGATAGTAGTAAACAGTTAATGTAAGTATTTACTGGAAGCGAGGTCTTCTTGGCTTCCATAAAATGATGCTGCAGCCATTATTATAGTTTGGGTTCCTAGCAAACTCTTTATAATTAATTGTGATGCTGTTTTAAGTCTATTGTAAATTCTATCACCGATGTACATAAATAATACAGTTTCTTCTAAGATACGTTCTGCATGGACCAATTTTGTGTGCCTCGTCTCTATCTACTTCCCCTCACTTAAAAAAAATAAGTGCTGGATACAACTGTAGCATCACTTGCATTGACAATGGATAAATAAGAGCGATCATCTCAATGAGACCAGGGACTGGGAACTTCTGCCCTTCTATATGAAGAAGAAGAACATTTGCATCAGCCACTAGCCATATCAATAAAATAACATACAATGTAGGGAAGATAGAGGTAAAAACTTAACTATACAAAATACATTCTAGAAGCCTTCTGTATGTTTCTGGAATTCTGCTTGCTTGACCATAGAGAAGCTACTGGGGGTTGAGCCCAGCAACCTCTGCAGGGCCACAGGTTCCTTATCCTTGCCATAGACACTAACTATTGGGGATGGATGTGTGGCTGTGGCATTTCAGGGCTGACCTTTGCATTGAAGCATCTACCGTTATAAGTGTGTACCTGGACTCCCATGTGCTCTGCCAGCACTCATGTATGTTCATATACACCCTGCTGAGAGGTTTAGGATCTTTGGCTGGAGTTATGACACGTGATTGTTACGGATGAGCGTTAACCCATTGTTACGGATGAGCGTTAACATAAGCCAGAGTGCATGGAAACACCGTTTACCTTCCCACCACAGCTGTACCTACCGGTATTTATCTACTTGCGCCGGCATGCTTTTGAACTGCTAGGTTGGCAGGAGCTGGGACAGAGCAATGGGAACTCACTCCTTCATGAGGATTCGAACCGCTGACCTTCTGATCCGCAATTTCAAGAGGCTCATTGGTTTAGACCACAGCGCCACCCATGACCTACAGAAGCATGGGCATGACAATTTTGCCATAAACCCACACTAGGAGGAGGGGGGGAGAGAAAGTATACCTGTCCTTAAGGCAAAGCAGAAGTGTGCAGACTCCTAGGGAGTAGTGCATAACTTCTGTCCTGTTGGAGCTATGAGAACCCACTAGCCTTTGAATCTAATGTTTTTTTAAAAAAATACCTTTTTTGCGAAGGCATGTCAGTGTATAGGGGAGGGGTATGTGAAATGATTGATTCCTACAATTTCCATAATCCCTTCCAGATTTTCATGCCTATATCTCACCTTGCCCATCTTTGGTCATCCTGTTCCTGTTTGCTTAACAAAAGGGTGAAAGTCTTGTGACAGTGAACAGTTATCTAATCCTAGGCATCTCTGTCTGAGATTTGTCTTTAAATCACCTTACCACTGTGTGGATGGATCCCACTGAAGAGATGAGTATCCTGTATTTGGCAATCCTATATTTGCATATGTTGATCTTTAGGTCAGGTGTGTGTGAACTCAGAATATTCCTGAATGCCTGGAGTGCGGCTTGGGCCAGGTTACCAAGGAGTTCATCATGGAGGGTCTCATGTCATATTAGTTATGTCAATCTTATACTTATGCCACGATTTACAGAGATAAACCATATCATAAGTTCAGATTCACACAACCTTCCTCACACTTCTTGTAATACCAATGAAACACCTGAGACTGAAATGTGATTCTGATGTTTACAGTGGGCACAACAGCCTTCAGTTCTATTTGCATTGAAAATTTATTTTCAAGCAGATCTTAGACATTTTTTGTTTTCCTTCTTGAAAATGTTGGATTTCAGTGATTTCCCCAATCTTGCATTTGATGATGAACTGAGCCATGAAACATTAGAGTGATTTAGGGTCATTTATGCTATCTGTCTTAACCTATCTCACAAGGTTGCTGTGATTATAAAATGATACTGCTAGTGCTGGGAGAGAGAACTATCTATCTTGCCTTGAGTTCCTTGCAGAAAGGGCAGCATATATAAATGTAATAAATAAATACATATAAATAATGACAAGCTGATGGATACGGATCCAACAGGGAAAGAGAGTATTGACCACATTTGTCTTTTATGTACCACTGACCAAGACCCATGGCATGCTAACAATACCAGCTCCCAAGAGAATTTAACAGAATTACGAGTTCTAAATGAAGGCTGGGGAGGAGTTCTGATGGACTGAGAAGCCTGATGGCATCAAAGTGGAAACATTAATTCCGGAAACATTTTAAACATTTAGAGAACTGACATAGACTTAATTGGGTGCTTTATACTGAGCCAAAAGGTTGTCCAAACTCATTTGTAAATTGGCTATGCAGCTGCTAAGAGTGAGGTCACTCCCTGAAGCAGTGCAAGGAGTCCATGTGTGGGAAGAACATGTTCTCCCAAAACAGACTCTCGTGGGAAAGAGAATGTTATCTTGTGCAATGCTGTTCCTGTGACACCTTGAACTTAGGAAACAATGCAATACATTTTAAATTTTGATCTGAGTATTGTAATTAATTAATTATGATAATGCAGTGCTTAGGTACTGCATATATAAACCCAGCAGCACTGATGTGTACTGTTACAATATTAGGTTTTGACCCAGAATACCGAGGTTCAAATCTCCGTTCAACCATTTAGTTTACTGAGCGAGTCACTATTGGTCAACCCATGAAGCCCCTGTACTCTAAAATATGCCATTAAAATTATTAAATAATACTAAATTGATACATAGTTGTTTCATTACACAGCTTTTTATTCCATCACAAGTCCTTGCTACCACTCTGCTCCCCCTTCTCATTTCATTCAAGTCATATATTTATTAGAAAGTGCATCTTAAAGTGTGGTATTATGAATCATATTAAACTAATACATAGCTGCTTCATTAAATAGGTATTTCTTTTCCCATGCCCTATCAAGCTTCCCACCCCCTTTCTCATATCATTTGTGAATAATATTGATTAAGAAGTGCATTTTTGGAAATCAAAAGGTGAATATAGGAACCATTGGGTGGAATGGAGGAAAACATGGATCTCTACTTAAAGCAGGGAAGGGGACTCTGTGAACCTCCAATTTTTGCTGAACTACAACTCCCATCACCTCTAATCGTTGGCCAGACTGGCTGGGGCGGATGGGAGTTGGAGTCCAAGTTCCAACAGCATCGGAGGGTTGCCCTGAACAAAAGGATCTCAGTTCAGCAGGCCTGGTGAAAACACCTGAAGAGGCACCATGAGATGGAGTAGCAATATTGGGGAAGACAGACAAGTAGGCTGAGCCAGTATAAAGCACGTTCCTATAGTAGCCTACTGGGTTGCCACGTTTCAAAAATTGAAAATCGGGACACAAAAGTCATTGAGCTTTTTTGGGCAAAGTTGTTGAGCTTTTTGTTTTGCTTGCTAAAAAAACACCACCACCATGTTTTTGAGCTAATTTTTAAAGGAGAATTGGCAAAAACAATGCTGCCAATATGGGTAGCATTACGTCCAGATTTCCCCGGACATTTTATTTTTTGGACGATTTTCGCCCAGGCGCTGCTTCCAACCACAGTGTTCTGCGTATGTCCGGGAAATTCCAGATGTCTGGCAACCTTATATCCAGTGCTTTTTTCCCTTAAAAAAATGTTTAGGGGTACTCTCATTTCCCCGCTCATATTGAAATACTGCCGCTCAATGAGGCCAAACTTAGATTCACAAAATGTTTAGGGGTATGCGCCCCCCCAGAAAAAAAATCACTGCTTATATCTGCACCTTGGAATCTGACTCAGTTACAAATATCCATATCGGCTTCTTCCTATATGGATGCACTTTACTCCTGTGTGCATCTGATCCCTTCCTCTCTGAGGCTCAGCTCTGCAGGGGGACCTGCTGCCCCATTGTGCATCCTACTGCCTGAGGCGGTCGCCTCCCTTTGCCTCATGGGTGGGCCGGCCCTGGCTGAAAACCAAGAGGGTGGAGGACTCAGTGGCAGCTTTTTCCGAATACAAACCCGTATGTAGGACCACACCGTTTGGCTCCTACTCATCCACCGAGTTACTTCGGCCTCCGAAGCAGCCATTTAACGTTATGGGGGGTGAGGGGAACACACCTAATGATCTCATCCGCCATAGTGGTATGTTCGCGTGCGTGGACTAGGACCGCAGGTTTTATTTTTTTATTTCCCCTCAAGGGGTCCGTTTTAAACTGTGAAAGCAAGATTGCCTGAGCGGCTTCCAAGGGCTTCGCACAGCTATTCATTCTTCCTCGGGCCACGAAGGGATGTGGTTAAAAACGCCCCACATTGCCTCTCAAGCACCGTCGACGCCTATTCAGACAACCCCCTGAAGCAATTTATTCCCCCTCCCTCGATTTTTCTCGTGTTTGTGTGTGTATTCTGTGTACTCGGGAGGGACTTTTACTTCTAAGCAGCAGCGTGCACGGGGCGGGGACGGAGAGGCAGCGCCGCCCTGCATGAAGGGCTCCCCTTGAGTGAGGAGGAGGAAGGTCGCGCCGTAAATCCCCCTCTGCCTCTGAAGAGAGAGAGAGAGAGCCGCCTCGCCTCTCCGCGTCATCCCTCCGGCCCAGGAGGAGGAGGAGGAGGAGCCGCATTCCCGCGCCGATTGGTCGGCGCTGCTGCCAGTCGCGCAGGCGGGCGAGGGGCGCGGCCAAGCGTAGAGCCGGCGCGGCTCCCGGCGAGAGCAAAAAAGGGAAAGAGAAAAAAAGCGGCCGGCCGAGTCAGGAGCTTCGTTGTGCTGCCGACGTCGACGACAGAAGAAGGAACAGTGCCGGCTGGTAGTAGTAATAGTAGTACCAGTACTATTATTCCTTCCAGCGCAGCCACCCTCTCTCCTCCCGAGCCCTGCACCATGGAGGAGGAGCGGTCAGGGGAGCAGATGAGACCGCTACTCACAACGGTAACTGAAGAGCGGCGGGAGGAAGCGGGATGGCAGTTGGCGGTTGCGCGCGAGGGAGGGAGGGAGGGAGGGGGGACGTGGAGGGAGGCGCTCGCGCCCCTTTATCTCTCCCGCCTTTCCCCTGGGCTGAGGGCTCGGGCGGCCGTTGCCGCCGCCGCCGCCGCTGCGCCTCTTTGTGGGGGCGGAGCCCCGCCGGGCGCCTCACTGGGCTCCCTGGCTCTGTGACGGGGAAGCGGCGCCGGATTAATGCCCGAGGAGGCGACACAAAGCCAGGCGCTCTTTTCTTTCCGGTCTCGAGTCTCCCCCTCACACACACAAACCGACAGGTGTCAGTCTCTCTCTCTCTCGCCTCCCCTCAGCCCTTCCTTCCACTTCGCGCTTCCTCTCCCCCCCCCTTCATCTCCGCAGCCAAACACTACTAACAACAACAACAACAGGAGCAATAATGTTGTGACACGTGGATGGAATTAAGACTTGAGGGTGTGCGCGGGGGGGGGCGGTTTTCTTGCTCATGGAAACATTTCGCTTCAGCATCATCTCCGCCGAATGAATCCTCCACTTGGCGCGTGTGAGGAAATGGAGGGAGGCGCGCGTCTCCTTCCTTTCCAACAACCAGCTCCTGCTGGTCTGGGCTCCTTGCTTTTGTTCAGGCAAGAGCTCTTGATAGGGTGAGGGGTGGGCAGAGAGGGAGGGGGGGGGAGCCTGGTTCTTTGTTCGAAGCTCCCCCCCCCCTTCTCCCTCTTACCCTTCTAACGTGCTCCCTTCATTCGGGCTGGGAAGTGTCAAACGGGGTAAAGGAGGAGACATAATGGGCAGGCTGCAGCGGGTCAGAGCTGGCCTCTGCTGTCCTATGGGAACTAATAATAATAATAATAATAATAATAATAATAATAATAATAAAAAGGACATGTGTCCTGGGCACAGTGCAGCAGGCGAGGTAGGGGCATCTCCGGTGAGTTGCCTTCGGTCCTCCTGCTCCTCTTGACTCCTTTGTGAGTGCAAACACATGGCTAACCCGAAGCAGCTCTTTTGTCCTCAGAGCTCAAGGAAGTGGCAGATAACTCAGCAGTGATTCACTTTACTTCCTTTCATGGCTGGGGGTGAAATGAGGCGCAGTCTGTCTCTTCCCCGCCACCCTACCCTTCCCCGCTTTTTAAAGTGGTACTAGGGAAAAAAACATTAGTGGTTCATCACAGATTTTTTTTTTTGCCCCCTTGCGTTTTAGATGAGTTAGCCAGGAATTTTATTGAGTGTTTCCATGACTTTGTCCTGCCGCTAAGGTTGCGTTCATTCCCAAGGTTCCTTGGGACTGTGCCGGGGCAGATAATCTAGTTTTAAATGGCACTAGAAGATGGAGAGCTCTTCTGATAGCAAACGAAGTTAAGCGAGTGAACAACCTAGTGTAAAAGCTTTCCCTCTACATCATTTGGCTTGTTCACTGAAGAGTAATATGTATTAGTACCACGTGGCAAACAATTTAAGTACTGCATTTAACTTGATTGCTGCACATCTACAGCAAATTGTTTGATATAATCTATGTAGAAAGGTAGTGGTCTATTTTTTCGTTTTTCGGTAAAACAGTTGTGGTGGACTACATTGTGGGTAGTATTGAACTATGTATTAATTAGAGTATGCCTATTTAAATCAAAGTAAATAAATGTCAAATGTGTGGTTTTTGCACACTGGAGGTGGCATAATAAAAAATGCTAACTTGCGCAAAAGACAGTAATAGAAAAAGAGTTATCACTCCTGATCTATGATGAGGGGAACAAAAGTAGGGCTCCTAAGATCTCTTGGACAAAGAGTCAAGAGTCTTTAGCTTCAGTTTTGCCAGCAGCCACAAACAAGGGGGGGGGGGGAGCCACAGGATTTGTTCCTTTCCTGTGGTTAGTAGATGTCCTTAAATCCAAATACAGTAATGTCTGATCTTTTTGATATTCAGCTGGCACACAGAAGTGACACTTGGAAACCATGCCAGGTTTTTTGCCTGGAGTGTATCTCTAAAAGTTACTTGCCCAGTTGTTTGCCAAGGCTTCTGGTGTGGAAAACCTCCACAGCTATAGCAGTTTTCATTGGGCAGGGGTTCAGGTCTCTCATCTTAGCACTGCTTTCATTTATATACCACCTCTGCCCTCCACCTTGCCTCATCTGAGTGTTGCTTGTAACTAGGGCTAAGTGTCTGACAGCAGACAAGCAGAATGTTACTCTGGGAAGGGTAGTGTCTAAGAAAGGGAGGATGCATTTGATCTGATTGCTGATTCTGTAGTGGTTCCTTTGACCCTGTGGCTTCTTGCGTTCTTTGGCTATCCTCTCATTATGCTGAATATGAGTAATCTGTTGCAAATATATTTTGTTTTGGTTTTGGTCATAATAGTTTTTTGAGGGAATAATTTTGCATCTTTTGAATTCTTACAGATTACAGAAGGAGACGGTCGTTCCAGCTTCTTGAAGGAGGTGGGGGCCCATTAATCTTTTGAGTAGAGAAATGCATGACTACAAAAATTGAATTGCTACATTTACTTTTAAGATATATTTCTACATAGGAGACTATGATATATTCACTGAAAGATGCTAGAGAAGATTGGATTTGGTTTTACAATCATGGAGAGGGTTAATGGTCCCTGTTCTCATAAGCTTACATAGATTGTGGTCTGCCTAGTTCTCTTTTCCTGTCTAGGAAGAAAAGAGCACTCATTTATTTTAATATGAAAGTGTTTTTATAATGAAACGGATGTAGACCTGTGCGTATTTCCTTTTTGCAACAATTAGCTCTTCAGCTACGTGTAGTTCTAGAATGTTCAATTGCACCTACTTTTTTGCTTTGTGCCAATGATTTTTGATCAGGCATTTTTTAGCATTTAACGTTTGAAGCACCACATACTGTATAGGTTTTCTGAACCTATCTGGAGGCTTTCACAGTAGTATTACAAGTACTAATAATACTTCACAGGTAATATTAACCATCCTTCTCAGGCAACCTTTCTGTGGAATATGCCAGCATTAGGATTTAATGTTTTGCTAGAGGTTGGATCTGTGTTGATCTTCTGATGAAGCGTCTTGCATGCTAACTTTTTGGAGGGTTTCCTATCGACTAATATGAAAATTCCTTGAAAGTAAAAGACAACATCACATTTTATCCGGCACTTATGATAAATCATTAAGTGTGAATGCCCTAGGAAGACAAGCAAATCTTACTGCTCCTTATACATATGTAGGATCCTGCATATTATAATCTATATATCTATAGCATCCTGAGTGCTTCTCAGAAATCTGTTCTTGGAAATCTGCGAGGGTATTTTTGGAACAGTTGAAACGAGCCTACAGCTTCCTACAGTATCTGTTGAGGGTCATATAATCAATCTTAAACTAACCAATCCACTAAAATAGCTTTAATTATTTATTACTATTCTCTTCTGCACTGATGATTCATGTAGGTGCATCCGTGTCCATGGCTGCAATTAGCTGTACCAGGTGGCTATTGGATATGAGAGAAAGGGGTGAACTTCACCCCATGGCCTACTAGTAAGCACAGCACTCGCCTCTTTTTGAGTTACCTGAAGTAGGTGGAACAAGAAAGGATGAACTTGCTGGGAAGAGGGTTCCTCTCTTTGCTTGCATGCTAATCTGTTTTCTGTTCTGTTGGAGATTAAGAAGATGAAAGGAACTAATAAGTGAACTAGATAATTTCCTAGCATTTAATGAACCTGAGATAAGGATGGAATTCTTCAGATTCTAATGTAGAACATTTCCCTCTGGTTTGATTCAACACAATTACCATTTAATATTTCAAAAAGTCATGGCTGCCTTTATATAGCTGTCTAAAAATGCAGTACTGAAATTAATAAATGCCAGGCTATCCTAAAAAGGCAAGGAACTATATGTATTTGTGCAGTGCTATTTAGCTCTTGTTTATACAACTGAATATAGCTGGAATAGTCCCCCCCCCAAATATGATGAAAATACATTGGGTGAAATATTTTCTACCTGCTTTTGCTCTGACTTCCCTGTATACGCATATTGTGCCTTGTGTTTTATTTTGTTAGCTAATAGTGGGACAGTGCATAGGATTTCACAGACGTGTGTGCCAGAAAAAAATGTCTTAACTCAAAATAGCTTGTACATATGGGTTCCTGCTATAGAATTACACAAACTTGTCACCTGATGGCATTGTCCTTCATAAATCACATTCAGTCATTACTCCGTTATGAGGTTGGTTCTTCATCATTCTCACAGGAGTTAAGTATTTTGGCTTAAAACATTTGGTTGCAATGTTGTCATATTTTTTGTTGTTGTTCTTTTTATTGACTCTTCCAAAAGCCAGCTAAATTGAGGTTATGTACTTCATTTGCAATAACAAATCTACTTGTTCTTCTAAACTAATTTCTAAACTAGTGAAAATAAGAAAGGGTATTAGCTGAGGACTTAATCCAGACACCTTTTGAACGAAACATTTTGCTAAGCCGAATTTCATGGTTCTTGACAATAATTCTAACTTTATTTTGCACCTTGAGTGAGTTTTAGCTAACCTTGTAAGTAATTGTAAACACAATTCTAGATAATATGCAGCTCTATAAAATAGCCTGAAGTGTAAGAATAGGATTACAAATCCACATATGACACTGTGTGCATTGGTTTTATCTTGCTCAAGAGTTAGCTTGCAGATACCCCACTGAAAATAATGACAAAACTTAATATTGATTTTGATGGCCTAGGTCTAGGACTACACTGAAGAGAATCATGTGATGGATTATTTTATGGTGCATAGAAGCTCTTATCTTAATAGAAGCAGGATAGATTAATAAAAAAATCCTCAAATGAGATGCAGAGAAGAGAGGGGAATTAAGAAGGCTAATGCCAGGGAAGCCCTAAGAGGAGAGGCAGAGGAGAATAATAGCATCATCAATTCATTCAAATTCAGTAGATAGGTCAAGGAGTTTTTTCTAATATAAGACTCTCATATAAGCACCCACCTAGCATTTGAGACTTTCTGATGACGACCTGATCTTTATTACATCCCATGGGGATTCTAAATTACTGGTAGTCCCTGCTAGGACAAGGCCTAATGCTCTGAAGTTCTCTTGATAGAGGTGTATAGTTGCTTCCTTCTGCCTTTCTGAAAATATAAACTTCCTTTTTGAGAATCTTTGAGAATCATTTCTTGCCTACAAAATTATTTGTTGTGTCTCTGTGTTTGCCTTAATTTTGTTGATGATGGAGGGCTGGGGGGTGGGGAACTGATGGGACATGCAAAATAACAAAGAATTTCTTAGGTGAAGGACCAGGGCTTGCATAAAATGGTTAGAAACTATTTGACCTGCCTAGTAAGATTCTGACAAGAGGTAGCTTGGTACAGTTCAGCTGCTGAAAACCTTTGAGCAAAATTGCTCACTCATAATATGTTCCGTTCTACTTCTGCCATTTCTGACTTGGGTAATTTTGAGATGTGTTCTTGTTGGCCCCCTCACCCCATCTCCTTTTTAAAATGAAGGCTGGGAATGTCAGCTCAGGACTTCTAACATATTTGAATATGCAGTTTACAAAAACTTCCAAATAATGATATATCTCACTTCAAGTTGAAACATAGCTTAGAGGTGCCTCTGCTTCAGTGAGAATTTTTGTTGTTTATGGTTTAGTTTGCTTTTACAAATATAGGATGTTCTGTTGCAGAGGCACTAGAGGGCACTGCTCTCATATCTTGGTTAAGAGAAATCCTGTGTTACGAAAATACACATAATATGTGGCAAGCCAGTGAGGGCTTCATTTATAACATTTTAGGCTGTAATTTTATACATAATTACCTGGGAATAAGCCCCATTGAACTCAGTTGGAAGTTTTAGATGAGCTGAGATGTAAGTAGTGAATAAAGAAGAAATCATGAAGGAAGAATATACACAAATAGCCAAGGTAAGATGGGCCAGAGCTCAGAATGAACTCAGGCTTGCAAGAGAGGTTAGAACATGGGTAGGCAAACTAAGGTCCGGGGGCCGGATCTGGCCCAATCGCCTTCTAAATCTGGCATGTGTTTGGTCTGGGAATCAGTGTATTTTTACATGAGTAGAATGTGCCCTTTTATTTAAAATGCATCTCTGGGTTATTTGTGGGGCATAGGAATTCGTTCCTACCCCCCAATATAGTCCGGCCCCCCACAAGGTCTGAGGGACAGTGGACTGGACCCCTGCTGAAAAAGTTTGCTGACCCCTGGGTTAGAAATAAAAAAGGTTTTTGTGGCTATGTTCAAAGCAAGAGGAAGAACAATCAAGTAGTAGGTCCCTTGCTTGGAGAAGATGGGGAAATGCTCATTAACTCATTATCTTGGAAAAACTGACAAGTGGGGTGCCTCAGGGTACTGCCCTAGGCCTGTTGTTGTTCAAATTCATTATAAACAACTTGGATGAAGGAATTGAGGGGATGCTCATCAAATTTGCAGATGATACCAAACTAGGAGGGGTAGCCAAAGCCACTGAAGACATTATCTGGATTCAAGATGACCTTAACAGACTGGAGAACTGGACCAAAATGAATTTCAAGAGGGACAGATGTCAGGTTCTACACTTAGGCAGGAAGAACCAGCTGCAAAAATATAAAATGGAGGTAGGTCCCTTCCAACTCTGTGATTTTGTGACATCTGGTTTACCAGTAGGACTTGTGAAAAGGATCTAGGGGTCTTAGTAGATCACAAGTTTAACATGAATTTATAGTATGATGCTGCAACAACAGCAACAAAACTAATGTTATTTTAAGCTGCATCAACAGAAGTATAGTGTCCTGACCAAGAGAAATAATAGTCCTGCTCTATTCTGCCTTGGTCAAACAGACCATACCTGGAGTACAGTCTCCAGTTTGGGGCACTATGATTTAAGAAGGAATGTGTGCAGAGGAGGTTGACCAAGATAATCAAGAGTCTGGAAACCAAGCCTTATGAGGAACAGTTGAGGGAGTTGGATCTGTTTAGCTTGGTAAAGAGGAGACTGAGAACATATATGATAGCAACCTTCAAGTATCTAAAGGGCAGTCACATGGAGGATTGAGTGTTTTCTCCTGTTCTGGAGGCTAGGACCCGAAATAATAGATTCAAGTTACAAGAATATACACTCTGACAGGAACAGGAAGAACTTTCTGTCACTAAGAGCTGTTCGACAGTAGAACAGCCTCCCATGAGAAGTGGTGGACTCTTCATCCTTGGAGGTTTTTAAGCAGAGGCCGGATGGCCACCTGTCATGTATGATCTAGTTGAGATTCCTGCATAGGGGGTTGGATTAGATGACCCTCAGGGATCCCTTCCAGCTCTATAGTTCTGTGAGTCTCTGATTTGACTTCTGAGTACAGTCGTTCCTCCCTTTGCATCTGGAATTTGTTCCGGAGCCCTGGATGCTCAACGAAAGGGACACTCAACAAAGTGCTGCTCTGCGCATGCACGAAGCGTGATTTAGCACTTCTACGCATGCGGCAAACCCGGAAGTACCCAGTTTCGGTACTTCCGGGTTTGCCACAGACGTTGGATGAAGTGGACCCTAAACGGGACGGACTCAAAACGAGGTACCACTGTAGATGTGTCAGATTACACTGCACACTTGGCACTCCTGAAGCTAGTATCTTGGTCATGGCAATAAGCCATACTTGTGAATAGATACAGCTATTCTTTTCTTCATATATAAAGCCTTCAGTGTGTTGTGGGGTAATTAAAGTGTGTGTGGACAGGATACACGGATCATACTTCAACTACAAATAAAACTTAACTAGTTTGACATCTATGGAAATTGAAGTGCACTTGTGCTAATAGCAGAAAGGGTGCTGCAACAGGTAATGAACCTAGGCAGTGATCTAGTTAGCACAGAAAGCCAAACCATGACTTAGCATGAATGAGAATACATGCAGGTTGTTGGAGCAAAGTTTGCAGCCACAGTGCTCCTTCTGAGCCATGATTTGTCTTAAAATTGTGTTCAAACCCAGGCTTGTGGTTTGTACCTTCAGACAAACTCCAAGTGATAAGGCAAGAACAATTTTTTTTACAGCTTGTGACTTGCTTGTCTCACTCCCAACATTCAGGTGCAATGCTTTACCAAACCATGGCTTTTCCCTGGGTAGCATGAGAGCAGAACGGCTGAGCGCAGAACACCTGAGTGAGGAGCAATAGAGCTTTGATCTTTGCTTGAGCAACCTGCAGATTACTGCCAAACCCTGGTTTAGCTTAGTGTTAAGTGCAAGTGGGGTCATTGTGTTCTTTAAAATATCTGCTTGTGTATAAAATATGTGTTTGGAATGTGACTGGAAGCATATCACAGGCATTCAAATAGCTTTTGTATAATGATTCCAAATTATTACTTGCTTCTTTGCTTCTGGTACATATGGATGTGTGGTGGTTCCTCTTCAGACTGTAGAGTTTAGTGTTGATAGCAAAAATAAGGTGATTTAAAAATATTACTTGATACTAATTCTTCGTGAGCAATGGGATTCAATAGAATATTTAATACAGTGATGAACAGCATATGCAGTATTTTGGATTCAAAATATACTGAAATAAAGTCTCAAGGCTTGCTTCAGATGATCTAATGAGAGACCATTTATATGAATGTGAAAGTGTGTGTTTGTAATCAAGAAAAGAGGAATGCCTTGCTTCCATAGGTGGTCATAATATCAGCAGGGTAAAAGATGCTTATTCTTGAGGCTAGCTTTATGTTGCCAGGAGATTGAGAAAAGGAGCGGCTGACATTACCTGACAGTTCTTTTCCTTCAGCAGCTCTGATGATCTTCTTAAGAAAATAATTTATTATTTGCTCTGGCAATAATCACTTTTGCCTAGTCAGGGGAGATTGTAGAAGCAATTAAGAACTGCACTCATGTTTTCAAATTTTGAATGTCTGGTGAATGCATTTAGTTCATATGACAATTTGTATGACATTTAGATTAGTGCACAAAAGAACATGCTTGAAATTGAGGTCTAGAGTTGTACTCTGGTTCAGAGGAAAGCTTGGGATATACTATCAGCAATACTTCAGAGGAACACATTGTGAGTTGAGTTCTCTTATTTTTATTGAGTGTAAAGCTAAAGTGGCACAGGCCTATGCTAAACAGAGTCTATTCCTAACTCCTGAAGTAGTAGTAGCTTAGTACAGTATGTTCTGTCACAGTGATGAAAGGAGGACCAAGCTGGAAATGCCAAAAAGTGCTTCTGCTGATTGACCTAGTTCTATAAGAACAAAATCTATTTGTTTCACTCTTTGTTGAGACTTGATGCATTCAGTGTATCTGCACTATCTTTCTTCAAGTCACACTGCTGCTAGTGTTCACTTAAATTAATCATCTGTAATGGAATCTACTTAAGCAGCGTTTTGGAAACTGCAAGCTGCTTAGTGTAGTGAAAAATAGACTCTTAAAATCAGATTATATGATATGCAATTTCTAATTACTCTTGGCTATTACTCTTGCCTATATTTGAATACCCTAGACAAGTGGCATGTTTTGAATTGAAGGACAATGGTTCTTCCCCCACTTCCCTCTCCAGTTCAAGAGACACTAAAATCAATTTAGCGGGTATATCAGGCCTTTTACAAATCTAATTATATGCTGCTAAACAGCAAGGGCCCCAAAGGCCAAAATGGAAATTTTTACATATTTCACTCACTAGAGCTTGCGTAGTTAATTATATAGCTGTTCTTGCTCACACACTTGTCAGTCTCTGATTATAGTGACCACCAGCCATTTGAAATTAATTTTGTATTATTTGCCTATAGGGATGGGGTTGGTCCTGTGTCATTCTGTCTGACAACCAAATTCCCATTTACCTAGTACTGGCCCACATGGAAAAGAATGGACCCTTAGTTCCATTTTCCCACCTATAGAGCTGGTACTGGTCCTGTGCCATTCTGTCTGTCAGTCTATTTACCTAGTACCAGCCCATATACCAAAGAATGGACCTTTGGTTTCTGATTTCTGAATTACATATTGGGAAATGTTCTTTATAATGTCCCCAAGACCATCTATAGTATATATATTTTTACAATGTTGGAAATAATTCCTGTGCACGTGCTATTTGATTAATACTTTCATTTGACTTCATAGTTGGTGAGTCTACCCACCCAGTATTTAAAAACTGAAATGTGTAAAATCATTTCTTTCATAAAGGAAATGCAAGCACTGGCAGTGTACAGGGATGAATTGTCAATCTCCATTCAGCCATGAAGCTCACTTGGTGACCATGGGCAAGCCACACTGCCTCTCAGCCTACCCTACGTCAAAGGGTTCTGGTGGGAGGTGGGGAGGACTTTGTATTCTACCTTGTGGTCCTTGGAGAAAAAGGTGGGACATAAATGCAGCAAACAAATAAACATTTTGTTGTTAATCAAATGTACCTGTAAATGTTTAGAACAGTGCCTTACAACATGAAGGTATTTCATATATTTCAAAAACTTGAGTAAAGCCAAACAAAACTCACAGAAATAGTTTATTAGTAGAAACATATGTTTGAAAATAAGCGGTTCAACACATTTCATTTATAAACTATATATCACATTTATCACTCAGCTCTTGTGCTGTGTATCAATATTGGCATATATTAAAAGAGTGGACAAAAATGAGCAACATTTCCCAAAAGTCAATTACCCTGTTTGAAATATTCCTTCTGTTATTGTTTTAGCACTTTTTAAATACTTGTTTTCAAGAACCTTCACTCTCTGGTTCAGAAGTTCATACTGGGATAATTTCGGTAGATAAGTATAAGCAGATAAGAATAAAAGTGTGCAAGTCAACTTACTAAGGTTGGCAGTGGCAACAACTCAATTATTCCATTAAATGAGCACAGCACTGTCATGTGGACCTAGCTTTCAAAAGCAGTCTTTTCCCTCGGTTTGAAAATTGTCTCTTCTGTCATTTCCTTTACTCTGTGGCATAACAGAGTGAACAGCTATGAGGACTGTATGTGGATCAGTAGAGGACTTCAGAACCAGGCTTTTTGATTCTTTCTATCATGCCTGCATTGTTTTGTGACAGTCTTAAAACCTTTATTCTCTCTGGGTTTTTGTGTTGTTGTTGTTTTTGTTGTTTTTTTGAGGAGATGGAGAAGTAGTTCCTGCAGTACCACATTGGTCTAGGTAGAAGTAAGAAGCAGGTGATATTTGAAAGCTTTCAACAAAAGTAGTTCTCACATCTGTAGGAACTTAGGAAAGACTGAGCATTACATGACAAACAAAAAGCAATGTTCAGCACTGGTGCTGAATTTTTCTGACATTGTCCAGAATGTGTGTCACCTTGTGAAGGTATATGTGTGTCTCTGTGTGTTCATCCCACCCCGCTCCATTCCTTTGAAAGCTGATGATGTACCATCAGTCAATTTATTAGTTGACATTATAGTATCTAAAAACTCTTTATTTTTAAGGGAATTCACCATTTGTTTTAAGTTTGACAATAGATATTTGCTCACGTGCACACACACATAGATATACTTTTGTATATCATTCAGGGATTTAAATTTTTTGAAGTGGTTTATAAGTATTATAAACAATAATTAAACAGCCCCAACTGTAAAGATTACATCATACTTCTCAGCCTTGCATTACTGTATATTTATGCGTGGTATAGCAAATGTGCAGATTTGAAATTTGGCTTTGTAAAAAATGCACTCGTTAAACAGTTATCCTTTTTCGGTGTAGCCTTTTAAGGCTGTGTTTATAAAATGTTCCATTCTATTTTAGGAATCTAGTTTAAGAACCAGGTATTAGTAATATAATAACCTGGTCCTTGGTTAACATTATGGTTACTTCTTGTTTTGCATTTGGTCCTTAAAATAAAAAATGTGGCAGAGCAGCCTTTAAACTAATAGGGTGGGGGCCATTTCATTCCAGGGATGAGGAGTAAAATGTTTATCATTTTTCAAATGGGGGATGGGTACAGCGAGGCATTGAGAAAGCAGGGGCACATGCTAACTATTAGAGAAGCAAAGGCACCATAGGGTAAAACCCATATTCCAAAGACCAAACACACTAGTTATGGGTGTTTATATGCTACTGCTAGAAGCCTGTGAGCAAAAATGAACATTAGCTAGAGTCCTTGATTTTGAGAGAAGAGCATAGCTATAATGGACATAAGGGAAACTTGGTGGACTGGGGAAAAAATCCCTGTTAGACCTGGTTATCGCTATTAAACAGTATATAGGAAAGACAGGGAAGGTTGTGCTGGAGGTGCTGTAATCCCATACCTCAAAGAGGGCATAAAGTCCAGCAAGATAGAAATCCTCAAAAGGGCAGACTCCACAGAGTTGCTGTGGGTGGAAACACCAGGCCCAAAGAGGTAGTGAAGTCCACCAAGTTGGATGCCTTTGAAACTTGATTAGGTCAAAATCATGAAGGGTAAGGCTGTCATTGGTTTCTAGCCATTTTGCCTATGTTCTGCCTCCACTGTCAGAAGCAATATGCCTCTGATTACCAGTTGCTGGTAATCTCAGATGGGCAGAGTGCTGTTGCACTGATGGCCTGCTTGAGGGCTTCCTATAGGCATCTGATTGGCTGCTATAAGAATTGGATGTCAGCCTTATGTTCTTAAACTCTGGGGTAAGAAAGTGTATTGTTAAGAAGACCAAAATTAGTTATAAACCACAATTTTGGTTTCTTACATAACGACAGGATAGTTTTTAGCAAAGTCCTCTTCCTGTCTACGTGGCAGGAGGAAAGGGGAGGGGGAGAGCACAGAAGCCTGCTCATGTATCTATCAAATGGTTTAGTGTTATGTGCAAACTAAACATATGTATGTAGGAACTTGTACCTTATATTTTGTTCCTTAGAAGCTATAGTTTGAAAAATGATTCTTGGCATCTGCTCTGTAATGGGAATTGATCTTCCTTCCCCCACCCTCCCACCTGCAGTACTTTTTATAGATCCCCAAGAGAGCTTTTCAGGCTCCACGTAACTAGAAAATTGGCTTTTATGAATATATAAATGTGTACAGTGTTTGAGACCTTTTTTAGTTTGGGGAGTTGAGTCAAACACAGTGACGATAAAACCTTGGGCCTTAACAGCAAAACATTCATATTGCAGGCCGTTTTTAGCTACTGCTGTAGCTAAACGTTAAGTCACAAACCACATAGTTTCAATTCCTTTTTTGGTGTTCCCTTGGTGGGAATTGAAGGCATGCCATGTTCCTCAATTCTGTTATTATGTGACCTGTGCTGGATGTAGTTACTGGCCTGGAAGACTAAGTATCTTTACAAGATAACTGGCTACAACAGAGTGATTTATACAGCTGTACATCTGTGTTGGCTGTACTGTTATAAAGTAGTTATGTGTGGTCTGGTTTCTTCAGGCTCATAGCACTGCAAACTTGCACAAGGGCATTCTCCATTTCTTCAGCATCAGCATGGAAGGAACACATATAGACAAGGAGCTGGTAAATACTTCTTTCAAATAAATAACATTTTAAAGTGGCTAGAACAGAACTCATGATAGTCACTCTTGTATGTCAGATTGCATAAATAATTGTCTTGAAAACCTTTGTAATATCAGGGTTTAAAATACACACAAATTTAGCTATATAGTCTTTTTATAAACTCCTTTAGCTTTATAACGTGTGTGACTGAAACCTTTGACTCAAATACAATTAATAGTACTACTTATTAACTCATTTCTTTAGAGAGGGCAGATTTTTTCAGGATTAATGTATGTTAGGAAATTGTACTAAAATGTGTTAAAAGTAGCGTCTTGTGAAATTACAGGTTTCTTGTCTAAACATACCTTCCACTACTTTCTTAGCACCCTTCTCTCCTTTATGCACCATATTATAACAATTTTTGTTAGGTCTGTAGTAAACGTTTGACAATGTAAGATTCTTGGGCAGGTCATCTGTACATAATCAGGATTAGAAGCTCATCAGCATTCTTTGTGAAACTAGTATCATAGGACTTTTTCTCAGTATCATGTTCAGTAGAGGATAACTATTTAATTGGAAAACTGTATGGTTTAAAGTTAGTGAGAAAAAGCTTCCTGAGTTCCGTATTTGATAGAAGTTGCAGAACGTGCCTAGATAACTTTACTTAAGTGACTTATCAATATGGAGGTATCCAGCATTTAAAAAACATGTCTGATTCCAGTAGTCTCCTGGACTTCACTTTTCATTCCCCACTTATCATTCTGTTTTGCTATCTTCTAGGAATATATCTTGCTGTAGTAGATAATGTGGTTGCTAGCTTGGATATTGATTTATTATGATTTAAGTCTAACCCTTTGTCATATTAAAAGATTTTTCATATGGCTGCATGTAAAGAAAATATGTTTGAGAATCTTAGAAAGTTTCTCAGTGGTATATCAGCTTTTGTTACATGAACAATTGTAATATAAAATCAGGTAAAGTCTGTCCATATTTGTAAGGTTTTTTTTTATATGTTTCTGCTTGTGCACTGGATGATAGAAAGGTGGTCTTTAAGTTTTAGGCTGCTATCCTAACCCCAACCCTGCCTGCCAGAGGAGCCTTGTGTAGTGGTAAAGCCACTGCCACATCTGCTACCCAGCCACTTGCCGGGGGGGGGGGGGAAGGGCTGGTGGCAGCAGCCGCAGCAGCATGATTGGGCTTGATACTTGCCAGCAAGAGCCATGAAAACAGCTTGTAATCCAGTTCATTCCAGGCTAGCACAGCACTGCCTCCTCCCTGCCCTTGTTTCATGTTACGAGTGTGTACATGGACCTGCATGTGCACAGCCAGCACTCATGCTCACTGCTGAGAGGTTTAGGATCTTTTCCCGGAGTTATAACGTGTGCTTGTTATGGATGTGCATTAACCCTTAATCTTATGCCCACAAGAAGCTGTCACTCAAAGAAATGAAGCTTGGTTTATTATATAAAACAGGAGCGACAGAATATATATGAAACTGTTCCTTTAGACAGCAAAGTTACTGGCTAAGCAGGTAGCAAATTGCATTACATACACACCTTAATTCAAGAGTAAAAGATTCCCTTATTCTAAAAGCCCTACAGAAGCTGCCGTAAACCTACACTAGGAGGAGTAGGGAAACGAAAGTATACTTGTCCTTAAAGTGAAGCAGCAGTGTGTTGAGACTTGGTTAAGTTCTATCCTGTTGGAGCTATGAGGGCCAACTAGCCTTTGAATCTAATAGGTTTTTAAAAATACCTTTTTGCCAAGGCATACTAGTGGAGAGGGAAAGGGTCTGTGAAATGATTGATTCCTACCATTTCCATAATCTCTTCCAGACTTTCCTGCCTAGTTCTCACCTTGCCCATCTTTGGTCATCCTGTTCCTGTTTGCTTAACAAAAGGGTGAAAGACTTTGATGGTATCTGCACCTGCCCATCTCTGCCTGCCATCTGCCTTTAAATCACCTTACCATTGTGGGGATGGATCTCACTGAGGAGTTGAGTATCATGTACTTGAAAACAAAATTTGCATGTGTTAATCTTCTGGTCAGATGTGGGTGAAGGCAGGATATGCCCTAAATGCCTTTCAGCAGGAGGCTTTTTCCATGGTCACCACAGCTCATCATGAAGGATCTCATGTCATATTAGAGTTCTCTCAATCTTATAGTTAAGTCATGATCTGGTGAGATAAACCATATCATAAATTCAGATTAACACATACCTCCTTACATTTCCACTGGTGAATAACCCTCCAGCATGTATTGTCGCCACCTGTTCAGCAGATTTTCTTCTGAGTCCAAACCCCTTACTGCCTGGCATAATGGGATGGGGTGGATTGCCATGCCTGAAATACAAGTGTGTAAAAGTGTGTACTTGCTGATTTCTGCTGTCATAACACATACCCTGGTGAAATCCCTGTCAAATATAAACATGTACAGGTATGTGATGAATTGGCCTTAAGTGTAATGCTACTTTTTGCCTTTAATGTAGGTAGTTTAGTGTGTATTTTTCACAAAGCAAAAATATTACAACTTTAGTTTTACATTACACATCTGTTAGATGAGCATTCTTTCAGCCAACAGCATTAGTTCAATTAAAAGTTGTGATGTTTTTAAAAGTGATGGTAGAACACTTAAAGTTATTTGAGAATGCTAATCAAATTAAGGACATGTTTTGATCAGAATAAACTTACATTTATTTTAAGGTATCTTACTTTTCTTAGAAGACTCGCTGATTAATATTAAACTGCAAATTGTTGGTGGAAATGCATACTTCAAAGTGTTTTCATTTTATGGATCCTTTTAGTTTCTCCTTTCTGTCTCTGTTCTGATTTAGTTCTATTGCCTGCAGAGAATCAGATTCCAGTCTGTTTCATCTCAGTAAGAATTGCAAAGAGAATGAGAAACTCCTTCCCTATTTCCCCTTATATTTGCTTCAGTGTTAAATATAGGAGCTATGATGTCAGAAGCTTACAAACACAGTAAGATGAATGCAAATTAGGAGTGCCATCTGACATGACTGATGTAAGTAAGTGCAAAGCTGATTGTAATGGCACAAAAAAATCTGTAAGTTTATCTGGACTGTGACAACCAGGAAAACATTCCTGGAAATGTGGAAAAATGCCTGGAACAACAGTTTATTATGTTGAAGCATCTTCTATACAAGGGAAGGCTAATATAATTGCGGCAGTTTTTTGCTTTTTAAAAAAGACAACAAATGGGGCAGGTATGCTTGAGATCGATAACATTTTGAACAGTATGAAGAGAGAGAAAGTTGTTTTCCTTCAACAATACTAAAACTCAGGGTCATGCAATGAAGCTGATAGGCAGCAGGTTGAAGGCTTTTAACATGATACATGGTTACGAAATTCACTGCCAAATGATTTTGTAAGATCCAGTATCTTAAAACAGCTTTAAAAAGTACTAGAGAAATTCTTGGTCACCATATTACCTATCATGCTGTATTTTTTCAGCAAACGGGTCTTTATTTAAGTTGAATTTTTGCCTAATTCTATTGTGTCAGAACATGTAACAGCTTGTAAAGACTGCAAAGCCCCTCTAATTCAGCTTTCTGATGAGTCAATCCTTTTTCTGCATGGAATTGGACTACTGGGGAAGCTAAATAGGTTTGTATAAACCTCACTAGCTTTTAGTTACATACTTTTAAGACACAGAAAAGTATAGTAAGAGAGACACAGAGCAGAAGGTGACTTTCATGATGTGTCCTAGAAAGCTGCAAATTCAGCAATGTGTTGAGCGAGTTTTACTTGCACGTTATTAAGTATTGGAAACCTATGTGACTAAGTTCTGTTTATAGCAACAGATATAGTATATTGAAGACTAAGGATTATGGTTTAAGCAGAAAATTAGTTCCTAACTCAGAGCTTTGTTAATTTCAAGTTGTTTGACAAAAAAAATATTAAGAATGGGATTAAGTCTACTATTACTTCATGGAATAATCTCAATCTCAGTGTATTTGTATTGTAATTTTTAAAAACAGGCATGCCTTTAATGCCTTGGGAAGGTCTACAAGGGCACACATGCCTTTCAGTAATCTAATCTATAGACAGGCTGCTTTCACATGATATAATTTTGAAGGCCACTTCTTTATGAGCGAGCTGGCAAAGAACGCCTGTTTCATATTTGTCAAAATTACAATGTTGGTATAAACAGCATTCTGAAACACATTTTTCCCCTCTGGCATAGTGTAAGCAGTTCCGTTGCTTTTAATTAAAGCAACATTGCAATAATCAAACCTCATAATGTATTGAAAATTAATCATCAAATGGTAGTATTAATAACCAAATAAGAGAGGGAAATGTAAATACAAATACAAATGTAAAAGCTTGTGGAACCATAAAACTGATAAATAATTAGCCTTCAGTCCTTCCTCCTGAATTAGAACATTTTTATGACTCCAACCTGAAACGAGAATTTATGTAGGCTGTTTTTGCCTTCTCTGAGTTAATAAGACAACTTCATCATTTGGTAATGTCTCAACATTGGCTCCACTTAGTTGTGGTTATATATATATTTTTAAAAAATTATTAAAGATTTCTTAGTTCACAAAAATACGTGCATTGTCTCTTTTTTCAAGTTGTGTTTTCTACAGATCAGTTTCATTTGTTATGAGACTTTAGTATTGCATACATTGTTAGGTTAGGAAGAAAAGAGAGGGAAAGAGGGGGAAATGGTGAGTGGGGTGGTGTGACAATGCTTCTCTTCTTAGTGTATGTGTGGGGTTTTGTTTCAGCGTCACATATGTGTTCTCTTACTATTCGCTTGCAGTATTTCCTTGGTGGTGAGAGAGGTTGGGGATGGCCTAGGGTGTGGCTGGTTGTCTTTGGTTGGCTGTAGTTGTGGCCATCTTAAATTTGTGGTGCTTTATGCACCCCTCATCTAACCTTAATATACAGTCATAGCTTGGGTTAAAGTAGCTTTGAGTTGAGCGTTTTCGGGTTGTGCTTCGCAATGACCCGGAAGTAACGGAATGCGTTACCTCCAGGTTTTGCCGCTCATGCATACACAGACGCTCAAAATGACGTCATCCGCAGACGCAGCGAATCACGACCCGCAGACGCGCAAATGCAGGTTGTGATCGCTTCAGGATGTGAACGGGGCTCCGGAACGGATCCCATTCTCATCCAGAGGTACCACCAAAGTACATTAAGGAGAGCTTGTTTTGAGCATTGCACTACTTGTTTTTAAAGTTCTTAAATGCTTTAGCATTGAATAGTAAGAAGCATAGAATCATGGAATTGTAGAGTTTGAAGGGACACCGAGGGTCATCTAATCCAACCCTTGGTAGTGCAGGAATCCTGTACACAGGCATCCCTGGGTGGGCTCAAACTACCAACCTTCTGGTTAGCAGCCAGACACACTGACACATGTGCCACAGAACATTAATGATCATTAATGGTATGGAGCAAAAAGTAGTTAATTGTGTTCTGTGTTTTTTAAAGCATAAAAAAGCTGGTAGGAGTTTAAAAGTTAATAGATAAAAACATTTTAACCTGAATGCACACAAGAGTTAAAAATGCTACATAATTAAGGTGATACCATAGCCTAAGGCAAGAATGGTGAATCTGTAGTTCTTCAAATGCTGTTGAGTCCAGTTGTCCAGCAGCCCTAGATAGCTAGTGGTCAAAGAGGATGGGAGTTGTAGTCTAGCAACATCTGGAGGGTCACAGGTTCTCATCTCCTGGTATGCGCAGATGACTTTGATTTAAAAAAAATAATGTATACCTGTCTTCTTCCCTGACGGGACTCAAGATGGCTTGCAGATAAAAATAAGAGCTACTAAACACATAGGAAAAAACCATTAAAACACAAATAATTGATAGAATTAAAAATTATATGCATATATAAAATATATTAAAGCCGTACTGATAATTATAATAAAAACATCATGGCACCAGTCTTTTCATTAAAAGCAATTTGTTTTCGAAGGCCTGTTAAAACAAGGAAGTCTTCATCTGCTGGAGGAAGGAGAACCAGGAGGGAGCCAGTCTGTTTTCTCTTAAGGAGTGAGCAGCCACCAAGAATTCTCTCTCTTGTGACCCTACCAAGCATGCAGTCATAATTGTGAATCATGTCATAACTTTATATGTAACCTAAAAATGAACTTTTTTCTGGCATTCTCCTTTTAGGAGTATCTAGCAGTATTTGCAAGATGCACTCTCATGATGGTTTTTTCTAGAAGAAAAGAATCTTATCTTTTGTAGAGAAGACTGCATTCCACTCTAAGGCTTAGTTATTGTGTGTATATGTATATATATATAGAGAGAGAGGTAGTAATAAAGGGAAGAATCTCTCTCTCTCTCTCTCTCTCTCTCTCTCTCTCTCTCTGTGTGTGTGTGTCTGTATGTATATGTGTCTGTCTATCTATCTATCTATTTATCTATTTATATCTATATGTATCTATATTGCCCTCAATGTTTGCCCACCCTTGGCATAGCCTCTATTTCTAGTGGGGTCTCCCTTATGTCACATTTTAGACTGTAAGCTCCTGAGAGCAAGGATTTGTTCTCTTAATACCGTGTAGAGAGTCATGCACTCACTAAATAAATTAAATATTCTGAGCATCTTAGCTGTTTCTATTGCTACATTATATGATACAAGCAGGATTTTTGCCTTAGAGTGGAATGCACTCTTTATATATGGCATGACTTGTTTTTGAGAAACCTGTGCTGAGTCTTAGTAATCACAGCATTCTTTTCTAAAAGCTCACAGACCGACTTTCTAATTATCTATTCTAGGACCTGGTATCTATGTCAGTAGTTACCTGCGTCTTCTTTCTCCCCCTTTTTGAAGATGGGAACAACATTTGTCCACCTCCAGTCCACAGGGACCTTATCTATTACCCAAGAATACTCACAGATTATAGGCAGAGGTTCTGAGATTACATCTGCAAACTCTTTTAGTACCTTGGGTCCAGCTCATCAGGCCCTACTTATCAATACTGACTATTTTTCACTTACACCAAATTTGTGATGATGGGGCTATGTATGGGGGACCAGGCCCATTAGTAGTATAGGAGGAGGGACAGGGATGGCTTGTGCAGCCCTGCAACCTTTCAATGTTTATGGGTTGTCTTGAACCCACTTCATCCCCATAAGGGCCTGATACAGAGAGGTCGTTATTTGCGTAAATCTGCCCAATGAGTTTTTGGCTAAGCCGTGATTGGAACTGTAAATTTTGTGCCTCTTGGCTTTCAGGTTTTTCCCAATATGATTCTTTCTCTTCCACTTGCCGTTCAGAATCTTAAGTCTTTGCAATGCTACACTATTGCCAATTAATTCTTAGGTTTTTGGAAGGAGAAATATCTACAGCTTAACTCTTTAAGAAATGTTGGAAGCCAGTAGTTAAATGGAAAACACTTTAATGCAGATTTAAGCTACAAAATCCATAATACGGAAATGCATTTAATGTTTAACTTGGCAGAAGTAAAAAGAGAGAGATATTATGTGCAACATAATGCCTTTTTAGGGTCATTATAAAAATGCGTCTGCTAAATGCACAGCTTGAAAAAGAGGATATATTTGTGAAGCTTGTTTTCACCCAAAGTTTTTAATGTTTCCTTTGAATCATGGTAGTTTCTCTTCCCTGTTATAGAAGATGCACAGTCTGTTACTCAGTAACTCTTGTTTTCACATGCTAGACAAGCTTACACAAAACTATTAAGTTGGACTATGACAAGCAATTAAAAATGGGGTATAAAACTGGTTTTCATTCCACTCAGGCTTTCTGGGCAACATGATGACTTGCCAAAAAACTTATACTAAAATATGCAGTTCCAGAAAATAACCCTGTGTTCTCTGTTGTTCCTAACCTTCTGAAGATGGTATGACAAGCAATTTTAAAATTTTGTCATAGTCATTTATAAAATGGAAACATAAATATGTAGATGTGATTATAGTGTTAAAGTGGATGTCTGCTCTGTCTTTTTTAGGGTCATGATGAAGAAGCTGTTGTGGATACGGGCAAAATCAGCTCTACTATCAACACAAACTTTGAGAAAGAAGAACTAGAAAGTAAGTATATATTTTTGGTCTCGTTAGGATTGTTATTTTTCCCAAGTTCAAAAGTAAAACATGTTAGAATCCTAGTGCTGCACTTGTGTTATCCGGTTTGGCATGGTTGCATCGATGCCATTTGAAGTCATGCCTGGGATTTCCACCTAAGTTGTTAGTGTGCATTCCATCCAATATACAAGATGAAGTCAGGTACAATTACCCTTTCTCCTTTCTAGCTCTATGCTTTGCCATCCTTTCTAGTGAAAGACAGGATTTGAGGTGCTCTGAGAACCTCAAGAGAGCACAACACCAAAAAAACCCCCTCCTGCAATCATCTCCAGTTTGGAGTAGAATCAGGGGTCAGAGAGTATCCTTCAGTTGTGCTGTTCTTGGGATGTGCTTGTTGAATGGTTTAAAGGGTATTAGGATAGCTACTGATTTAAGCGCTCTTATGATTTGCTGAATATGTGGGAAATATTTGTAACTGGTTGTGGAAGAGAAACAAACTTATACAGGTAACCATGTAAAAGGGAGTATGCTATACGTGCAGGAACAAATCTAACTAAGTGACTTGCACTGTGCAACAGTGAAAGCTGTCTACAAACTCAGGCACACACTTTACTAAGAACGCTTCACACAAAGAACTTGAAGATGTTAGTTGGACAGAAGACAATGATGCCATTTTGTGAAGTGAGCAGTCATCTGGTATTTGCTTATGTTATGAAATTTGGCTCCTGATGCATCCTTGAAAAACGATGGCTTGTGCCATCTGCTTTTTCCATGGCATAAGTCCAAACAAAGCTCATTAAGAAGAGGGGGCTGCACTTGACTTTTACTTAGCTTCACTTAGGTTTTTCTTTGCCAGGTGTAACCGTGTTTACATTTAATAGTTCTATTATCTCGGATATGGGATACTATAAACTGTGCTCTTAATAATAGTGGCAGACTTTTCAATCTTGATTTTTGCTCTTTGACAGCAAAATATTCTTCTGTTTCTCTGTGTATGTTGGTTTAACATGTTAGCATAATGGAGAAATCCTTGAACATGTGTAAGAAAATGCCAAAGCTAGCCTGCAGTTTTAAGCAAAAATTGTTTTAAGTAGGCTCCATTGAAGCTAGAGTGCTATGCTTCATAGTTAATGAGTTTACAAAAGAGGTATTATATATATCTGAATCAATAAAATCAAGAAAGAAATTGTAATATTGAGTTGCCAGAGAAGGTAGACTTTTTTTATGAGACAATCCTTTGTTAGCGTAAGAATTTTCTGGGTTTTTTAAAAAAATAAAAGATTTTATGTTGCATATTACTAAGTTACAGGTATAATACAGTAATAATATAAAATTATTGGATAAAAAGTAGTGAATTGCTTTTTTAAAAGTGTATTCTGATGCTGTGCAAAAATCAGCTGAATTGGAATTGCCTTTAATGTATTTTGTTTATTTTCTACGTATCATAAGTTTTCCATGGTGTGTGGTCTGAGTATATAGAGTAGAATAAGTAGTGAGCACCTTTTAAGAAATTTTAAAGTGACACCATTAATGACCTTAACTGGTAAATACTATTTGTGGATTTTGTCAACTAAGCTTGGATAAAGTCATGTCTGATTAAACCAAACAACTGTCTCTGGAGCTATGTATACTAAATTTAGTGTCCTTCATTCTATTAATGCTGTTGAGTATTGGATTAAGCTAATTCGGTAACAAGCTTTGCTTGAGATTAGTATGGCACAGCCATTGTGGAAGTGGGGTTTCTGAAGGTCATTTAACAATTCAGCTGTATGCTTCGGACTATAAGGATTTTTTTTTGTATATGACTTGAGACCATGGAATTTAATGGAATTACTTAATATTTTTACATATGCATGATGTTCCTCTTCCCCTCCATCCCCCCTCTCTCCCACATACCCAGAGACTACATTGGGCATCATAGCTTCTTTGCAGTATGCCTCGGTGAAATGTGGAAGTAGTTTGAAGTTTTTGATGAAGGGGATACTATGGTTAATTAGATGCTTCTATTTATTTCATTGTGGCCACTACGAAGGGGAGAAGAGAGAACAGGCCGCGTATACAGGCAAAAGGCTCATTTATATCTCAGTACCTTAAACTTGAGTTAGGATTATCTAAATTCATCTGGAACGTGCCATTCTAGTAGACCTTTCCTCAAGTAGATTTATTTGTAAAGAATTCTTACACACACACACACACACACACACACCACACACCAGTTCCTCTACAGTGTTCCTGTGTAAATTTCTTATTTTTCAATGTCTATTTTCTTTCTCTTTGAACTGTGGGTGTGATCAAGTTTGCTTCCTGCTTAAATTGCAGTGAAGTTGAACATCCTGCGTTTGACTTAGAAGCCAGGTTTGATGTCAAACTGCTGGCCAGCTGCAGCTGGGAACTGGACTCTTTTTCTGACCTAGACTTAGTTAAAAAAAAATGCAACAATTAAGTGAGGTGAGGCTTACAGCAAGTTCTAAATCACTTGCTTTGAAATTGAGAAGAATACCGATTTTGACTGTGTTCCGACACCAGTTTATTAATTGTGATAGACATTGACCATAGCACACATGGTCTTGACAATTTCATTGCAGGCCAGTTTAGATGTTCGAGTTCAGTGCTGCATCCCATCACCTTATTTATTTATTTATCAAATTTCTATGTCGCCCTTCACTCGAGCATCAGAGGGCGGTTTACAACATAAAAAACACAAAAATACATAAACATAGTAACAAAAACAATACCCCCCCAAGTTTCACTAGCTAAGAGCCTGTGAGAAGAGGAATGTTTTTGAAGTTGCCAGGCTAGCCTCTCTTGGGAGAGCATTCCACAAGTGGGGAGCCACTGCAGAAAATGCCCTGTCTCATGTTGCTGCCCTCTGGAACTCTTGTGGAGGAGGCAAACGAAGAAGGGCCTCAAATTGTGATGACAGGGTCTGGATCAGTTTTTATGGGGAGAGGTGGTCCTTGATGAATTGTGCCTGAGCCAGCACTTTGAATTGGGCCTGGAAACTAATTGAAAGCTAGTGTAGTCGGTGTAATACGCTCAAACTATATTGTTCTGGTGAGCAAGCTGGCTGCTGAATTCTGTACCTGCTGAAGTTTATGAACTGTCTTCAGAGGCAGCCCTACATATAACGCCTTGCAGTAATCTAACCTAGGTGTTACTAGAGCATAGGCAATGATAAGCTATTCCTGTCCAGATAGAGGTGCAGCTGGGCTACTAGCTGAAGCTGATGAAAGGCACTCCATGCCACTAAGGCCGCCTGAGCCTCAAACTGACGTGGTTTTTTTTTTCTTTAAAAAACTGCATGAGTTTTTCCAGATATTCAGAAAAGAAGGATGGGGCAAGGAGATCCTGTTTAATATTCCTCCATATCATTTTGCAGCTGTGAGGCCACTTTCAGTTCAACAAAAACACTGTGGGGGAAAGGAAACATCTTATTGTATCTAGTTTGGGCCCAGTACTGTATTCAGATTTCAGTACTTGGAAATGTAAAAGCCTGCCTTTTCTGTCTAGAAAATGAAATTGTGGTAGCCTAAGATAGTAAAGAGATTACCAATTATCACATGATTTTCATAGTATGTGATTTATATAATAGTGTAATGAATGGAATAAGTAGTGAACATCTACAAAAATTCTAAAACGACACCATTAATTACGTTATTGCTATGTCTGTTTGGCAAACTACTGTGGATGTTGCAGCAGTAAAAGCTTTCCTTTATCTATTGGTGGTTGGGCAAGGTGATGTTTGAAGTCCTTTACATATCTCATTATTCTGTACCAAATTCATTTTTTGAGCTGGTACATCCTTTAAGGAGTTCAAACCTTTTCTTGAAAGGGATCTAGATGTTCAAAAATCAGTGAGGATGTTTTTATTTCTATCCTGATAATGAAAAAAGGAAAATCCATTTGTGCCAAATTGGTACTTCTCTGTTGCCTTCAAATTCTTGTACAGCGGTACTTCGGGTTACATACGCTTCAGGTTACAGACTCCGCTAACCCAGAAATAGTACCTCAGGTTAAGAACTTTGCTTCAGGATGAGAACAGAAATCGTGCTCCGGCAGCGCGGCAGCAGCAGGAGGCCCCATTAGCTAAAGTGGTGCTTCAGGTTAAGAACAGTTTCAGGTTAAGAATGGACCTCCGGAACGAATTAAGTACTTAACCCAAGGTACCACTGTAAATAGAACATTATTACAATGTTCCTCAAATAGCAGGATTGGCTCTTTGTCATCTTTTGGATAATTCATGTGTACTGTATAGTACAACAAGTGTCCCAATGCTAATTTCAAGCCAATTATGTGGTCTGTGGTTGTCTGATTGATATGCCTAATATGTTTCATAACATTTTTGGTTAAGGTCACAGAGCTGTTTATATTGGTGTGCACGTCCCCTTTGGAAAGCAGGGTCGACGACGTCATAGGCACCGTGGACATAAGCATCATAGAAGAAGAAAAGAAAAGGAAACTGACAAAGAAGATGGGCGAGAATCTCCATCCTATGGTAAAAAAAAAAAAGATAGTTCTTTCATTGCACTTTAAGCAGCAGTATAGTAAAACCCAGTTTTTTGGTGATTTATTTTTAAGAAGAGTAGAATTGACAGCATGGAAGGGTTTTAGGGGCATGTTCCAGAGAAATTACAATAGTTAGTTGCCTGTGTTTATACAATGTTCACAGAGCTTTATTGCCTCATTATTTTTCTTTATGAACTTTTTACGTCAAGAACTTGCACTCTGTTCTTGTGCTACATAATCTTAAATTATTATATCTGGTCAGTGGCTAGTCAGATTAATTTCGGAACTTTTTAATTGTTTTCTAATATAGAGCCTTGAAAATGGTGGGGCTTCAGAAATGTTTACATGGCTGCTAACTTGATTTTTGCGTTAAATACAAGAAATGTACATGACTACAGATAATGAAATGAATGCAAAGAGAGGAAAAGAGGGAAACATTGCGTAACATGAGTGTTGTAATGTTAAAGGAGGAAGTTGTATAATGGAGAGAGTCTGATATCCATAAGGATGTAGTTCAGGAATTTGGATTTGTGAATTTCAATTTATTAATGCACTCAAAACTGTAGCAAGATTAAAGCCATATAACAAACTTAACCAAACATTCAATATTATTCAGGAGAATATGCATTCTGCCTGGATTGTTCATATATATATTCATATATATATGAATGGATTGTTCATATATATATTTGAAATAGTTAATATCCCTTGATTTCCCCCCCCACCCCACTTGAGAAGGATGATGTCTAGTTTAATCCATGACCATTATTGTGACTATGATCATGGAAAGACATGGAGCTAAATGTATGTCCTCCCATTTAACATCCAAATGCATTTTGCTCCCTTTCATGCTCCTTTAGCCATTTTTGTTCAGTGGAAGGTTTTGCTAGAAGGTTAATAGGTTAGAAATGAGTTAACCGAAAATGAAAACGCATCACTACTTGAGTGTTTTGAGCCTTTAAAGTGACTCAAATCAGGTTTGGAAATCTTGGTCCTGGAACAAGAGGCTTTATTTCATTCTCAAACCATGATAATCTCCTTTATCTGTTAAGGATTTTTGTCTGTTTTTCTATGCCGGTTATGATTTCTGTTTTTAAAGAAATCTTTCTGTGTAAAGATTAAGTGCCATTTCAAATGTTCCTGTATTTACAAACATAGCAGTCATTCTTCTCTCTACAAATTTTGTGTATTGCTAGTACACAAGCACAGTTTGCTCAAGACCATATACTACCTTCACAGTAGATGTGTAGAATCATAGAATTGCAGAGCTGGAAGGGACCCCAAGGGTCATCTAGTCCAGTGTTTCCCAACCGGTGTTCCGCGGCACACTAGTGTGCCGCGAGACGTTGCCTGGTGTGCCGCGGGGAAAATTCGAAAGATTTTTTTTTTTGTAAAAGTCAAATTAGGTCCTAATCTATCCCTCGAGCGCCTCTTGTCCGTTATTGTGACGCATGAAGCGTGTTCCCGCCCACTCCCCACCCTCCCTTGCTTCTCTCTCTCTCTCTCTGTGGCGTTCTCCGCCGCTTCCTGCTGGGCATGCACAGCTCGCCTTGCGCTTCCATTCCGGCCCCTCCTTCCCCCGACTACCCCGCCGCTCCGTTCCTTTCTCTTTCTCGCGTGTCAGAGAGCGGCGGCGCGAGCGCGGCGGTTCCCTCAGGGCTGACGGAGGGCTCGAGGAGGAGGAGGCAGGACGTGGAGGCGGAGAAAGCGGCGGCGGCGGCCACCCCCCACCTCCGGCTCGAGGCCCGCGTAGAAAGCTGAGGGGGAGAGATAGATAGAGGTGGGCGGCGGCGGCGGCAGCGACGACCACGACCAACCGCCACAGTAGTTGTAGCGGTGGCGACGGCGAGCAGGGACTCCCGCTCTCTCTCCGTCGTGTCTCTCTCTCTGTCTCTCTCTCTCTCCCGGGCCCGTCCGTTGAGTCTCCCACGCGCCTCGGCTACAAGATGAGCATCGAGATCCCGCCGGGTCTGACTGAGCTGCTGCAGGGCTACACGGTGGAGGTGCTGCGGCACCGGCCGCCGGACCTGCTGGCCTTCGCCGCCGAGTACTTCGCCAAGCCGCGCTCTCCTTCCTGCCTCGCTTTGCTGCCTCCTCCCCCCCCACCCCCAAAGCTTGGAGGTTCCCCAGCGCCGACCCGCAGGTTTGACCCCCTTCTCACACCTGTTCGCGCTCCTTGCACGGAATGGGGCGGATGGGGAGGAACGGGGCTCGCCGCTGCCTCCGCTCGCCCTCCCCCCCTCCGCCGGCGGTCCCGCGATTCTTGGCTTTTTGGCGGTTGGCACAGAAGGAAGGCAAGGGGGAGGGGAAAAAATTGAATCTTACACTTTCCTGCGTCCCTCCCGGCGTGACGCTGCGCGCTGACGTCACGGGGCTGTAATGGTGGTGTGCCTCGAGATTTTTTTCATGAAACAAGTGTGCCTTTGCCCAAAAAAGGTTGGGAAACACTGATCTAGTCCAGCCCCTTGCAGTGTAAGAATCTCAGTCAAAGCATACAAGGGGAAGAGAGGGCAGTGCGTGAAGAGAATCATGGTTTAATGTTAATGTGAGCCAGCTTAAAGAGTCTTGCTTATATATGTCCAAGGGAAATAGGTTATACATGTGCACCAGTGAGTCTTTGCCTCATGTATGTTTGGCAATGGTTCATAAAACCTTTGTAAACCAGGGACTAGCACATGCCTGTGCACAAAAGGAGACCCTGATCATGGGATCCATTTGTGCAAGACAGATTCCAGGTGTGTGTATTGTATGGGCACTCTTTCATAAATGCTGCAGTCCGACTGATCTCAGTGAGACCTAGCCACTGCAGAGTTTCTGCAGACAGTGCTCTGTTTTGTTTCAAATTAGCTGTATGTATTCATGTACATTCATTGCCGATTAAGAACCACTGAAATATGGTGAGCTAAAATCTAAATAATAGATGGTGTTATTTTTATAGAAGGTTGGTGGTTAAAAAATACCTTCTCTTCCACTTCCAGCATCAGTGGTTGTATTTTTGTTTTTAGCAGTGTGGTGGTATAGGTAAGAGTTTGACAATCTAAACCTTAAACTAAGATGTGCCTTTCACAATCTCATTTCCATCAAGACACACCATCCCAGAGGGTACAATTTATCCTGGGTACCGAGGATGATGATGAAGAACACATTCCCCACGATCTATTCACTGAAATGGATGAACTTTGCTTTAGAGAAGGAGAAGAATATGAATGGAAAGAAACTGCCAGGTAACCAATGAATAGTCCTCTTCAAATTCTCTCAGTGATGATTACAGCACAGAGACTTCGCCCTCCAGTTTACATTAAGACAAGTGGAAATCTGTGAAATCTGTTTGAAGTGCCTGATAAGTATTCCTTAACACCTAAGCATACTTCTCCTAGCTCCGCGGCTGTTGATACTACTGCTTATTTCAAAAAAAGATATTGCTCACTTTTATATAAGGGTGCTGGTGTCAAGTGGTAGGGTGGTTGATAAATGAAGGATAAATGAGGCTGTAATCCTGTACTCTTCTACCTGGGAGTACGTCCTAGTGAGTTTAGTACGGCTTACTTCTGAGTAGGAAAGAATACGATTGTACTATAAATATTTTAATAAACAAACACTTAAATTATAGAATGTATGGAAAGAAGATTCTGAGAAGCAGGGCCAAATGAGAGATTTTATGTATTATTATTTAGTTCTTTTGGTTGTAAATTGCCCTGTGCCCTGTGCAAAGAGCGGTATATCAGTCATCTAAAGAAATACATAGATTGTAAATAGCAGAGTTTTTTAAATTAAAAATAGTTTTTATTAAGTTTTTTTGTGTGTTTAAATAGCAGTATTTTGAAAGATGACGACTTGTTAGTGTGCATGTAGCTCAGTGTATTTTCGTTTCAGATGGCTAAAATTTGAAGAAGATGTTGAAGATGGTGGTGATAGGTGGAGCAAACCTTATGTGGCTACCCTGTCTCTGCACAGTCTCTTTGAACTGAGAAGCTGTATCTTAAACGGGACAGTCATGTTGGATATGAGAGCCAGTACGCTGGATGAAATAGCAGGTAACAGCCAGTTTTCCTTTAAGATTTTTAAAATTTTGCTTGTGTAGATCTTGTTCTAAAACAAAAAAACAAAACAAAGCAGTTATTCTGTCTAAGAAAGAAACATGATAAAGGCAAAAAATACCCACCATTATACTTAAAGCTTGAAGTTAAAAGTCCTGCTGATTAACTGTGTTTCATTAGCAGATACGGGCTATGCTACAAGTTGTACTTCCTTTAATTTTCTGTAGCATAATGTTGTAACACACACACAAAAATCATTTTATTCAGTGTGTTAGCATAAATCTTAACCAGAACCTCTCTGAGGCTGGAATATTTTCAGTGGGGGAGATAACAAGATGGTTCCAGCCTGAGGGTTTATTGCAGGGCTACATATTTTGTTGGCAGCAATTTTAAGTTTTGGGATTAAATCTAAGCAAAAATGTGCCTCATTCAGAAGAAATCTGGACATTTCCAAATAAGGACCACATTGTATACAGTATGATTGCATCTTGTGCACAATTCACTTGCGTTATTTCAACCTTGTGCGGTTGAAAGGCAGCTGGTTGAAATTGCACCAATTAATTGCATGCATGGCAGAGAGCTTAAAAGCTCTTTTTGTGCTGGGTTTTGCTGGCACAGAAAGAGCTTTTAATGTCTCTGCCTTGTATACTGGGCAAGTTCTGCTCAGCGCATGGACTCTGGGATGCTATCGTGAGATCTCGCAGGAGCTTTGCATTGTTTAGCAAATGCTTGCTTTATAATCTTTAACCAGAACCATCATTTACCAAAGGAGTCTTACGGATTGCTCTTAATGTGGAATTTGACTTAATCCTTTTCTCTCTATAGATATGGTATTGGATAACATGATAGCTTCTGGTCACCTGGATGAATCTATGAGAGACAATGTCAGAGAAGCTCTTCTGAAGAGGCACCATCATCAGAATGAAAAAAAATTCACTAATCGGATTCCCCTTGTCCGATCCTTTGCAGATATAGGCAAGAAACATTCTGACCCTCTCTTGCTTGAAAGAAATGGTGAGATAAGTCATGGCATTCAGTTTGTTTTAACTTTTAACAAATTTAATGCAGAGATGTGAGAAAAGTCAGCACACTTGAAGAAAACAAGTTCATAATTCATTCCTGATATATAAGGAGTTGAGTAAACATTTGTCTGTAGAATTAGTGACTTTGTCTTCATGCCTTTTGATCTGTAAGAGTTGAGAACTGTGCTTACTCCACTGAATATATGGATAGATGCTTGTGAAACCAAGGCTTATGAATATTGTGTCTTGTTTTATTATATACCTCCTCTATTTTCTGGCTCTTCCTGTTTTATGCCTATGCTACTGAATTTTATAATAAGTCCATTTTTCTTTTAGGAATAATCAATAAATGATATTTTGGTGAGGAAAACCACACTGCTTTTTATCTAAATGATTGCCTTGGTTTCTCCTGTTTGCTATTCTCTGTATGTGCATGTGTTTATATTTGCTTATAATATAGAATCATTATAGGATATTCTGATAGTGTGCTTTTTATTTACTGAGTGGCTCTCACATTTGGTGTTTCGTTTCTGTTGGTGTGGTTTCTGATGCTAAAAAAAAAATAGAGTCACTGCTCAGGTAATTTCAGGTAATCAATGTGTATCTCATTTTATATTGCTATCTATACTCTTAATTAGAATTATCACATATTTGACATTTCATGTATGTATATTTCAAATTGCCGATTTTGATAAAACCTGCCTCTAAAGATATTGAGTTTGGTAGCTCCACAGCAAACTGTTGCATTATTATTAGGAGCCTGTAATCATTACAGAGTCTTTTTAGACCCTGATCCTAGCATTTTTCTTCCATACCTTCCTGTGGTGACGTGTTTTTAAAGTAGGAAAAACAAAGGTTTGCATACTGTTGACACTCTAGGTCAGGATAGTGACTGTGTTTTTATTTTGCATGTTGTACTTTAGGTACTGTACTTTCTTGTTTTTCCCAGAACTTGTTTTGCAGAAGGTGCTTATATGTCTGATTTAATATATATAGATTCCTTTATCATAAGCATAGCACTTAGATGTTTTGCTCAATTCTCTCGGGATCTTAAGCAGTCACCAGTAATATATTTCTCCCTTCCTTCCTTACCTTGTAGATATGTGTACATATAAGCTGACTTTTTTAACATCGAAAATTCTGCTTAGCTCTTATGTTTTGCTTAAGTCTTATCTCACCTATGACTGAGTGATGTTTTGTGTTTTTAGAGTTTTGATATATAAAATATGAATAACTTGTCTTCCTGCTGAACATTTTTTTTTATCACTTTATTTGTTTTACCTCAGGGGAAGGCCTTTCAGCCTCCCGCCACTCTTTACGAGCTGGTCTCTCTGCCTCAAATATTTCCCTGAGAGGAGAGAATCGCTTATCCCTTCTTCTCAATTACCTTCTTCCTGGAACTCCAGCCGCCTCAAGGAGCGCCACCCCTTTACCTACCCCACAAAGCACTCCACCTTCCAGTCCTAGGTGCGGTCACAAGGGAACCACAAATTTACCACCAGCTGAGCACCAGGGTGCTGAACTCCTAGTGTCTCCTTCTAGTGATGATATCCCTAAAGTAGTAATTCATCCACCTGAGGAGGATTTAGAAGCTCAGGAAAGCGAGGAGAAGACGACAGAGGATAATAGTGACATAATACCAGGCAACTATTTGAACTCAAATTGTCCATGTGTGGTGCTTTCTGCAGCTGAATCACGTCCACTGCAAAGTTTTTATCACACAGCTTGAGCAATCATGAGTTGTATATCAGTCTGTCACTCGTTTGCATGCTTCATTTCTTCTTGTGTGATATTTTCTTGTGTGATACTTTAGTCAGTATTACGAACTGGAGTTGACACTGAAATATTAACACAAGTATTAACACATTGAAAGCAATGAAATATCTGAGTATTTCTCCATACTTTTTATGTTCATAACCTAAAGGAATTCATTCAGCAAGTGCTTCTGCCTTTAAAAAATAAGAAAGAAACAAGCGAGTTATACATTATAAACTTGAAACTAAGATACCAAATGGTGGCCTTTTACTACTTTTTAAACCTCATAATTTATAGTAGGTGATGTATACTTCAGCACCAGAAGATGCCAGTTACCTTAAAAAATTATGGTCTGTGCTTTGAAAACACAGTAACATGCTGTACCCAACTTGAAATTCCTACTTCAGGTTAATAAACCAGTTCTTTCCTGTTTAATTTGAAAAGGGCCACTTTAACTGTAGCCAGCCCCCTTTAAGGAATTGTAACAAGGAGAGGCTTGTGCACCAGCTAAGGGGGCATTTAATTTTTCTGAATTAAATGGGTAAGAGCTGTCAGTTGCTAGTGTACTTGAACTCTAAACTCCATTGGTTACAGCAACACTTTATACCTGTAAGATTGATGTGGATGCCTTTTGCAGTCCTCAGTGTTCTGGTCTTATTCACTTCCTGCGTGAGACCTCTTGCATCAGTCTCCTGTTCTGCACAGTAGCTTTTTGCACAGAGGTTGTGACTAGGAAGATTGACTACTCTAGCTAGGAGCTTAACATCTGATTATGTGTGTTGGTGTACAGCAAATTATTTTTTCAGGCTATTGTAGCAATCAGTAACCAGCAATCAGTTGTTTTAAGACCTGCAATGTGAATGTAAAGTACGTATATATTTAGGGTTAAACGCTCTGAGAGCCTTTGAACTGCAAAGTCGAATGTACATTTTTTTTACTTTTGACAGAAGTAGGTCCCCTGCAAATATGGACTAAACATCTCTCTCTTTCTCTCTGACTCACATTTTGTTGCAGTGCTGTGTAAAGTGTGACGCAGCTTGAAGATGCTTTGTAAGCCATATCCTGAAATTATTGCTTTTCTCTGAGGTTGTTTTATTCAATTGCTTTCCTTTGTTGCTCTGTTTCTTGGTTACTGTCATCTGGGGGCACTCTGATATATTAGATTAATTTAAACTTTGAGCTTTCTGTTATCTCATGTGAGAAGATATGACCATTGTAGATTTTCATGGAATCGTGTCTTTCAGTAAATAGATAATCTGCTCTGCAGGTATTGGTACTGTCTGGGATCAGACAACACACTGCATAAAACAGTCCTAAGTTTTCCGAACTTGGATTCCACTAGAATAGGATGCAAGGGAAATAATGATAATTTAGTATGAAGTAGTGTAACTAAGAGCGGGCAAGCAGTTGTCCTAGAGTACATTTGCTTGCCTGCTCTGCTACAGTGAAAGCCTTCTCTTGCATTCCCAACTTACAACAGTAGTGTCTTGCAGAAAACACCCTCCCACACACACACTCCAATTAAGTGGGAAGCCTTGTATTGGAGAAATGGGAACTTCAACTTTCCTGGTCTAAACTAATTAGGGTTATAAAGAAAATAACCAGCATCTGGAATTGAGCTTGCAAGCAGACTTGGAGCTAGTGAAGTTGATACAACAATGCAGTAATGTAATACCATTTACAAGAAAGAGCTTTGGTTGTTCCCACCATAAAGATGCTGCAGTGGTCCTTATCGACAACCTCCAGTGGTGTTTCTGTAGATGTTCAACATGTTGGGGACAAGTTGTTACTCTGTGGCTCACCGTAAGCTAGTGGCCATGGAATTGAGCAGTATCCCTCAGATACCACCTTCTGCTAGAAAGGACCAGGAATACTGTAAAGCAGTGTCACCAGCCCCAGGAACATAAAAAGCCACTTGAGACGTTAAGCAGAACCAACAGGACCACACTTCTCTTGTCTAGTTTCTGATATACTGGGCAATCCTGTTGGAGGATGATAAGCACCATCACAGTTCCAGAGCAGGGTTGGAAGCAAGACTGAACCAGCTGAGGCAATTTCTTTTACATTTATTTATTTAATGTTCCTAATGTGGACTGTTTGTTTCTGCACAAAGAGGTGGGGTTTTTTTTGCAGTGGCTTATTGAACTCTGTGTTATATACCAGCTCTGTGATTCTGTGATTTCTTGGTAGCCCCATCTGCGTCTTGTCATGACTAGGCCAAGGTTCTTAAAAATGCAGTTTTAAAACCATGTATTTCATAGAATATTACAACAGAGGTTACATATTGTGTCTGTTGTCCAAAATGGTGAAACAACAGTTCCAAAATAGTGTACAAGACTAGATGGTAGACAAAGCAGTGAAGTAGAAAAGAAAAAAAGTTGGCATCTTGTAAGAGTTTTAACCAGTAGTAGTAGTAGTAGTAATTTTAATAATAGTAAAATATGTATATCGCCCTTCAAACTATGCAAATCCATTGATTTTAATAGGTCTGCTCTGAGTGTAATTTTGTTGAATACCACTCTGATATGTCTTTGAAGTTTATAACAGTTCTTCTTGCTATTGGTTTTTTCTTAAAACTGGTTTGCCACCTTGGGAGCAGATGAAACTGCAGTGTTAACTCCAAATAAAATTGGTTCCTCTTGTTCATGTGTAAAATTAATTCTTAGGATCATGGGTCACATCCTATTTAAAATATGTTCTTGCTTTAGTGTTGACTAATGGAAGATAGATGTAATCTTGAGGCCAGTCTTTTAACAAGCTAGGTGTTTTGCTAGGTATTCTAAAGTATGTTTTTGTGGTTTTTCAGACTCATAGAAAGTATGACATCCCTCTGATGCACGAGACACACACAAAGCATTGGTGGTTAGACACACATTCTTATGTTCTCTTTTAAAAAATAACACATTTTCGTTCTGGTGCATTTTGCAAAAGGCCATCATTTAGGCAACATCTAATTTCAACTTTTTAACAAGTGTTCATTGTTTTTCAGAAGAAAATAACTTGTTTGTGTGGCATTTTTGATACTAATGCACCTTTTGTTTATTAACTTCCACATTCGCTTTTAGAAAGCTGCCACTGTCATTGTGTAACTAAGTCTGTTTTCTACTGATGTAATTTTGAACGGCCCTGTATATTCTGCTTGTAGGACTTCTTGCATCGCCACAATCTGCACCCGGTAATTTGGACATTGGAAAAAGTGGAGAACTTAAAAGCAGTGGAACAGGGGGAAGTAGAGAAAACAGCACTGTTGATTTCAGCAAGGTAAACTATGTCATTTAGAGAGTAGCGAGAGAGCTTTGTGCATTGTAAAGCTGTTTATTTATTCGGGGTTTAAGATCATGATTCGTATATTGTTAAAAGCAAAAATTCTAAGTGATTTTTTTGTTTGCTTATTTGAAGTTACTTGTGACAGCTTTGTAATGACTCCTAGAAAGAAATTAAGAATTATGAACATATTTCCATAATTTTCTGGACTGTAGGATTAGCAGCTGATGTCTGTACATTACTTCCTATATAAATGACCAAGGAAATCTCCTACAGCCACAAACAATGACCAGGGTTTGTTTTAGTCATGGTTTCTAGTATGTCCCCTATCCCAAGCTGCCTCTTATGCCAATACCCAGTTAATACCTGAACACATTTTGTAGTGCTCCCGGATTGGCATGGCCTCTGCATCACCAGCTCATTTATTATTGGCCAGCTGCAGAAACAGGGTAGAGAACTCTTCCTGGAAACATCCTCTGGCTACATTTGGTATGCTTAGAGATAGCAAGAGTTGTGCAGCCGTATGGATGATTTTGTTTTCTAGCCACTATTCCCTTATGCCTTTTGTAGCAGGGTTGTACCCTACTTGGTCACAGTCCAGTTGCGGCAGTGGAAGCCTGGTATGTGCCAGTGCTGCTAAAATCGACACTTTAGGACCGAGTTCAAGTGTGCAGAACTGAATCCTTTAGTATTGGAATGAATGCTATCTTGCAGTGGAGGTTTTAATGTGGTGTATATTTTATTTCCTGGAAACAATATATAAGCCTACATTTCTGTTGTTGCTTGAAGCATTTAAGGCACTATTCCTCCTCCTAGTTTTCTGTATTTAAACCTGCAGAGGGACAAGATTGCATCCGTTTGTTTTATATAATTCAGTTGAGCAATGTAATTACTAATTTAAAAGTTGTCTGTGAATGTGCATCTTGTAAATTAAATGTAAACGAAGTTAACTTACGTTTTAGTTAATCATGGCAGATGCCACTATTCCTGCTCCTCTATCACAGTTTTTGTGTTTTTACTTGGCCTATTCTTCTCTGCACCTGCCTTGTCTCCTGTTGGGCAGGAGTCTGCCTCCTGGCACTGTAGTTGTGGCACACTTGGTGTGGGACTCAAGAGGCCAGCTGTAAGTTTTATTTCCTAGATAGCTGTGTAACTGGTGTCTTAGTTTCAGTGATCTTTGTGTATCTGTCTGTATGTGAACCAATAGTTCATGTGCTGTACAATATGGTGGTATTTTTCTGTAATTATATACACAGTTTGCACAGTTAATTTATTAATAAACCTTATATATATATCAGTAAATACTTCTCCAAAACTAGTTTCCCCCCTCAGGCCGATTTTATAAAATGAAAGAACTTTGTATATAACTGCAGTGACTTTTTAGTGATATTTGTAGATACCAGTAATAAAAACTATTTTTTAAAAAAGTAGTTGTGTTTAAATATTTATACTAAAATATGCAACAATGTGTGCAGATATGGTTACATTATAAATGTATTTCTGAAGCTTCTTCTGACACACATTTGTTCCTGTAGCAACGCCATAGTGTTCTGTTCACAACAGAGTCACATACCATTAATCCTAGTTTTAGAAACACTTTTGGCATTAATCAACTGTAAACTAAGTAGCTATTTTTAATCCTTGTAAATAGGTAGATATGAATTTTATGAGGAAGATTCCCATAGGTGCAGAGGCATCAAATGTGTTGGTGGGAGAAGTGGATTTTTTGGAGAGACCAATTATTGCTTTTGTGAGGCTGGCCCCCGCTGTACTTCTCTCAGGCCTTACAGAAGTTCCTGTTCCTACCCGGTAAGGAAAATCTTGCATATAATAAAGCTGGAATTTTGTATTTGTATAATACGGTTTTGACTCTTAAGCTTTTCAGGCAGAAATTCTTAACTGAGAAATACTTCCTTTGCTGCCACCTCCTTGTTGTTGTTTGTTACTTTGTGCATTGGTGTGAAATATTGTAGGTACTTTTTTATTTCATTTTTTAAAAAATAAATAGAAATGGTAATCTGCTGCCACTAACTGAGTTAGACACTGGGCAGCCTTCCAGTTCCATATTTATGCTTTCTCACAGCACCTGACATATCTTCACTGATCACTGATGCTAAAAAATTCAGCTTATCGTAGTTCTAGTGTCTGATTTCTTGTAGTCTGTTTCATTCTTCCACAGATTCCTTTTTCTTTTGCTGGGTCCAGCAGGCAAAGCGCCACAATACCATGAGATTGGTCGATCAATAGCAACACTTATGACAGATGACGTGAGTACTAAGCATCCTGTATCTGTTCAAAGTATTCACTTAAAAATCTGAATGGGATCTTCATTCAAGTAGAACTTGGCATGGCTAATGATTATATGGTGATTGAAGGAAATAGCTATGGAACGAGTATGTTTACCATATGCATGAATTTATGAATGGTGCAGTGAATTATGTCATGTTGTGTTTTTAATAAATTCCTAAAGCTGTGTGTGTGTGTGAAATAATTACTAAATGAAAGCACCACTTTTGTGAAATCTGTATGTATATATACATCTCACAATAATGCTCTTAGATTTTTCACTGTTCCTTCCTCCTTGCGTGGTACAATCCTATGCATATTAGCTACAACAGGACATATTCCCATGTATCTGTTTATAGGACTGCAGTCTTTATGAACTTTCCTTTCCTTGCTACTCTGAAACTTTGACAGATGTTTACTATGTTTAAATATCAATATTATAGGCTTGAAATGTCATTGTCCATGCAAACAGGTGTATGTGTACATAAGCGCACACACATAACTTGTGTCTTGAGCATGCATTTGAAAGCTGATCATAGGCATATGTGCATGTAGAACTGAGTATAGAAACAAGTTATTTATTTGAGCCTTTTAAAATAATAACTGTGATGCCTTTCCAGCCTCTTAGAGAAGAGTTTCATCATGTCAGGAAATCAAATATAAGTGTGTATATATTTTATAAAGGTTTTCCATGATGTTGCTTATAAAGCTAAAGACCGAAATGATCTGCTCTCTGGAATCGATGAATTTTTAGATCAAGTAACAGTTCTGCCTCCAGGAGAGTGGGATCCATCTATTCGAATTGAGCCACCCAAAAGTGTTCCTTCTCAGGTAAGAACTTTTCTAGTGAAGGGCACCTTAAAAGAGTGTAGTGGTGTGACAGGACATAGGTGGGATATGCAAACAGCTAAAAAAATGACAAAACTGCATGAGATACACACAGAATGAAAAAGTGCTGGTTGTAACTGAAAACCACTTCACAGAACTGCTAATCCTTTTGAGAGATGTGGCTAAATGTTGGCTCCTAACTTTGAAGGAAAACATGCTATGTTCAGTATCTGAATGCTGCAAAGTGTGTTTGATTACCCTGAGCTCATGATACAGGATGGACTAAACGGTGAATTGAATGTGTCTAATTGCTTTGATGAAGCGAATTTTGCAAATAGTATTTTTTAAAAACTAAATGGTTTCTGTGTACAGAATTTCTCCCTAGATAATGCCATGCTAATCAGCTGTTCTGATACAAAAATAATCATTACTTAGAATGAAGCAAAAAGTTTGGTTTTTCCCTTTTGTGAACTTATCTCCTTGCATAGTTAATGATAGCTAAAGTTTTTAATAATCAAAAGATTTTTCTCTCAGAGCCATGTTAAGTGTTGCAGAATAATTTCTCAGTGAATAATTAACGCTGCTTTTTGAAAAATACTTTTTGAGTTTGGCAGGAAAATAGCATCACATGCTCAGCGTGTAGGCCTTTCCTTAGGTGCGAGGGAAAGAGCTTGAAATTGTGCTTGCTATTGTGGTTTGACCTTAATGCAATCTTTTCATGCATTTCCTTGATACAGGAAAAACGGAAGATACCTAAATTTCCAAATGGAGCTGCTTCTCCTGGAGAGTCTCTTGAAGAAGGCCATCATGCTGGACCTGAACTACAGAGGACTGGAAGGTGTGTGGTGTTTGCTTAAATTCTAGCAATATTAAAGAAGTAGAAATCTAAATCCTTACTGCTTTAGAAATTTGCAGAATATATATTTCATAATGTTTATTTGCTTTCGTAGATTTTCATAATGTTTAGTTTCCACCTAATACGTTGGCCTGTTTTAGGCACTTAATACTATGGCAGTATTCTTCAGTATGCTTCCAGGAAGAATAGAGTATGTGTCGATGCCTTACCCAAATTTATTTTCAAACTGAAACAGTACTCAAAGTCTTATGTTTGCCATAGATATGGTTTAAAACCAAAAGTTGTATATAGTGGGCTAGATAGTCAAAACATTTTGTAAAGAAAAACCACAGTGATTTCCTAGACATGGAAACATTAGTGATGTCCCCTTTCGTCCCTCTTGGCAGAATTCACAGAAAGGAAAAACTTTCTGAGATAGAAGAAGCCATTTTCAAAGAGAATTCTCTTTGCCAATTTGAAATTTCTCTTCACTAAAAAACAACCGTTGAATATGTATCTGACTAGAGATTTACAAATCAGTAAGCTTTATCAAATACAGTTAATGGGTATGAAAAATGAAAGATTTAAGGCGTTTAGATGGCTTTTCATAAAAGTTTTTCATCTTAAACAATTTGAATAACTTTTTTGAGGAACATTATTGAAATGCACAAAAATGATAGCATACTGTACTTTTATTTTTTAATTCAATTACACTCTGAGTATAAAGATGTACATCGACACATTTCTTGTGTAATAGTTATTTTAATGGAGATTCAAATGGCTTTCTTTCTAAGAATATTTTTCTGCGACCAAGGTTAATTATTCCCAATATATTTTGAATCCGGTATACCAGTGCTATCAAATGTTTGACGCTTATTTCCATTTTCCTTAAATATTTTGAGATTTCTCTTGATAGTTTCTGCTGCTGTATAGAACCCCTGCCTTTTAATTAGTTGCCCAGAGCTGTATATATTCCACAATTCAGTGCAACCTGGGTATAAGCACAGAACTTGGTACTGGCTGCAGAATTTGTCACCCTGAGAACATTCAGTTTTTTTAATTAAAAATAAGTTTTGGATCTTTAACATTTCAAAGAGAGGCTGAAAAGTGAATGTGTCATGCATGGTACAGTGGTGCCCCGCTAGGCGAATGCCTCGCAAGACGAAAAACCCGCAAGACGAAAGGGTTTTTCGGTTTTTGCGACGCTTCGCTAGACGATTTTCCCTATGGGCTTGCATCGCAAGACGAAAGCCCATAGGGAAATCTCGGGGACCTTTTTTTAAATGCTGGCGGTGGGGAGCAAAGCCTTCCCCCCCCTCCGGACTTCAGAAGAGGTCCAGGAAGGCCGGCGGGGGCGAAAGGCTTTGCTCCCCACCGCCAGCATTTTAAAAGCGGTCCGGGATAGCAGGGAAGCGCTTCCCGCTATCCCGGACGGCTTTTGAAGGCAGGCAGGGGGGGCAAAGACTTTTGCCCCCCCTGCCTGCCTAACCGGGGGCTTTTAAATCGCCCCGGGACTGTCCGGGGCGATTTAAAAGCCCCCGGACGGCTTTTGAAGCCTCCCCCCCCCGCCCGGCTTCGGGGCATCATCCCGATGCCGGGCGGTGGGGCAGGAACGCCTCCCCCAGCCGCCCGGCTTCGGGGCATCGTCCCGATGCCGGGCGGTGGGGCAGGAACGCCTCCCCCAGCCGCCCGCCATCGGAACGATGTCCCGAAGCCGGGCGGCCGGGCGGGAAAGCCTCCCCCCCCGCCCGGCTTCGGGGCATCGTCCCGATGCCGGGCGGTGGGGCAGGAAAGCCTCCCCCAGCCGCCCGGCATCGGGGCATCGTCCCGATGCCGGGCGGTGGGGCAGGAAAGCCTCCCCCAGCCGCCCGGCATCGGGGCATCGTCCCGATGCCGGGCGGTGGGGCAGGAACGCCTCCCCCAGCCGCCCGGCATCGGGGCATCGTCCCGATGCCGGGCGGTGGGGCAGGAACGCCTCCCCCAGCCGCCCGGCATCGGAACGATGTCCCGAAGCCGGGCGGCCGGGCGGGAAAGCCTCCCCCCCCCGCCCGGCTTCGGGGCATCATCCCGATGCCGGGCGGTGGGGCAGGAACGCCTCCCCCAGCCGCCCGGCTTCGGGGCATCGTCCCGATGCCGGGCGGTGGGGCAGGAAAGCCTCCCCCAGCCGCCCAGCATCGGGGCATCGTCCCGATGCCGGGCGGTGGGGCAGGAAAGCCTCCCCCAGCCGCCCGGCATCGGGGCATCGTCCCGATGCCGGGCGGTGGGGCAGGAAAGCCTCCCCCAGCCGCCCGGCATCGGGGCATCGTCCCGATGCCGGGCGGTGGGGCAGGAACGCCTCCCCCAGCCGCCCGGCATCGGGGCATCGTCCCGATGCCGGGCGGTGGGGCAGGAACGCCTCCCCCAGCCGCCCGGCATCGGGGCATCGTCCCGATGCCGGGCGGTGGGGCAGGAACGCCTCCCCCAGCCGCCCGGCATCGGAACGATGTCCTGAAGCCGGGCGGCCGGGCGGGAAAGCCTCCCCCCCGCCCGGCTTCGGGGCATCGTCCCGAAGCCGGGCGGCCGGGCGGGAAAGCCTCCCCCAGCCGCCCGGCATCGGGGCATCGTCCCGATGCCGGGCGGTGGGGCAGGAACGCCTCCCCCAGCCGCCCGGCTTCGGGGCATCGTCCCGATGCCGGGCGGTGGGGCAGGAAAGCCTCCCCCAGCCGCCCGGCATCGGAACGATGTCCCGAAGCCGGGCGGCCGGGCGGGAAAGCCTCCCCCCCCCGCCCGGCTTCGGGGCATCGTCCCGATGCCGGGCGGTGGGGCAGGAAAGCCTCCCCCAGCCGCCCGGCATCGGGGCATCGTCCCGATGCCGGGCGGTGGGGCAGGAACGCCTCCCCCAGCCGCCCGGCTTCGGGGCATCGTCCCGATGCCGGGCGGTGGGGCAGGAAAGCCTCCCCCAGCCGCCCGGCATCGGAACGATGTCCCGAAGCCGGGCGGCCGGGCGGGAAAGCCTCCCCCCCCCGCCCGGCTTCGGGGCATCGTCCCGATGCCGGGCGGTGGGGCAGGAACGCCTCCCCCAGCCGCCCGGCATCGGGGCATCGTCCCGATGCCGGGCGGTGGGGCAGGAAAGCCTCCCCCAGCCGCCCGGCATCGGAACGATGTCCCGAAGCCGGGCGGCCGGGCGGGAAAGCCTTTGTCCCCCCTGCCTGCCTTCCCAGGGGCTTTTAAATCGCCCCGGACAGCGGAGAAGTCCTCCGCTGTCCCGGGCGATTTTAAAATGCCGCCCGCCAGAAGAGGTCGGGGGAAGGCTTTTTCCATAGGAACGCATTAATTGATTTTCAATGCATTCCTATGGAAAACCGTGCATCGCAAGACGAAAAACTTGCAAGACGAAGAGACTTGCGGAACGAATTAATTTCGTCTTGCGAGGCACCACTGTAAAATGTCACAATTCAGAGATGAGACTGAGAGTTATTTCCAAGGGTTGGCAAGAGCCAACTGATGGTTTTAAAGATGTATGGGGGAAAAACTGAAGTGCAGAATTTTGAGTTCTTAGTGCAGTGTATGCACTGATATTACTGTCTTCTGTATATTTTTGCATTTCTTAATATTATTGTCAGCTGCCTTGATCATTTTCATAGCACTGCTAGGACATTTTGTAAAACCTTTAAGGAATAAATGCCAAACACTTTGAACTGAGACTAACGCAAATCTGAAATATTTGGTTCTGTTGTATCTACTCCCATCTGTTAACGAGAGCATTAATGACCACTTTTGTGGGAAGTACAGACCATGCACATGGAGTTTTAATATATCCACAAAGCTGTGGGTTGCATCAAATTATGTAAAAGTATGTTTTGCTAAAAAAAATTAAGAGGGGTGGCTGGTCCATAAGAACAAATGCAGGGAAACAGAAGTCCTACAGATTTTCAGCAGAAGTTAGATGTAAAATATCTTGATCAATGTTACATTCAGGAAGGGATACTGAATATTTTCCAAGCTTTTTTCAATGTCTAGCCCATTATACACAAATTATCTGCCAGCATTAAAAACAGAATATCAACTAAGTTTACTTTAGGTACTGAACATGAGTAGATTAAAATGGTACATTTGCGGTTTGTAATTGTCAGTAGGTTTGGAGTATATGAAATAAGGCTACTTTGTGCTAAAAAAATCTGCACTGTCAGTCTTGTGTATCCCATAGTTTTAAGCGTTCTGGAGTCCTTTAGTGTACAGTTTGACGAGTTTCATCTCACCTATTTAGGCTTTTTGGTGGTTTGATACTTGACATCAAAAGGAAAGCACCTTTTTTCTTGAGTGACTTCAAGGATGCATTAAGTCTGCAGTGCCTGGCCTCGATTCTTTTCCTATACTGTGCCTGTATGTCTCCTGTAATCACTTTTGGAGGGCTCCTTGGAGAAGCTACAGAAGGCAGAATAGTGAGTACAAAGAATGGTAGTAGCCAGGCGTTTAGATTTTCAGAGGCAAGTGACTGTGTTCATTTGTCTCCTTTATTCCTACCTTTATTTGAAGACCTTTAGCCACAGCATTTGATTAGCCTTGCCCCCTATTAAATGTTCCTCAAATATTAACTGGAAAACATGGATAAAAATGTGTGTATGAACAGGAGAAGACGCACAGTTAAGGTAAAAATTACTCTGTCTTGATGAATCGTTTCATGGATTGGAAAACAGCTTGCATTGTCTTTATTTTAAAGAGGCCTTAAACTGGCTGTGGAAAGGCTATGGATCACCTGCCTTTGGACCCACCTTGATTTTCTGCTCAAGGCTGATGTTTCGGATAGCTTGGTTGTTTTATTGGGTAGTAGACCATAAAAAGAATGCCTTTTTAAAAAAGGTTTTGGAAAGAGAAATGTAGAACTAAGTACTCTGAGCTATCCTAAATGTCGCACATGTGTGTGATAAAATCTAGATGGGCACTTTTGTTAGAGAAAACCGTTTCAGGGAGGAATTGTGTGGAGCAGAAAAGTGGTGAAAAGGTGCTTAACTTTGTCTCTGTCCACCACTCTTCGCTGCAACTATGCCCAACCAACTTCACCACTTTCTCCCCTCTGGGTACCAAATGCATTTCCCTGCCTGGTGGGGGCAGGTGGGGCACTATGGGGTTGCAGTGGAAAAGTAATGTAAAGCGAAAGGGTGAAACACCTTTCATCAGCCCTTCTCTACTCCAATCGTCATTCCTGAAGCTGCTTTCCTCTATAAGAATTTGTTGATGTTTAAATACATATATATGTGTGTAAAATGTTTGGTCTTCTTGAAAATAACTGCCCCACTTTATTTGCAGTTGTACAAATGAACTAAATTCTTAATTGTTTTTGACATTGAATTTTCTGTGACCTTAACCATCATGTTTTTACTGATGATGATTTAGAATGTATAGGCCATTATAACAGCTGATCTAATGGGGGTTAAAATTATATTTCATTGTAAATCTGCCTTCACAGTATAAATGTATGTAATTTTGAAATTTGTTTTTATATGTATTGAAAGTGTCGGCATTGCTTTCTGTAACAGGTATTCACTTTTTCATACAGTACTAATGCTTCCCCTTTGTTAGGCTTGACTTAGTTTTTTTTTTTACATAACTTGAACATTTATATATATTTCTTCTACATTACTGTGGCCCTTTCAAAAACAAAACAAAAGGCTCCCTGCTGTATTTGCTTGTGGACAATCCACTTTTAGTAACATGGAATAATGAGGTGTAGTAACTGTTAGAAAAGGCTCTGAAATACTAGTTAAGCATGTTCTCAAGCAGCTGGTTTAAAAATATGTACCTCCTGCATGTAAATTGAAAAATGCCTTCTTTCTTTTAGCTGTCTGGGATTGTTTGCTGCCTTCAGTTGCTTGGTGTGCATCAGTGAATATATTAAATTAGCTACTGCACACATGTGTTCAAGCACAGTAACTGACTTGTAAGGTACACACTTGTGTTCACACCACTTCCCCACATCTCCAGAGGCTGTCACTTCCACAGTGCTCCCCGCTGTTGCCATCCTGCCTAGAGAAACCAAGGTTAATGCATTGATCAACCCAAGACTAGGTTATGGTTAACATCTGAAGGATTAGATTGATCTTGTGCTACATTAAGTGGTAAACAATGAACTTTGCTGATTGTGGGCCTGCTTTTTAATTTTCTTCTATAACTCATTCATAACAACAACAAAAAATGCATGTTCTCGGTTAACTTACATTTATTCAATATACCATTCCATATATCATTTTCAGATGGTTCAGTTTTGAGCTATTTTGGCGTATCTCTCCTGTTGAGGTTTAGGTTCCCTTAACGTTAATAGCTTTTAGTGCACTCTGTAGCCCCCTTCAGATGTTTAAAGTGAGCATGTTTAGGAGAGATTGGGGTCACACACGTTAGCTAACCGTGGCTGATGCAGCAGCGCTGATGGGCTCCTGTTGCTCTCCCATGTTCCCAACACCATGGGGCACTGTTGCTTACCGGGAGGGCTCGGGGGAACTCTGTGATGCAGCAGGTGGCAGTGGAGATAATCTGATACTCCACCACTCATTGCACCATGCTGAGCTCTCTGCACCTTGCCCCTCCCCATCTTGGTAAGTGGCAGTGACTCATAGAGTTGGGAACCTAGGAGAGCAAGAGGGTCCACTCCTGCTGCTGCCAGCCAATGTGTTTGGTCCGCGGGGGCACAAAGTGCTCTAAAACAAACAAATAAACAACAACAATTGTTATTATTTTATTATTTGTACCCTGCCCGTCTGACTGGGTTGCCATCAACGCTAAGGAAACCCTCCCCATTGGCTGCTGCTGCCATTAGCCACAAAAGGCCTAGGGCTAGTGTATTGTGTTTGACCCATAATTACCTTAAATAGTTTTGAATACCTTGCAGTTAATTACGTAAAGGAAAAATAGTGTTGCCTCCCCCATGCATTTTTAGATTAGTTTGTCTTAAAGTACCAAAATTAATCTTGTCGTTTCCTGTAAATGGGTAACATCACAAAGCGTGCCGTATTGGAAAACATGCAGAGCCAGACAATTACAGTATGTTGTAATTGATAAAATGCATTACCAGGTGGGATGATGACTTTCTTCTCCATTTATTTTTTGTGCCCATGTTTCCCCCCCATTTATGTTTAATCACCATTGCTGAGTTGCATTCATTCATTGTTGTGTCATGAGAGTTCGCATATAGTACAGCACATCATATTCAATTTGGGTACAGGTTTGTTGCAACATTCTTTATACAGGAGAAGACCCTTTATTTATCCTTTTTCTCCCGAATTTGTGTGCTATATTTGTTGACATGTGCCTTTCTTCCTTAGCATGCCAAATGAGTAACTTATTCCCCTTGTTTTTGGATAGTTTCACTACTTTTAAGCACCTCGAATTCTGGCCATAATACTGCTAAGTGACATTTCTAGTTTAAAACTGTATTACAGCCGATAATGGTTATAATGTTTTCATCGTTCTTGCTGCTGTTTATAAATTAATGTGCACACAGCTGAATTGTTGAATCTTATGTTCTGGGAATCACATGTTTCTTTCCTCCCTTCAGAGTGCAATAGAATCTTTATTTGGAGCATCATTAACTGGGATTGCCTATTCACTATTTGCTGGGCAACCTCTGACAATATTGGGGAGCACTGGACCTGTCCTAGTATTTGAGAAAATATTATTTAAATTCTGCAAGTAAGTGAACTTTTATTCACAAGATATAGTTGCATAGCATTGCATTTTTTATTGAAATATTTTTAAAAATGTTTTACGCTTGAAAGTGAAAGTAGGTACAAGGACACCTAGCAATGTTTACTTCTGAAATTAGATATCTGAATGGTAGCCAGAAACCATTATGCTATGTTCAGTGTTGCCGCATCAGAGGAATCTGAAGTTGACACTAAAGGCAGATATTATGACCTTTCTGGGATCAGATTCTAAAGTCTTCTCACTAATTACAATTTTGATTCTTTAGACATGAAGTTATAAATGAACGAATTTTTTCTCACCAAAACCTCGAGGCACAAGAATACACTTTAAAATAGCACACAAAATTATAATAAAAACATGATAGCACAAATACAGCAAATAATACTGAAATAGTAAAAACAATAGTCTTGCGCCACCTTAAAGACTAACACATTCATTATGGCATAAGCATTAACAGATGGAGACAGATCCAAACCCAGGATATTGTCAAACTTGTGTCTCTTGTTGCATTATATTTAGTTTTACTGAATCCATATTTCTTCTTTCAATAGGGACTATGGACTTTCTTATCTCTCTCTACGAACCAGCATTGGTCTGTGGACAGCATTTTTATGCATATTGTTAGTGGCAACTGATGCAAGCAGCCTTGTGTGTTACATCACTCGATTTACTGAGGAGGCTTTTGCTGCTCTTATTTGCATAATATTCATATATGAAGCACTGGAAAAGCTTTTTCAATTGGGAGAAATGTATGAATTCAACAGGGACAATGACCTGAATAAATTGACATTGTATTCGTAAGTTTGGCTTTCTTAATAAAATACACTGTGCTGTACTAGATTAAACTGGTAGTTCATCTGCCTATTTGACATGAGTTATTTCCTGATGTTCTATTGTATACAGCAGAACATGGAAACAATGTTGTTTTCCATGCCTATATTCTCCCTCACTTTCCATCGGTTCTGAGGATCAAAAAGCATTTTATTTCTTAGGATAAGAAATAAAATTTCTTGCCATTCTTTAGCATCCATATCGTTTCCCTTTTCATTCTCTTTGGCTGCCTTTTAATATTTTAACCATTGAAAAGAAAATGATATTTTCAGGATCAATCTTAGGCTACTTTGTTAAACCAATTTTGTTATTCTGTACTTCATACTTTTCAAGCATTCACATTATATCATGATAAATTTTCATTTAATTGTCATTTTTTTCCTGGTTTATTAATGTCAGGCTAGATATCGTAAATGTTTATAGGAGCAAGATAAAACACACTGATTGAAATACTGAATTTTTAAACTTGCCAGATGTGTGTGTGCAGAGCCTCCAGACCCCACCAATGAAACAGTAGCGCAGTGGATGACAGCCAACAAGTCTGTGGATACTATACCATGGTCTAACCTCACAGTTAAAGTGAGTATCTTGAGAGGTGCTGTAGAACTAGTCTAAATAGTCTGAAATAACTTGGCACACATGAGTCTTAATCTTTCACACTCTATATTGTTGTACTGACTTGAGATCAGGGCTGCCAATTTAGATTCTGAACTGTCTGGCTTTTGAACAATTAATGAGTTAAACTCTTTCCCCACTTAAGCAGATGTCCAACAAATAATTAATCATGGATGGAAGAGTAGGCAGGACATAAAACAATAATTGGTGTGTTGGTTCCAAGGGAATGATTCCCTCTGCTGCTTCTCACTTTGTTTTCCTGTTTTGGGGGCAAGGATAGTTTTGTATATTTCAGAAATATAGTATCTTCCAGCTTCCGAAATTGCCAGTGAAAAGTCTGGAGTGGTAGGTTTCCATGTGTCTGAGACCTGCTTTTGATCTTGCCATGAATAGAAGTTCCAGGCAGAGAAGGAAAATATTATTGAGATAAATAATGGAAATAAATTTGGGGTCTCTCATCATGTATCATGATTTTTCACTACTTAAAACTATTTTTTAAAACTCTTAAAGAATCCATTGGCTCCCCTTGTGTGTGTTTTTATAAGTATAAAGGAGGTTATAGATGACAAGACGGGAAAAGGAACATTATATCATTGGATGTTTAGTGAAAAGCTAGTTGCTTCATCTGTTATAAAATCTTTGAGCTGAAAATTAATCATGGATGATATTTTGTTGAATCCAGTTAGCTAGCTTGCTCTTTGCAGCAGTCTCAACCTAGTTTCTTACATAATGCAAAAATATGTAGAGTATATAAAATGAAAATGTTCCTGACAGTTCCCCATTTTTGAAACATAAAGGTGCTTTAAGTTGAGTTTTTTGTTCAAATACAGTCCAGTTTACTGCTTTGTAGACATGATGAAGCCATAACACTTGATATTTGGGTTGTACGTTGGATTCAGCTGAGCCTCGAGCCAAACTGGAGACATATTTGGAGGACCATGGGCCCTGGATGAGTTGGATATAAACAGTCACGGATTGCTTTGAGTCAGCTTGGATGGCCCAGGCTGTCAGAGGGGAGGGCATCAGGCAGCAAGGAGAGGCAGGCAGGGTGGAAAAACAGCAAGAAAAGGCCAGGATGTACCTAATAACAGGTAGCTGCCTCTTCCTGGAAGAAGGCAGGCTCAACACTATGGCTCCTATAGGAAAGCACTTGCAAAGTGGCACTGCACAGGATCAGATCCTCTTGCTTACCAGTTGCCAGGGCTGGCACTGCCATTAGGCCAGGTGATGCCTAGTTGTCTGCATTCCCTCAGAGTTCGGATCTGTTGATTCCTCTATACATTTAAATAGGGCATATGAGAACAGTTCTACATCTAATTTGCATTTCTGCATGGCTTGATTTACAGCAATGTACAGATCTTCACGGCGTGTTTGTTGGATCAGCCTGCGGCCACCATGGTCCATATTTCCCAGATGTTCTTTTTTGGTCCGTCATACTGTTCTTTACAACGTTTTTCCTTTCCTCTTTCCTCAAGCAGTTCAAGACCAAGCGCTATTTCCCCACTAAGGTAATTGTGGTAGCATTTATTCATTTTGAGGGTTTTCTGGTGCATGCAAGTCCAAAGATGGCACAGGTTCTGGGTTTAATCAACTATACAACTTAATGGCTCATTTGTGCGTGTTAGATGAGAAACTAACTCATTTGAGTAAGTATCCCCCAATGTGTATAGAACTGGAAAGTTCAGAATCACCCATGTAAATGTATATGGGACAAGCTTGTGGCAGCAACTATTGTAAGGACTGATGAGGATGCTGTGTTCTTTAATTACGGTAATTGTTCCAAAGTTTTGCTTTGGGGAGGAGTTGAATTAACCATACTTATCATTGGTTAAAGCTATTTCAACCCATAGTTAATTGTTCTAGTTGAGTAAAAAAACCCTACAGTTTCAACACTATCACCAGCTCTTAGATGCCAAGCTTTGCATTTGTAATATGCAATACAAAACGGCAGTACCATTTAAATTGGTAATTATTAAAAGATTGATCAGTGATACAAACATAAGAGGCAAAGCAATTTTTTGGCTTTGTGGTACAGTCACACACCCAATGCAGTTAAATTAGATACGAATAGGATTTTTTTGATTGAGTTTTGGGTGAGCATTCAAATGCTAAAATAATCCTGATCAGAGAAAACCACAATCGTGGTGCTATCTTAAGCACATTATCTTAGAATAAATAGCAGCAAAGGCATCCAAAAATGTAAAAGTTCCTAAATATAGGCATGCTGTTCCTAAATATAGGCATGCATTAACAATAAAGTGGTTCAGTGTTTTATCTTCTGTGCTGATACAAGGAAGATTTCATGTTATTCCTTTTGCTGCACATGTATGTCCTTTTGAAACTGGTGAGGCTGAGTATGCTTTATTATATATTGCTCATTTCTGCAGAAATCTGATTGAAATTGTTAGATGAAAGGAGGTTTTAAATGATCTAACTGGATATTTTGTTTCTGTAAATAATAGATATCTGAGTTGTTATTTTTTGTTTGCAACAACACAGAATTAATTGCAAGGAGACTAAGATTAGGAAAATGTTGATTTAAGGTTTTAAATTTTGGTCCTGGAACATCATAAATCTGTTCATCCAGAAGAAATCTCTTCTTGAAGATAATGAGATTCCTATTTAACTTACTTTCAACTTTTAGAGTAAGTTTATATGCTGCTAGGTTTCAGTAAGTATACATCTCAATAATTTGTATTAAACTACTTCCGAATGATTAATTATTTGACAATCCCTCTCACTGTGGCAAATAGCATTAATTTGCATTTTTTTAAAAAAAACAGCAACCCAGTATATTCCTTCTTTTTAGGTGCGGTCTACAATAAGTGATTTTGCTGTATTTTTGACAATAGTGATCATGGTTCTCATTGATTATCTTGTTGGAGTTCCTTCTCCTAAACTTCATGTGCCTGAAAAATTTGAAGTAAGTATAATAATAATAATAATGCTGAATCTGGAATGGAATTCTTTAAATACTGCTAACTTTTCACTAGGAATCAACTCTATGGTAGTTTTTTAATGAGAGCTCAACCTATTATACTAGCACTGTTTAGAAGCTATATTGAATGAAGCGTATACAGTGGTGCCTCGCAAGACGAAATTAATTCGTTCCGCAAGTTTTTTCATCTTGCGAGTTTTTCGTCTTGCGAAGCACGGTTTCCCATAGGAATGCATTGAAAATCAATCAATGCGTTCCTATGGAAACCGCCTTCAGACCAGGTCCGGGGACAGTCTGTCCCCCGACCTCTTCTGAAGGCTAGGGGGGGGGGGAGACAAGGGCTTTTCTTCCCACCCCCAGCATTTTAAAAAACCCCGGGACAGCGGAGGACTCAAAAGCCATCCGGTTCCCTGCGCTTCCCTGCTATCCCGGACTGCTTTTAAAATGCTGGCGGTGGGGAGCAAAGCCTTTCGGCCCCCGCCGGCCTTCCTGGACCTCTTCTGAAGGCCGGGGGGGGGAAGGCTTCGCTCCCCACCGCCAGCATTTAAAAGAGGTCCCCGGAGATTTCCCTATGGGCTTTCTTCTTGCGAAGCAAGCCCATAGGGAAATTCGTTTTGCGAAGCGCCTCCAAAACGGAAAACCCTTTCGTCTAGCGGGTTTTTCGTCTTGCGAGGCGTTCGTCTTGCGGGGCACCACTGTATTGTGACAGAACTGGAATTGACAGATTTGATTTAGGTTTTAGGCTCATGCACTTGAAATTTGTGTTTTCTTCCACTGTGCTTAGATATGCACAATGATTAGTGCTATAGTAATCAGTTTTGTGTTTTTGTATTTTTATCTTTAGTTCTCATTTTGTTAATTTGGGGAACAGGTCTCATTGAATGCAGTAGGGCTCTCATCTTGAATAAATGCTCATTAGCTCACACCCTTTTTTGGTATTCTACATCCCAGTAGTGTGACTTCATGCAAAACGGTCCTACTCCCGCTTTGTTACAGCACAGTCCTGTGAGTTTTTGTGTTAGGGTAAACATGCACAGGATTGAACTGTTACTAAACTTTGATAGTTTATTATCCTGAATAGAAGGACATTAGGTGGCTTCTGAAGTAGAAAGGTCCTGTCAATGCAGGATCATGCCACAATTTAATAATTAAAACTCAAATGTTACACAGTACTACTTGTTTAAAAAATCTTTAACTAATCTTTTAAATTTTGAATTTTTGGGAAATGTTAGCAAATAGTATGCATACCAACTTCGAAATTAACATACTTGTCTAATAGATAAGGAAGAAGTACTTAGTCCTTTTGTTACCTCTGTTTCCCCCCCCCAAGCCCACACGAAGTGATCGGGGATGGCTCATAGATCCGCTAGGACCCAATCCTTGGTGGACACTTGTAATAGCTGCAGTTCCTGCTTTACTCTGCACCATTCTTATTTTTATGGACCAGCAAATTACAGCAGTTATCATAAACAGGAAAGAACATAAACTCAAGGTGAAATTTTGATTATGTTTCCTCATTGTAAATATAAAAGTTAACCTAGTTTCTGAAATAGTAACTTCCTCTGTATACTTTGCAAAGGTTTATAAAATGCTGAAGATGGAGGCAAAAATCTTGTATTCAGATAGTGGGATAAAGCTATTTGTAATCAGACCCATTTTTAATATATAAATTGCACCATTTATCCTGGGTGAAACTCTTTTAAAGCCGTGTATTTTTTATTAATTATTCTGAAGATCTTCAGTCACAGCAGTGTGTTCTGATTTTCATACCTTTTGGGTTATTTTTATACCATATTGACTTGAAAAAACATATGTTTTGTTACCATACATTTTTCTTCTATAGATCACTAGATTCAGTGTGTTTAGGTTTTATATGCTAAATATTTTCCATTATGAATATGTAGCAATTGGAATACTCCAGATGTCTGTGTCAATTTTAAAAAAGTGTTGTTGCCTGAATATGTGCATATTTGCTATGAAACATGTTTGTGTTTGACTCCACAGAAAGGTGGTGGATATCATCTCGATCTGCTCATGGTTGGCATGATGTTAGGTATATGCTCAATCATGGGCTTGCCTTGGTTTGTGGCTGCAACTGTTCTTTCTATAAGTCATGTCAACAGTTTAAAAGTAGAATCCGAGTGTTCTGCTCCTGGGGAGCAGCCAAAGTTCCTGGGAATTCGTGAGCAGAGAGTGACAGGATTAATGATCTTTGTGTTGATGGGGCTGTCTGTATTTATGACATCTGTATTAAAGGTAAGAAAAAGAAGTTTATTCCGTAACATTATGTAGGCTGAACATGCTAGTAAAACAGTATTAAAAGTGCCAGTGGTATGGCTTCAATGATATGAACATGCCTCTTGCCATATCCAACCAATCTCAGTAGAAAATCATGTGTTAAGCATGAAAAGTGTATCTATAGTATGTTTTTTATATTGTGTTAAGTTAATTATTCTGAGTCTAGATGGGTTTTAATGGCTTGTCCACTTGTTCTGACACTTTGTCCTGAGAAAACCTACTGTTTGCGCTGAATCAGAACAGACATCGATTGGTTTTTCTGCGTGGAAACCGGCTGGACAAATGAAAACCACTTGGACCTGTGCCTAGAAAACCTAGAAAGCGGAAAATCACTCTGACCCATGCTTTCCTCGCACAGGACAAGCAAACGTGTGGATGAGCCCTAAGTTTTCTGTTAAACACACATTCATAGTTAATTGTTGTTGAATCATGTGTTTTCCCTAATTGGATGCTGTGCTCAAGCCTGTGACTTTGATAAATAATAACTGTTAGCATAAAGATGGTAGAAAATGCATTCACTGTTAATGAACTTGCTGATCTTTTCCCCACAGTTTATTCCAATGCCCGTTTTATATGGTGTTTTTCTTTACATGGGAGCATCCTCACTAAAAGGCATCCAGGCAAGTTCTATTTTAATCAGTATCTGAGGGAAAAAGGTGAAAAATAGATACTATAGCTTGGCATTTCTCCCCAGCCCCCCAAAAGTCGCCCCTAAGAGTTGTGGGGGATGCTCATTGCATGGTATTGGAACAAGGAGTTTTGCAGTAGGAGGCAAAAACTGGTGGAAACTGGGTGCGATGGCAACTCTGTGGGCAGACTGAGGATTGCAGGGAACGGGGACACTATTTTTCTTACGCTTATTTGCCTGTTCCCACAAAGCATCAGAAGGTGGCTTTAGCAGGGTGCGAAAGGCATTGGCTTAATGCAGCTTCAAGCTGAGGAGGAAGCGTTCCTTACATCTCTTTCTTTGACCTGGAGTCATGTTTGTACTCCACTCCTGAACCAGTCTCCTGAGTACTGCTCACAACCACTTAGATTTTAACAATATTAATGACAATTAATTAATTAGTTTAGAACAGGGGTGCCTTCTAGATGCTGTTCAGCTTCCATCATCCCACCAGCCTGCATGACCAGTAGTCAGAGATAATGTGATATGTAGTCCAGTAATGTATGGAAAGCCACAGGTTAGGCACTCCTTGTTTAGAAATTCTCATAGGACAGGTTCTGGCTAAGTCATACTAAGAATGATCCATTGACTAACTTTAGTCCATTGATTTTAATTGGTCTACTCAGAGTGTGACTTGGATGCTACTCAGTTTGTTTTTGCAGCTTGGGTAACTCTGTTATCAGTCTAATCAAGTAATGCTTTAAGTATTTGACCAATAGTTGGACAGTCAAATTCGCAACCCTGCCTAATTTTGCAATCCCTTCAATTTATATTTCTGATCATTTTTCTTTCCTAATTTTCCCTTTAGGATGAAAATAAGTTCAATAACCTTTTCCCCCTTTTCAATTTAGTTTTTTGACCGTATCAAATTGTTTGGAATGCCGGCCAAACATCAGCCTGATTTGATCTATCTGCGTTACGTGCCACTCTGGAAGGTTCATGTATTTACGGTAGTTCAACTCACCTGTCTCGTTCTTTTGTGGGCAATTAAAGCATCTGCTGCTGCTGTTGTTTTTCCTATGATGGTAAGTAAATAATTATAGTGTATTTGAGAATATACATTTATGTCAACTCAATATATTAGACAAAGAATTTGCACCATACAATTTTGTCTCTTATAACTCAGTCTATATTAGTTTTGTCTTTTCTATTAGTGTTCTGATATTTATGTGATAGCTGTTGTTTTTAAATTATTGTTTTCAAGGTTTTAGCTCTAGTTTTCATTCGCAAACTTTTGGATTTGTGTTTCACCAAACGGGAGCTCAGTTGGCTTGATGACCTTATGCCAGAAAGTAAGAAGAAGAAGGAAGATGACAAAAAGAAAAAAGCAAAGGAAGTAAGTTTGATAGTAATTTATAACAAAAAAAAGAACAACTGAAATCAGTGGGGGAGGGGTTTGGGACGGGGGCAAGAGCAAAATATTGTTCCTATAGTTTTTCATGGATCTGTCACCTGTATGGTTTTAGAATTTGTATAAATACATGAAAAATGAGGTGTAATTTTACTCTTTTGGGTGTTGTTCTGAAGTGCCCCCAGACTTTGACAGGCTTTTCAGGGATCTGTGAAGCTGCCACTGGAAACGAGTTGAAAAGCTCCTGCGTATGAGTGGAGCAGTGTTCATGATGTTATGAATTATTATTGTATGTCTTGCCTGCCCTTCACCAGTATGTCCCAGTGCAGGTTGCCGTAGGTACATAAAAATACAATCAAAACTGAAACAGTGAAAAAGCAACCCAATACATAACCCCAAAACATAATCGATATAACACAGTGCAAAATGCAAACTGGAAGATGTTGTAAATAATACACGGTGCAAGTTTCTGATTAAAGTGCTAACAAGATTTCATAAATGTTTCTTTTTGATATCAATAGCATAATTTGGTACTGATTTGTACCACACACCCCATTTGATGACCCAAATGGGTTGGGTATTAATCCTCTTCATGTCATGGAGGCAGGAGAGCAAAGAACTCTGGGAGGCAAGTGCCAACCCCTCAGTTTATTCTCTACTTATCTTCTTGACATACTTGCCCACTCAACACTGGAACTCCACCCATTCACCTTGATTCTCACCCAAGGCCCAAACAAACTCACTATCCAATGACAGGGCTTCCTTTTACGGGCAGGCCCTGAAGTATAATAGAGCTTCCTTCAGGCTTAGTCCCATTCAGCAATTAATCAACTGCGCTTTGCAGACCCAATTTCAGGCTACAGCATACAGTGAGTTTCCTGGGGTTAGGGAGTGGCAGGGCAAGTGAAAGTAAATAGAACTAACTACCTGCTCTCATGGCTCTGTCTCTGGGCTCTGCATGCCACTGCTCTTGAAGATGTGTTTCTCCACTTATTAATGAATTAAAATCTCATTTGTAAGTGCAAGAGCAGGAATATTCCCCCTTCCTAAATTCATCTGGACTAAATGGACTAAATTTAAAATTGTGACCCAGAACCTTCTTTAAATATGCAAGGGCATGCATGCATTGAATCAAGTGCTGACTCAATATTACTATAAACAAGAGATGCATGATGGGGACTGGGGTCTTCTGTAAGAAGCAAGAAAACCTCCTGGATCAGGCCAGTGGCTCATCTACTCAAGCATCATGTTCTTGCAGTGGCCAACCTGGCGTATATAACACTTTCCCCACATAAACATGCTCCTTAAACAACCTTAACCCACTCTTCCTCTAGATATCCCAAGTGATGGGAGAATGGTGGATTAGAGTGGATTAGAGATCATATTTTAGAGTTTGATGGATGGATCCCTCAGACTCCCATGCATCACAGCAGATACCCAATTTTGTTGGTACCAGTGGGTTGACAGCAGCTGCTGGCACTGCACTCGAAAGCCCCATACTCTGATATTATGAATGGCTTATCAGATGGCGTGGGCAGTAGTTTCCAGGAAGAAAGGGACCCAAGCTTCATTACCTGTGTGAAACTCTTTAAATATCCCCTATTCTGTGTCCCAAATATGACTTATCTCGGAGGGGTCGGTAGGTCATTGGGCAGGATGCCATGTTGTACAATTATAATGTAGCACTATCCAAAATACAGTTATGGCCACAGCTCTGTGTTTAAATTGAAAATCATACAAGGCCTTGTTTGCATGCATTCTTGTAGAGTAAAATAATTAAATATGTATTGGATAATGTGTAACTTTCAGGAAGCTGAACGAATGTTTCAGGCAGTGGACAGTGAAACTCTACACCTTCCATATGACAGAGGCGATGTGTTAGAGATTCCCGTGAAAGCTCTAAAATACAGGTGTGATATATACCTACTATTTTTATTGTTTGCTTTTTACATAGCTTTATGTGGAAGTTAATGTATTTGAACTATTGTGAATCAGTACTGACCTATAGATCTGGGATTCAACTGTCTGGGAAAGAGGAACAAAAGAAACAGACCTCCTGATGTCTACAATATGGTTTTATATATCTATTTTAAATTACATGTTATTCATGTGACCCTTTTGAACAGATCAGATGACTCACTTTCAACCAGCTGTTCTCAGGGTGAAGAAGCTGTTTTGGTCAGTTCTGTCTAGTGTGCTACTCTGCATGGCTAATGATGTGAGAAGCATTGAAGATACTAAATATAATTTGAGCCATAAATTTACCAGCTGCTTACAGCCTGGACAGTCTTTTTTTTAAAAAAAAAACGAAAACAAAAAAGCTCTATATAGTAATTTCCTTTTAACACAAAACAAACAAACAAAAACAAACCTTGGGTACATTTTTAAAAAGTTGTCTGGGGACACTTGATAATATAGTGATACCTCCGGTTATGAACTTAAATTGTTCCGGAGGTCCGTTCTTAAGCAGAAATCGCTCATAACATGAGCTGTGCTTTCGCCTCCTGCTGCTGCCGTGCTCCCGGCATGCAACTTCCGCTTGCATCTCGGGGCAAAGTTTGCAACTGGAAGCATCTACTTCCATAACCCGAAGTGTTCGCAATGAGTACTGTATGTAACACGAGGTTCCACTGTAAACGGACTTGAAGGACATAGCACTTAACCCTTAATTTATCTACTACTAAAATCAATCCCAATTGAGTATCCTTTTTTTTTCAAGTTAGAAGAAAGAGATGTTGTTTATTAATGTTGTTTGCTACTCACTTTTCTTACAAGGTAACTCAAACTGACTCATATTAAAACCAATTAGAAACAACAATAAAAACCTAAAAACACAACAATTTGAATAAGACTAAAAACACAAAGAAGGCAGGACTTTAAGTCTCATCCCTCTAAAGAAGCTAATATATGCCATTCAAATTAAAGGGCCAGAAGCCCAGGAAAAAATGAAATGTCTTTGCCTTTTCCAGCCAGCTCATTTCCAGAACACTTTCCATCCTTCCTCTGTAATCTGTCTGAAGGGAACATGTATACTTTTAAAATAATTGGTCTTGGCAAAATATTTGGCTCCGGTGGGAATACCAGAGCTCCTAAGGCTACAGTCATCAACCACTTTACCCAGGAACATACCTTCTTCCATATAGAGCTAGTTAGGATTAAGTGACTTAAGAATAGCATCCCAACAACCTTTTCAATATCAGCAAGCATCCCTAGCCATATTCTCAAGTTTGCTTTATAAAAAGATACTTTTACTTATTTTCTTATGGTGGCCCCTAGTTTGTATGGATTTGGCCAATATACAGTATTTTTCTTTGGAACACATGAAAATAACCAAAATACTTATTTGTAAGAATTTTGGGTGAGCAAGAAAATACGTGAAATTCTTACAAAGAAGTATTTTGGTTATTCTCATGTGTTCCAAAGAAAAAATGTTGCTACTACAGAAATAGTTCAGATCTGCTCTCAAAATAGACTCAGTTAGAATTGGATTCTTTCATACAAATATTTCTATTGCCATATGACGATTAAAATCACTCAATAAGCCAATCCAGTTTTTCCTGTAATGGAATACCTTTTTTTAGCCCAGGAATTCTTACACCACGTGTATTGATACAGAATGTAGTATTTAAAGCAACACGTCACTAGTGGCTGGGTAAATACATAACATAAGGCTCAAATGATGTAAAGAGCATGAGACATAATTAATGCTTTTGCAAGGCACTGAGTACTAATCAAGTTGTGTTTGTTGTCTAGCGTTGATCCTTCTGTTGTAAACATATCAGATGAAATGGCCAAAACTGCACAGTGGAAGGCTCTTTCCATGAACACAGAGAATGCCAAAGTAACAAGATCTAACTTGAGGTAGCTTAAAACTACTCACCTTTCTGATTATGCTTTGATTTTGTTGAGCTGTGGAAGTAATTTTGACTGGTATTTATATTTATACCCCGAATGCCCAAATAAGAGTTTATATCACACATCTGACCTGTGAAACAATGGAAAAGTTTATGAGACCTAGGAAAGAAAAGGACTAGTTTCTAAACTTGGAAGTCTGGAATCCCAAGAACAGTGAAACTAGTGTCATGAGTTGGAGATGTCCATAGAATTTTCTTAAATAACAGCCTACCATTCTGCCTAACAAATGTGCTTTGGAAGTGAGGGTATCTTTTTTAAAAGCCCAGTTTGCTTACATGTTATGAGGGTCATTGTCAAAGAAAAATATATATAATGGATTAGCATAAGGCTCTTGATTAAACTGGAGTTGGTTTTTTAGATAATGGAGAGAAGATGATATCCAGTACTTCCCCTCTAGTGGTAGAAGGCATCTATCAGCAAAATGAATGAGAGAGGCAGTTTTTGACAATTACCGTATTTTTCGCACCATAGGGCGCACCGGACCATAGGGCGCACCCATTTTTTGGGGGGGGAAATAAAGGGGAAAAAATTATTTTTCCCCCCCCAGGCGCGGGGCTGGGGCGGGGGAAGCTCGAGCTTCCCCCGACCCCAGCCCGCAAACAGGCAGCTCTCTGCAAGCCGTGGGAGCGCTCCGGCTCCTTGCGGAGAGGTCCGCGAAGCCTGGGCGCGCTGAGCTCAGCGCGCGCAGGCTTCGCCATGCTGGCAACTCCCCGCAAGGAGCCGGAGCGCTCCGGCTCCTTGCGGAGAGGTCCGCGAAGCCTGGGCGCGCTGAGCTCAGCGCGCGCAGGCTTCGCCATGCTGGCAACTCCCCGCAAGGAGCCGGAGCGCTCCGGCTCCTTGCGGAGAGGTCCGCGAAGCCTGGGCGCGCTGAGCTCAGCGCGCGCAGGCTTCGGCATGCTGGCAACTCCCCGCAAGGAGCCGGAGCGCTCCGGCTCCTTGCGGAGAGGTCCGCGAAGCCTGGGCGCGCTGAGCTCAGCGCGCGCAGGCTTCGGCATGCTGGCAACTCCCCGCAAGGAGCCGGAGCGCTCCGGCTCCTTGCGGAGAGGTCCGCGAAGCCTGGGCGCGCTGAACTCAGCGCGCGCAGGCTTCGGCATGCTGGCAACTCCCCGCAAGGAGCCGGAGCGCTCCGGCTCCTTGCGGAGAGGTCCGCGAAGCCTGGGCGCGCTGAGCTCAGCGCGCGCAGGCTTCAGCATGCTGGCAACTCTCCGCAAGGAGCCGGAGTGCTCCCGCTCCTTGCGAAGAGGTCCGCGAAGCCTGGAGAGCGTGAGGGGTCGGTGCGCACCGACCCCTCTCACTCTCCAGGCTTCAGCGAAAGCCTGCATTCGCACCATAGGACGCACACACATTTCCCCTTCATTTTTGGAGGGGAAAAAGTGCGTCCTATGGTGCGAAAAATACGGTACTCTCCCTCCACCCACAGCCCCCAATCAAAAGTTGATCCAGGAAGTCCTACTGGAAGGGAAGCGTTGGATATCACCCAAAGCACATTTTCTTTGTATTATAGTGATTTAGATATGGGGTGGCTCTTTTATAAATATTTAATCTGTAGCATAATGGCCATGCATAGCTGTTTCATATCGTTTCTACTCATTGTGGAATTTCAATTTGGAATAAAGAGTAGAAAAGACACAAAGCATGATACTCTTCCCCCCATTTGGCTACAGATGCACACACATACAGGTGTGTATACACAAACACAAATTTCACAAAAGCTTGCTTGCTACTAGGAATTTCAAATATTCTTAGTCCTGTAGCTGCAGACTTGAGATCTTGAATGTGGAGGCTGGTTGCAAGACCTCATTATTTATTTAATTTTTATACCACCTTCATCCGAAGTTCTCTGGGCAGTTTACAGCATAAAAATACAAGATAAAAACACAAAATATTTTAACAAAACAGCAAAACCTTTCCCACATTACGGCTGTTTTCAGATGTAACATGAAACCATGGTTTGTGCTAACCATAGTGAACCCAATTCATAGTCTGAGCTTCTTGACATATGCCAGGCTGACTATAGGTCTGAGATGCTTGTCTGCTCAGAATTCAGCTTCATTTTTCCATGGTGAAGCAGCCTCTTGCGTTGGGACAATGGCCCTGTGATTTGTCAATGTTCCATGAATTCACATATAATAGGAACTTAAAATTATTAGGTGGGTTCTGGTTCAGGCTGCATCTGAATCCAGACTAAATGCATGTTGCCTAGTCTGTCACTGACCTTACATGTCTACCCAAAAATAATCACCAAAGTATTAAGTGGATATAGAATTGCAGCCTTAAAGTTGAATAATTAGTGGTGGTTTATTGCAATTATATTGAATACACATGCATCTATAGGAAGAAAAGCTGAAAATGGCTTAAATGTTTAGCCAAAAACAGCATTCAAGCCATAAACCCTAAGAGAATAATCTTGAATCCATGTTAAACTTTTCTGATGTGCTTCATGTGCTTGAAATGTGTTAACTTGAGTGTGTGTATGTGCATGTTCATAATAAAAAATAATATGTGATACATGAAATACAGGTGCTATTTGATAAAATTTGAGTGTGTTATATATTCTTTGGCTTGTCTAACTTTGTGAATTGTTCTTAACAGCTCTGAAAAAGAAGAGTGTGTGAAAATAGACATGGAAAATACTCCTGAAACAAAGTATGTAGATGCTGAAACCTCATTATAGAAGTGAACAAGGGTATATATTATTTTATAGGATATACTGTAAAAGGGTGACTTCACATCTTCTTTCAAGTACTGAAATTCGAGAGATATGGATACTGTATGTACAGCAACAAGACTTTCAGACAAGATAGAAGTGATGTCCGCTCTGGAAATATTTATTTTTAGTGGAATGTTTTTCATTTTTTTAAATAGGAAAATTAAAAATTCTTTTTAGTTATCAGTACATGCATTGCATGTCAAATCATCTTTAATTGTGAAGTATTGGTTGCATTGTTTATAACTTTCTAGTATGTAGTAGTTTTTATAATTTATTGCAGTACACGTCACGTTTTCAGGCAATTGCTGTTTGGGTGTTTGCAAAATGTTATAAATGTCAGTCTCCCTAGGAAAAAAAATCCCAATGTGCCCTTTCATAAATGACTTTATTTTCAGGCCATTCTTACTTCATGTTGCTGTTTTATGGGGATCTAAATGGATATCTGTGAGAATGATTTATTAGTCCTAAATTAATATAGCACTAAACACAGTGTTGTTGCTTTTCCCTTGATCCTTTAAGTCATGGATACCACAGTACCTCTTCATACTACATATTTTGCGTACAGATTCTTTTGCCTCCATTGAAGTTAATGAGGCATTGAAATTATACAGGGCCTGTGGATTTGAATACACATGTAGGCTCCAAATTAAGGTTCCTGACTTAAAATGTAAGCTTAACAGACTTTGATTAGCCAATGAGTTTGTTTCCTTTTCCTGCATGTGCATAATATTAATTGATCTCTGAAAATACATTCAGGGTGGTGAGAGCAGGGGATCCCAATGCAAACATTTTCCTGATTCAGGAGAGGGCTTGCACAGGAATCTTGCTTTTAAACAAAGGGCTTTCAAACAGCCCCACACAGACCCAGAGCAGCCAACATGTAGGCTGGAGGGATTGTGCCTCACAGAGGATGGGAGACAGAGCAAAAGGCTAGCAATCATGGAGCCAATTCTGACTCGGTCAATAGAACTCAGTATCTAAATGCTATTACTTGGAAGGCTTGGATCCAGAGATTTCTTGTGTGAGTGGAAAAAAACACTTCCACTTGTGAAAGGCAACCCTGCTGAATTTCTTCCATTTCCTCATCCAGCTGCTGCCCCATACCCCATTTTACATTCTAGAGGGTCCTACTGGCCCTTAGGAGATGCTTTGGGGAACCACAGGACCTACAGCAGGGGGAAGGGAGCCAGGAGGGCCCTGTTGCATGAACAGAGTTCTGCTTGAGCGTTTCGAGATCCACGCAATATGTTTGGAACTACAGCTTGTTTAAAAGATATTAGGCCACGCATAGAAGTAAGTTGCACTGATGTCAATGGTGCTTAATTTTGAAGGCAGTGAATCTGGGTCCAAAGCTGTGCATGCAGAGCTTCTGCAATGGGCAAGGCCTTCTCTTTTGTGGAGGATGTGCATATGAAATTATACCCTATATCAAGGAAATATCTTGTGTATGCTGGATTTTCATGGTACCTATCTGAAAATCCCACACATATGAAGAAGGCCCCTAAACTGGAGCCACTGTGTTTAGCATCAAGGTGTGAGGATTACGTAATACATTAATCTCTATGCATTTGAAGGAATGGAGCAACTTTATGTGAAGTTAAAATTAAAAGGCAAATTAAACATGTAAGGTCTTCCATTTTAAAAGCACATTGCTTTATTATCTCCTCTTACTGAAGTCAGTTGTATAAATTGCTAGCCACACCGGAACAGGGATGGGGGGGGGGAATCTGACCCCACCTGTCATGGTTGGACTCCAATTCCCATCATCCGCAGCAAATATGGCCAGTAGTCAGGGATGATGGAAGTTGTAGTTCAAATCATTTGGAGGTCCACAGGCTCCCCATCCCTGCACCAGAATATTAATGCTCATTTCTTTCTGTGGCAGAATTAAGCATTTGTGTATATCTGTCCTGATGAAATGCACAGGACTTAAGGCTTGAACTGCAGCTGGATAGTATCTGTTTGCCAGCATGGACTTCAGTCATCTTGCCCAATGGTGAAACTCACAGTAACCAATTCTGCTTCTAAAAGTGAAATGGCAGCAACTGGTGAAGCCATTCATTGGTAGGAATCCGCACCGTGGAGCAATCAAATAGGTCTTTAAAGATCACTATTGGAAGTGGTAGTTGATGTAAACGTAAACCGTGTAGTTACTGGCTGGTTAGGAGCTTCAAGTCCATATGGACCTCTCATGCTAGCAGAGATTCTCAGTGGAGCCCATCATCACTGCTACCTCCCAGCAGTTTCCCGTTAAGAATCTGTTTTCTTTTCCCTCCTTGATTGCCTGGCAGCATGCAATTCCTCTTAGCAAACTGCCTCTCCACTTGTTACTGAAGAATGCTGTTCGTATGAAAACTTAAGTTCCGCACACCTCACAAAGAAGTCTAGTTGTTGACATTGCTCACAATTGTAACAGAAGCCACATAACTTAAGGTTGTGCTTATTTTCCGTCAATAATGAACATCTGCACCTCTCTTTGTGCTTTCTGTCAAAAGAAGAATTTGTGCACGTCTCCCACAGAACTTTTCACTGGGAATATGGCAAGAAGTGCATGTTGGATCTTGAAAGTAACTTGGTGCACCCAGTGGAACATTTTACTTTTCTGAAGAGGAAGTTCATGTACCGTGCCATCAACTGCTTTTGAAATAGTGGGGTGTTTCAAAAGCCGTTTTCAGGGCAGAACCAGAGGAGTGAATAAGTCCCACAGCATAAAAGCAGATTGTGGGGCTCACCAATGGGAACAGAAACCTATGAAATTGACACTTAAGATTTACTTGAACAGTGGCATTTCCTTTTATTGTTTTTTTTTTAATGCTGCTAAATGTATTCACACTTTGAAGAAAAAGTTAACCTTATCAAATCAACATGTAGGGATATGGGTCATCATTAAACAGAAGAGCTGATGCCTCAGCACCATCAAATTAGCTTTTCAGTACTGCTTATCTTTGATATTGGTAAGAGTATAGCTATAATGTTCATTCCTGGATGTTCACGTAGCTTGTGCCTTAGCCTACTCCAGAAAATATGCACTTTTTCTTTATTTGAAAATCATGACCACCTGTCACCCCATCTCTTTCACAAAAGGTGTGTTCACCGTCTTCAACAATCACGTTTGAAAACAATGTGTTCTATTTGGTACAGTAAAAAAAAAAAACCAATCATGCCTGTAGCGTTCAGAGTTATTCACACTCGTCTTCCATTACTGAAAAATTCTGTATTCAGAGCTGTGGGTAGTAATTTGCAAAGATCCAAACAGATTGTCTTGAATTTTAACCCTTTGTTTTCTAAGCCTATAATTCCATAATGCTGAACAGTTCATATCGACTTTTCAGTGCCAAAGGGTTAATAATTTTGGTAATTTAAGCAAAGATCTGAAAACTACTTAGAATCACAATATTTATTTTATTTTAATTATGTAAAAATATTATACAGTGCCAGGCATAACCATGACTTGCAATGTAGTTTGCATTGATTGTTTCGATGTTGTTTGTTAATGTTACCTTACACATTTGATAGCATATTAAGTTCTGATGACATGCTGAGAATTCCAGTGGTAAAATCTAGGTGATTTACTGCTTATTATACTGTATAAATGTTATTTCCTTCTCCATAATTAAAAAAGGATAGTATTAAAGTAAGACAGTGAAGGACAGAGCTTTTACTGTACGTAGATAATAAATGTTGCCTTAAAAGGTGTAAATGAGTAAACTTTACTGTGCACTGATTCACCTTAGGGTGGAGCCTAATTTAAAGCCAGTATATTTCCATTAAACCAGTAGACTAAATAGCTGAGCACTTTTTTTTAGATACCTTGGTACTGGCATATTCTGTAAAGAATCTTAGTGTCACAAAAGAATCTAAACAACCCGGTGTTTTTGGTTTATGTATGAACTTGTAAAACTCTGTTCTAGATATGCACAAACAACTCATTATCCTTAGTTTGCAATGTTCCATGCTGCAAACTGTGTTTAAAGCAGGTTATTCCAGATTATCAAGATAATCAACAAAAATGTGCAAGATAGTGTACAAAGCATGTCAGTCATTTAGCATCCAACAGAACGTTCCCTCCCTCCCCTTCAAACACATTTATCTCTATGTACAGTAGTCTTGTAAAATGTTCCCATTGTAAAAGTAAGTTCCAAATGTAAAAATGTCATGGATAGATGAAATGCAAAACCAAAATGCACTGGTATGCATTGTTTAAAGGGGTTATGTATTATACATATGTTTTATACATTGTGTTTGAAGTTACCAGTTCAGAGTTTGTAGATCATTAGCACAACATTTTGAATGTATTTTGCTTTTGCTTTTCTTAAGTTTGGTCAGTAATTTAATGTTTTTTAGAATGATTGATTATAGGTGCCATCCATTACCTAATACAGTACAAATGTTGTGAAGAACCATTTATTTTAGTGAATGTATAGGCACATAGTTGTGTGTCGATATATACTCGTATTCTGAATACAAAATATTGTCTTGTGATTTTACTACTTGCAGTTTTTTTATTTTAAAACTTTTTAGTAAATTTGTCAATTATAGGAAAATGGTTGCAATTGGTGTGAAAATAAAGTTTTTCATATTTAGTACATATTGTCACTATATGGCAGTCTTGGAGTAACTTATTTAATGCCAGGTTTTTATAATGCAATTTATTAGTCAGGAGACGAATTCCTTTGTAACATTTCCCATTTGTTATTGATGCTTTGTTTTGTAAGTGTGTCTTCCAGTGTTCAGAGCTGAACAAAAACATTTACTTTGATTTGCAGTGTGATTCCACACTTTATTCCAGTTTTTATGACAGTTTTCTAATTGCATATAACATTTCCTTTTATAATAAAATCCAAAGCAAGTTAACACTGTTCCAAATGTAGAAACAATATTTTATTAATTTATATAATGCCTACAAAAAATTCTCCAACATGTACTGTGAAAAATCCAGCCTTTATAATTTGTTTAATGAATGTTGCGAAAACTATTTTTTGTAATGTTTCAAAAAGTTGACAAAAAGCAATAAAATGCCACTGAATTTAACATTTTTGGTTAATCTTTAATCACATGTTGTTTGTTATGCAGGATTAATTTTAATGATATAATTCATGAAAGCTCTCTGGTGCTCTTAACTTTTATCTAGCTAGTCTAGTTTAGAGTTCTTGCCATGTGTTTAAGAACTGCACAACCAGCAAGTAAGAGCTGTGAGTCTACAAAACAATGCTACAAATCGTACCACTGTATAATGCTGCAATACAGTATGTATCTTTTGGATTGAAGTTGTGTTATATTATTAGACGGTCAAAATCCTATCACTGTGGTGGGCAGGGGTTGTCATGAATTGAAGACCAGTACAGTTCAAGGATTCCTAGAGTAGAGTTTTTGCTATTTCTCAGGAATGAATGGCAGCCATTGTAGGCTTGAGGTGGGTTGATCTGGCCCAGTGTTGACAGTTTTGTGGGTGATGGGGCAAGTTATGCTCTTCCCCTGCAATAACCTTTTTAGTTCTATCCTGTTTACTGTCATAAAACTCAGAGGAAGCCACTGAGAACTTGAGTTTTGTTTCTTAGTGACACTAGAAAGCAGATTTGCCTTTACTGGTAACAGAAAAAGACATTTACTGGAATGGTATCTATTTCACAAAGTATGCTGAAATGTACACTCCTATAGTACACACCTGATTCTTCCTCCCATGTTAGCAAAAGCAAGAAAAGTGAAGAGGGGAAAAGTACATATTTTCTGTTTTCTTGTCCTGTGTTTATTGGATCAAGGTAAGTGGGAAGAAACAGCTTCCTTCCCATATCTGCCCTGCAAATACTCAGATTCTAAAGAACTGTATGGGACAAGGTGATGCTGTTCTTCCCTTCTATCTTGCCCTGAATTCCAGTCAATCCTTTGCCTTATTTGTAACTGGCACCCAAATAATTTTGTTGGCATACAAAAGTATGTCAGCACTTGAGGGTGAAGCCATAGCAGTATGCACAGATTCTTCCCTTTACGAGGAGACAAGGTTAGTACAGTAATTGGGCTGTACAGAATGTTAAAAGGGAAACAGGAAAATATTACATTTTTAAAAGAGAAATTAATAAAAACTACAATGTAAAGGGTCAGAAAGAGATGCTTGATCAGAGTTGAGCAGTGGTCTAGAGATTCGCAATATAACTCTGGATAACTATTAGACATTGCAGCTTTACCCATATTGTATGTTTTTGCTCTTTTGTGGTAAGATTTGGTTCTGTTCAGTCTTGCCAATTCTATTCTAGGCTGTAGGTCTATTGAAATTGAGCAAAAGAAACAGAGCCAGCCCAATGCAATTGGCACCTGAGATGAATCACAAAATATTTAAATAGTGCACCAAGGAATAAGAGGTGAGCGAAGATCTACATCAGGAACAAGGATGAGGGCATCAGCAGCACCACCTATTTGCCAAGAGGCCACTGTAGAGGTGGCATTGGCCTCCAAGGAGCACATTGCAGCAGCAGGCAACGCATTCAGCGGTGGGCAGATCTGCCCCTGTGGTACCTGCTGCCCGAGGCAGTTATGTCACCTTGCCTCATGGGTGGACTGGCCCCAGAGAGAAGTCTTATGGCTCTGTTGCTTTGGAGCTGTCCTGTGCTTCTATAGAAACATGTTCAATTCATTTACTTGGAGCCCTTCTTGTGCCCAAAAAGCTCCCCAGTTGCCTTCAACTTCAAAATAAAATAAAAAGGGCAGTCCCATTTAAAATGTACAGCACAAAAGGAGAAAATGCCCCCAACTGCAACAAAGCAACATCATGGGATCTGTTGGGGAGTGGATGGTATGAAGTGCCGTAGAATCCTAGAATTTGGTAGAGTTGAAAGGGATCCTGAAGGATCATCTAGTCTAACCCTTGCAATGCAGGAATCTCATCTGAGAGATTGTGCATAGTTGCTTAGACAGAATAGCTAACTGGAAACCATACCATAGTTAAAGCATAATCTTTGGAAGCTGGTCATTCAGAAGGTGAGATTTCCTACACGTATTCCAAAGCATCATCTTTACAGATCCACAATATGTTTGAGAGCTAATCACAGGCCCCTTAATTTCGTTGTTTCAATGATTTGGAGCAAATAAAATTTCAGTATATATGTACTGAGTGTCGTCGCTGCTGTGTTCTATAAATTCATTTCCCCCTCTCTTCCAAATCAGAACATCTGATTTGCTACATAAGTTAGGTTAGCTCTATTTTTTTATTGCGGTCATTAATTATAATAAAAAAATATTATCTTAAGACCTTTTGGAGAAGACTGGATGTGAAGCAGCAGTCTGTACATGCTCAATAAAAATACGTAATGGCATTACACCCTCCGGCTCTGGATTGGTTCGTTTTCCAAACAAAATCGCAAGTGACGTGGCGCCAGCCTACAATTTCCACTCCACCTTTTGGGTGAATACGGTAATCTTTCCCCTTCTGCCCGCTTCCGGGTACTTGCAGAAGGAGGGCCGCCATTAGCCAATCAGAAAAAGGCTCCTGCAAGGCCGCTCGGTGACGTCACCGCGCCAAGCCGCGCCTACTGAGAATTTAGCGCGAGAGTCGTTTCGGGGCTGGGAGCCGCGAGCGGCTTCTCCCGTTCCTATGGCAACAGTAGCGGCGGCGTTATCCGTCTCCCCTGGAGCGCCGCCGCCTTCGCAGCGGCTCGCCATTGGTCGAAGGAATCGATCGTTTAGAAGGAGGCGCGCTTTCATTGGCTGGTACGTTTGTCAGTTGGCTCGCTCAGCGGGGCGGGGGGGTTCGGTCTTTTTTGGCTCGGATTAAAAAATAGTAATAAGAAGAATCCTAAAAAATAATAACGGACAGGTGCGGTGGATCTGCATACTGGGGAGGGGCAGAGAGATCGGGAATCCAGGGCGCTGCCCCTCCCTGTGCGAAGTGAGTAGAGCGAGGAAGGGGATGCTTGGGAGGAACGAAGGAAGCAGCGTTTTGTGGAGTTTCCCATCCCATAATTTATGATTGGATGGGAATTCCCAGCGGCCCCCGGAGAGCAGGCCGGGGAGAGCCACTAGGATCTCTTTTCGGGGTCAGATTTAGCTTTGGAACAAATGCAGTGCGTGGTTTGTTCTCTGCCAGATTTAACTTTGAAACACTTATTATTATTATTATTATTATTATTATTATTATTATTTGTGCCTTTTATAGAAAAAAGGTGCTGCTACACACCATGAAGTTGTTACAGTAAGCGTCACACTTCTAACATTTTTTTTGAGGCTGTGTGTGTGCCAGTACTGTGTACTTTTGAGTACCCCCAGAAAAAAGCACTTCTTTTTAAATTTGTACACCATAGTATCTTATATATGTCAGTACATTTATCAAGGCTTTTGAAGAACAGGTGTCAGCACTTCCTTAATTTTTTTTAAAGAGAACTTTTTATCGTTTTGGAATGTACAAACAAATATGGAAACCAGTAATCAATAACAGGTGGTTGCTAACAGGCCACTCATCTTTTTAGTTCCTGCTCCCCCACCCCCCAGCCATCGAAATGGGAATCCAAAGAAATTAGACTCTGTGCATATTTTGACCATGATCTCTGAAAGCTCCATTCCACTCAGCTTTGCTTTTAAGTTCTTGAACAACAGTTCCTCTTTCCCCTTGATGTGCTGTGTGACAAACCATATTTGAAAGTGAGAAGTATCTCAAAAGCGATTCGAGATATGGCATGTAGATTTGTGGTTAAAAACAACCAAGGTGAAGAATCCCACTTTGTAAGCAGGAGTTTTTAAGAGAAGCTAAAACAGCTCTTTCATACCTTCCAAGTGTCCCTATTTTCCAGGGACAGTCCCAGATTTACAGAAGCCATCCTGGTTTTTGATTTGATCCTGGAATGTCCTGCTTTTCCTTAGGACGTCCCTATTTTCATTAGAGAAATGTTGGAGGTTATGGAGTTATGCAACCCCCGAGCCATAGGGATTTTTTTTTAAAAAAAGTTTAATCTTTTATTATGATTTTATATATGTTGGAAGCTGCCCAGAGTGGTGGGGGCAACACAGTCATATGGGTGGGGTGTTAATAATATTAATGGAATAGGACATTCCTATTTTCATTGGAGAAATGTAGAAGGGTGTGCTCTTTTGATTTATTTAATCCCTGGACCTATTATGTATTCTTTGTTTTCTTTCCTGTAGATATCTCTTTCTCCAGATACTCAGGTCATCTACTGGTATTGTCCTTCACTTGTCAAGTGAAAAAACAACATTTTTACATTTGTTTTCTCTTCAGAGGCATGATGTGTTAATCCTGATGCCTTGATGTTATACAATGCCTGATCAACACAAGAAGGTGAAGACCACAGACAAGGCAACTGATACCAAACTTCAAGGGTACTGTGCTTTTCGCTAAATGTCAGCAGTGACTCTCTGGAATCTGCACCAGCTGCCAGACAGAATAGTTTAATCTGAATCGCTCTGTGTACATGGTGACTGTTACTCTGGTCACCAAGACCTTTTCACTTTGACAGAAACAATTGGTGGTTAAGAAGCCTGTACAAATTGTGGGTGTGTAGAGCAGACCGCTGAGGCAATATTGTGGAATGCTTGATACAATGCCATAGAGATATAAACTTCAATATTGTTTCATTTAGATTACTTACTGATGAAATAAGGTAGTGTAATGTGTTGTTAATAAGCATATAATTTATGTTTTCTCCTAGGGATTACTCAGACCTTAAAAGGCTTCTGGCACTACTCAATGTCCAGTCAAGCAAACAACAGGTATTTTTCATTAGCCATTTTGTAACGGCAGGCTGTAATTATTAATTTATTCATTATTATTGAAATTAATTTGATTTTGAAAATACTCAAAATTAATATTCAGATATTCAGGATTAATTTTTGAACAGTAGCTTTCAAGCTCTGCCTAAACATGAGGGTGGGAGGATGCTTTTTAGGGATGGATGGAGTTGAAAAGAAGGAACCCATTGCATATGGGTTTTCATTTGTTTATTCACAGGGAACTGTAGCTCTGAGAGGGCAATAGGGGGTTCCTAATACCTCTCAGAACCCTCAACGAACAACATTTCCCAGGATTCTGGGGGTATGATACTGTTTTAAATTTATAGTGTAGATGGGATTTGTGTGCTGAGGTAGGTCATGCCAATAGTAAAAGTATTTCTTTAAGAAACTGCCTGTTCCCTTTAAATAAGTCTTTTTTCTCTGGTACCCTATTATGGAGAGCTGTCATCAACAACTCCTCTCAGCCCTCACCTCTGGCCATGCCTTCTGGGGTTGAGGGGAGATGGAGTCTAATAACATCTAGAGGGCCATAGGTTCTTCATCCCTGCTATGTACATAAACAACTTATTCTCAGGAGGCAGTGCTCTCATTCCCTGCTCTTAATAAGCTCACTTTGTTCTCTGTCTACTTCTGCAGAGCAGGTGCTTTCTATTCCAGGAAGGCTATTTGAGGAGAGATCTCTCCTCGTTTTTTGGTCCAGGTTTTTAAAATTTCCCTGAAAAGTATAGATGCAAGCTTCCTGCTTCTTAGAGAGCATTCAACAAGGCTAAGCAGCCATTGCTGCTCAGAACTTTCTGCATCAGGTGCACCCAACTGCCACTTTGAGAATGCTTGCTATGTTTTCATTCCTTTCCCCTCTGCATACTCCAGCTGCATCTTTTCAAGATCTGTGTGCAGCTATGGAGAAGAGACAGCCTAGGGCGCTTTGAAATCTTCTGTATATATTGGATTATTATTTTAAAAAATTATCTCCTTGTTGTCTGAATTCAAAGGTTAAATTGCCCGAGGTCCCAGTGACAATCACGTATTTTCCTCTGACCCAGCTAAACACTTTATATCATTTGTCTTATAGTAAATCTCCTTTGCATTTGCAGCTGCCAGCCCTTAACTTTGAAAGTTCTAATAATAGCATGACCAAGTCTGAGCAATACTCCAGCAACCCTTGTGGAGAGAGATGTAGAGGTCAATGGCAAGAATCAACTGAAGCTGTTGAACTCGAACACTTTAGGTACCGTGCAGAAAAGAAAATGAATGTTTATTTTATTTATCTGGATCCAATTCAAATCCTTTTATGCTATATATATAATCTTTACTATTGCGTGTGCTCTAGCGTCATTGAAATTCTACTCAGTATTGATCCAGAGCAGATTCCAACGTATGGTTAGCAGAGTAAAATCTTAAACACGTTGCAGGATTCCCAAAAAATAGACCAGAGGCGATTATATTTCATCCAGCAGAGCTTTACTGCTACTGAAGGCAAATGAGCATAATGGTCACAAATCCAAAAAATTTAGGATTGGCACTGTCCGTAAGAAATCCAGTTGCAGCAGACTTAACTTAAACTTACAATAACTTATAACAAGACTAAACCTTAGCACTAAGTATACAGAACACAACACCAGACGGGAAAGAAAGAGAAAGTGAAACCCAGACTCCATCTGTCCTTACTTTTATAGTCAGCATAACCTTGACAGAAAGAGGTAAGAGAACCAGTTCAAACCAGCTGTACTTAGCTTCTCTGAAGGTATAACCCAAACATCATTGGTTTCTTTCACACAGAGAAGCTTCCAGAAGCTTCTTGAATTAAGTAGAATAGGAAAGATCTCTACACATCAGATCAATACTTTTTGCACTAAGAAATGCAAACTGACATCTAGAACCTCATGGGATAATAGTAAATAAATTCAATCATAAGTGACCTTAAGACATACTGTATTATTGACATCTGACAGGGCTGTCTTCACTGTGGCTCAGATGTAAGTCCTATTGAATTGGATAGGGTTATTCCCAGGTATTGGGGGATAAGATGGCAGCCTTCATTGTTGCCTTGCATATAGGAGGCAATTTAGGATGTTCGCAGTCATCCTGAACTTCTGCTTTGCATGTAACACTGTAGACAGGAGTTTCAGAAGCCTCTTCTGATGGGCAGTCCATCCAGGAACCCAGGTCCTACCAGCACTATGCTAGTATGCCATCCGGGAAAGATGCCCTTTCAGATTTGTCTCTTTAAAATGAACTTGGCTGAACCTTGCATGCTCCCCTCCTATGATAATTGACACCAGGCATGAATGGAATGAGTTCTTGTGGACCACTTTGCAATATTTATATGGAAGAGCAGCATACAAGTTGAGATAATAAATTAAGACATCAGTGGCAGTTGTAACATTCAGGGGAGAGGTAGGGACTGTTAAAATTCCTGCTCCATGATTGCAGTCATGGGATTGTTGTCTTTCACATGACGGTATATGTTTTGACTCCACAGAGTGGGAAGTGACGGAGACAGGATGTTTGTGTTACTATGTTCCGTGAAATGGGACTATTGTCCTTTGTCCTTTCTGATGCTAAAGAGAGAGGGAGCCATGTTGCAGTGTTCCATGTGTGTTTCTATGTAAATAAAGTATATTAGCCAAAATGCTGAGTTGCTGAGGTCTGTTACATAAACTGCAAAGACTCTGCGGATCCCTAAGTGTGCTGATGTCTGTTGGCATCGGTCGCTGTGATGTTCGGGCAGAAGAAAGCCTTTGAAGCTCCCAAACGATCGGCCAGGAGGGAGGGAACATGCCAGTTGGGCATGTGTCTCTGCCAGGGTCCTACTCAAGTGTAGGACAAGCTCCTGACAGGGACTTGCTCTATTGTTTCCCCTGGGTGCTGACCAGTGAGTCCAAGCAGGAGCAGGAATTCAGTTTGGAGTACATTGATTGTAACCTATTAATCTTTGTGGTCATTTTCATTAAGTCACTGTAGTCAAAAATGCATTTCCTGCACAGACAACCATCTCTTAGCATCCCATCACTGCGAGCAAAAGCATTTATGCCTTGTGCAATGCCCATTTGCCTTTTCTCCCCTTAGTATGAATTACAAGAATGAGAGGAAATTTAGTCAACATCCACAGCACAAGCTGTTTCAAGATATCTTCACAGCTTTGGTAAAAAACCGGCTGATTTGCAGGTAAGAAAGATCACCTATGTCTTTACCTTTGGAATGAGTATCAAAGCATCCAGCGGGATCAGAAAGGCGCCTCTTTGTGTGGTTGAGTTTCCCTTTGGAACAGGGACTGCTGCTCTCTCAAAATATTAGACTTCCCCAGTGGTAGTTGACCTTAACCCTGGAAGTCTATTGACTTTCATTAAAAGAAATAGCATTAGTTTGGGGTGTTCCAGTTAAAAGGTGGCATATTGGAATTCTACAATCAGTCTAAAATCAGGAGGAAAAAGGTGGACAAGACACACAGTTCTGCTATCTTCCTAAGTTGTAGCCTTTTGAAATACTTCTAACACTGCTTTCACTAAAATCTGAATTGCTGTTTTGATGATGGCTTATTTCCTGTTCTGGGACTTTTCATCCCAGCAATGCCAAGAAGTGTAAGATCGCCAGCACAGTTCTAACCTTGTCTATTCAGGAGTAAGTCCCACTGAATTCATTTACTCACAGACAGATGGGTATATAGTAGCTGCCTAGGGCTGCTCTCCTAACCTTGTTTACTTGAAAATAAGTCCCATGGAATCCAGTGGGACTTAATTCTGAATAGACATGGTTAGGATTTCACTGTAAGTTGTTACTGTTTGTTGATATTTGATAGCAGGACTTCATTTTTACAGTAATGGAGAGTGGATATTTTCATACCCGTGCATTTCATTGTTTGACTGCAACTGTGTGGCAAACTGCAAAATATTTTAATAATCAGATATTTGTTTTCTGAAAGAGGACAGTATAGTTAACAATAAAAAAATTATCAGCTGCTTATTCAGTGCAGGGAAACTGTAACACATGACAGTTATTATATGACATCTTCTGTTATTTTCTTATGTCACATTTCATATTTTATTGATATCCCTGTGTCATTTTGAGGGTGGTATCATGAGTATGGTTGCCCAAGAGGATGTGGATGATGTTGACCAAGCTGCTGTATTAATAGCTCTGTGATGCCAGTAACATAAAAAGATCTGCAAGGAAACTACTTGTCCTGTTTAATAATATATCGCTGCTGTTGCTTAGAACTCTTGACACTATACCCAGATCAGTGTCTGTGGTACAAGAAAGGGAAGGTGGTCTTATGTGAAGATACATCAGTAGGGTTGTCATATTCCCAAAAGTGAAAATCCGGACAAAGTTGTTCATCTTTTTTTGGGTGGGGGGAAGGAGAAATTGTTGAGCTTTTTGGGAACATCTCCCCCCAAAATACATTTTTGGGGTGTTTGGGAAATTTAAAAGCATTTTTAAGATTGCCCTACTTTGCTATGTGTCTGGGTTTTCCTGGATATTTTGCTGCTTCATCAAAATCCATTTGGGGAGCCTGATTCCCAGATGTGTCCAGGAAAACTCAGATGTATGGCAGCCTTACACACCAGTAGCTGAACTCTTGCCTGATTGTCCTAGTCTCCTTCGCCTGATTTGTATATGTATGTTAACTGGATCAGGAGAACAGATTTGGCCTGTCTCTCCTTCACCCTGCCTGCCTGCATTGCCCTGGTTTTGGAGTTGGAGTAATGTTTTTATTTTATGTATTTATTTAAATAGTTCTAAACCATGCTTCCATAGAAAAATATAACAAGGTGGTATGCAATGCAAAAACCTAACAGCACAACCATGAGCTCGGTATAAAATATCAACAGCATATCAGCCAAAAATATAAAGCTTGCAAAAGATTGCCTGAAGAGTGCAGTTTGTCAAAGATGTCTAAAAGAAAGCAGGGATGATTCTTCCTGGACTTCTATTGGCAATGAGTTCATCATGGCCTTCTACGTGAAAGGCTTAGACCCTCCTGAAGACCAGCTGACTCTCAGCAGCAGTGGGGACCATCAAGGATGCTTCATCAGTAGATCTTAGTGGTCAAGGTGGGGCATCAGGAAAGGTCCTTAAGATACTGTTTAGAACTTTGTGAATTAACAGCAGAACTTTGAATCTGGCTGGGTAGCATGTGGATAGCCATATGCTCACCCTGCTGTTGATTATTCTGGAGTAAATATTTTGCTCCATGGGCCCATCCATTAAGGTTCTTTCAATATTCCTCCAGGTAAACTGGCATTTCTTGTTTCCTTTTCCTGCCACCAGATCGAGGGTAAGATGAACATCTGCGTATGCTTCATTTAAAATATATTTGAGGAAAATGCAAGCACTTTGTTTTTGAAACTGAAACGGGCCCCAGAGACAAATCTTTGAACTTCTACTCCAGAGAAATCTTCAGAGATTTCCTTTTTTTTTTTACTCAACTGAACTTACGCATCAAAAACGCCGTCTTGTGAAAGGCAATGCATTCCGCTTCAAATAAATGCCCTTGAAATTTAAAGTGTGAAGAACTTTTATCACTAACTACAGTATACAAAACAACTCTAAGACATGCCTCCCTAGTGTGTGACTAGCCCCGTGTCAGTCTGAGATACACAGTATTTTTCCTACAGATTCATACTGCACAGGTTACAGAAATGATGTAGCTTTAATTTTTTTTAAAAAATCTTGAATTAAATGCATTAAACTTACAATTATACTTCCTTAAGACTGATTTCATTGGTTTGCCTGTAACTCGGTCATACTCTGAGTAAACCCATTGAAATCAACAAAATAACTTAGGTGCATTGATTTCAAGGGGCCTTTTTTGAGAATGGCTTAGCTGGATACAAGTTTATCTTATACAACGTCAGTATTCAAATAATTGTGAAAGCAGTTCTGCGAACAAAAGTGGCTTTAAGCTTCATTAAATGGCAACTTGTCCCTGTGGGGCCACAAAGCTTATTAAACCCGGTTGGTGTTCAGAAACAATCTGTGGTGTGGCATCTTGAGGGAGCGGCAGGAAGGGGGATCAGGCTGAAGGGAAAAGCCCCAGTTCTGCTGTGCTTGCATGAAGTATTTACATGAGTCTCATCAGCTCTTTGAATGCTGCCTGTTGAATTAAAGGACACCTTGTAACCCTGGGTGAGGTGTTGTTATGTACTAAGCTTGGATCTAAAACAACAGACAGGTAGGATCCTAGAATGCAACAACCTGATTGGCCTGCAGGAGCAGCCCAATCAGAAGCCCGGAGGAAGTTTATCAGCCTATTAGGCCGGTAGGAAACTAGGATACAACAACTGATTGGCCTGCAGCAGCAGCCCAATCAGGCTGCAGGAGGGAAACATAATCAACCAATCAGACGGTACTCATTGTGTAAATAATGTATATAAAGCCTGAGGGTGGGGGATGGGAATTCAATCACTGTTCCTATGAGTTGAAATAGCATGAAATTACTACTCGATTCTGAGTATATTTTAGGCGTGAGGGTTTTTTTTTTTTAAAGGTCTGCCATTACAAACATGACACAGTAGGTCAGGTCTGGGAAGCCTTTTTTAAAGCCAAGGGCCGCATTTATTTTGGAGCCACCTGTTGAGGGCCACTTGGCAGTGGTGGTAACACCAGAGGCAAAAGTGGACAGAGCAATTAATGCAAATCTTACCTTTGTCAGTATGCTGGTTTCTCTGTCTTTCTACACACACACACACACACACACACACACACACACACACACACACACAAACACAAACTCAGGGAAGCAAGAGGCATTCATTCCACCCAGTCAAAACACTCAGGTAGTTTTCAAAGCAGGGCCAAGACTGAGTATGGCTGGGGAAAGGGCCTGGTGAGACGTCAGAGGGCCTGATAGAGAGACTTGGAGGGCCACATTTGGTTTTCAGGCCTGAGGTCTCACACTGCTTCTATCAGCGGCAAAACTAGGCTTACTATAACCAGGGCAGAGACCCAGTTTGGCACAGTTTGGTATGTGCATTGCGTCCAGGCTGGGAGCCTCAATGCCGCCCCTCTGGAGGCTTCACCCGGGGCAGAAAGCTCAGCTAGCCATCCCCGCCTCCTGTATCTTTGGCACTGATTCAATAAGTCATGTACCATATTTGCTATTCTGGGTTTGATCCTGAACATCATATCACAATAAGAGCCCTGCTAGATCAGAAGGTCTGTCTAGTCCAGAATCCTGTCTCCTATAGTGGGAAGTTCAGAAGTATGTTAGGAAAGCAGTAGTTTTGCAGCACTGAAGCCTACGGGCAACTGGCGTTCAGAGGTAAACTGGCCATTTAGCTGTTATGGCTAGTGGCTGCAAACAGACCTGTCCTCCAAGTGATCTAATCTGTTTTTCAAGTTATATAAGTGTGTGTGTTGGAGGCCGGGGGCAGCATAACCCTGTCAAGTGGCTGAAAATTCCATAAATATTGTGCAAGGAAGTCCTCTTTGGTCTGCCCTGAATTTGTTGCCAATCAGTTTTGCTGGTGATTTTGAGTTATGTGAGAAAAACACCCTGTTTCCTTCACAGCTTGTGTAGCTTTATGAGACTCCATCACAGCCTCCCTCCAAAGTTAGCTCCCCAGAACATTTCAACATTTTATCTTAAGGAGGAAGGGTGCCCCAGTTCCTCGATCATTTTTGTTCACCTCTTTCTGGAAGTTTTCCATTTGTACAGTTTTCCTTGGAGATGGAGTACAATTTCCTCTGGAGATTCAGTAGCCCAATCTTTACATGGGAGTTGTAGTTCAGCAACCTATCTGTCCAAGCAAGCATGGCCAGTGGCCAGGAATGATGGGTGTTGTGATTCAATAAACACACGAGACGTAACCGGCTGTGTTCTTACATAAATAAGGTATACTATTCATAGTATCAAATTATAAATTTCAATGGAAGTAACTTAAAAAATCCACATGAAAGGTTGTTACAGTTCCACAAAATCCTTACACAGAGTCTAGACAAGAATTTTCGGAATATTGGCTGGGCTTCATCAGTACTTAAAGCTCATATGTGATATTACAGGACAATGGATCTTATGGCATAATAGCAGCTACTATTAAGGATTTTGTGGAACTGTAACAACCTTTCATGTGGATTTTTTGGACTTTACGAACAGACAGATGGAATGGACACCATTACACGGATGGACCTTATGCATGAACGGACTAAAGAATGATCTGATCCACTTTATGAGTTCCTTCCGTTGAAATTTATAATTTGATACTATGAATAGTATACCTTATTTATCTAAGAACACAGCCGGTTACGTCTCATGTGTTTATTGAATATGCTTTATGTGACCAAATTTATAATTTGATACTATGAATAGTATACCTTATTTATCTAAGAACACAGCCGGTTACGTCTCGTGTGTTTATTGAGTATGCTTTACGTGACCATAGGTTTGTTTGTTGTTGTTTTGCGGGCGTTCTGATTCATCAAACTCTGAAAGACCAAAGGATCCCCATGTCTGGTCTACACTGATTGGCAGTGCGTCTCCACAATTTCAGACCTCATACTTTCCACATGCAAAAGAGATGCTCTGACACTGGACTATGGCTTTTTTTCCTAACTGTTTTATCTTTAACTAGTTTTAAATCAGCACTTTTCTCCGAGTGTCAGAAATCAATCTGGAGCCCCGTTATTGGCCAAGAGGCAACTGATGGGAATGTGGAAAAGATTTGCTGGACATGGTGATTTTTTTTGGTCCGCAGAGATTCCTCTAAATAACCCAGTTCTTGGGAGTCTACGTGCATCCATTGCAGCACAGCCTTTATTTTTATCATATTATTTTTAGCCTTTGGCTTTATTCCCAGCATGGAGTGGACCTGCTGTGCTGATCAACCATAACTGTTTCAGCAAGGGGGGGAGGCGGTGAATGAGAGAGCTGGATATATACACAAATTGTATGTGTTTAGATATGTATCCATTCATCCCTATTGATATTCATCTGTAGAAAATGATAAAGTAGTTTATTAGTTCATCTGGTATTACTGGAAAATAATCTGAATTAAAAATATATATACAAATACAAGTGGCAAGTTTATATACAGTCTGCTTTTACTTTCAGCTTACCTTGGCTCGTAATTTCAAAGTGTTGACGTTGAAACTGGGAAGGCACTTAAATACACGCCCTCTGTTGAAAGTAGTGGAGCTACACTGTAGTCTAAAGATTAGCATCAGAAACAAATTAGATGTGCTAGATTCAAACTGAAATAGTTGAAGTTCAGATGATTAATTGTGTGCTCCATAAAAATGCAATGTATTGCCTGCCAATTGGCTGAATATAGAACCTTTATTTAGATTTTCAATCTTGTGTTTGCTTGCTGATGTAGCTTAATTGGACCATCTTATTAATGCATTCTTTTTACCTGTTTGTTGCAGGGAGTGGGCTAACCGAGCATCATCTATCCACTTTCTGAGAGTTTTAATTTGCATAAGATTATTAATGAGAGACCAGTGCTATCAGGTTAGTTTGCCCATGGTCACCTCCTTGAAACATAAAATAGGAACATGATGCTAAAAGTGGCTGCTTAGATATTAGTGCAGCATTGATTTAGTAGACTTGGTCAGCTGATGGTGTACTAGCGACTTTGCAAACAACATTTACCAAATATAGTTAGCAACCCCCTATCTTAGAGCTCCTCCAGACTGGGTTTTGTGTTTTGTGTGGGTGTATCCTGCAACGTGCAGTTATAGTACATTAATGATGGATTTGTACTGGACCGTCCACAAATCATTCCACCTTTTTAGCTGTTCTGCGGTGCTCCCCCAGTGTTATTGCATTATCGCCATCTAGAGGGGGCACTCTTGCAACAAAAGCGGGACAGAAAATAAACCGCAACATTTGTGGCCTAAAATGTTGCAGAATAACAGCAGGAAGTGACAGGACATGCAGAGATTGGAGAGGAGGTGGTATGTCTGCCCCAAAACCTTTTCAGGTGCAAACAGTATTGAAAGTGGAATTGTGTATAACTATCCCAATACAGAGATCACACATCGTCAAGAATGAGCAATAAAAAGGGGGTCTGGAGGGGCCCTTTATAAACTTGCATGTCCGGCTTGCATGCTGCTAGTTGGGACACGGGTGGCGCTGTGGCCAAAACCACTGAGCCTCTTGGGCTTGCCGATCAGAAGGTTGGCTGTTCGAATCCCCGTGATGGAGTGAGCTCCTGTTGCTCTGTCCCAGCTCCTGCCTACCTAGCAATTCAAAAGCACTCCAGTGCAAGTAGCTAAAGAGGTACCGCTGTGGCGGGAAGGTAAATGGTGTTTCCGTGGTCTCTGGTTTCTGTCATGGTGTCCTGTTGTACCAGAAGCGGTTTAGTCATGCTGTCCACATGACTCGGAAAGCCGTCTGTGGACAAACACCGGCTCCCTCGGCCTGAAAGCGAGATGAGCGCCGCAACCCCATAGTCACCTTTGACTGGACTTAACCGTCCAGGGGTCCTTTACCTTTACCTTTTTTACCTGCTAGTTGACTTACTAAGGCACTGCACTCCTAAGCATACCTCCTGCCATTCTGAATCCAGGGGACTTTGAATTTAACATTGGTAGTTGGTTGGGAGCAGGCTGCTAGGAATCTTCTGGAATTTTGACATACTGTACTTGCTTTGCTTTTTCCTCCGCTCTTGTATAGGAGGCCCTCCACAACCTGGGTGGGATTGACGCCTTAGCACAGGTAACCATCTCTGCCTTTCACTGTGTTTTGTTGCCCGTTAAGTTTGCCAAAGGTAAGGACGGAAGTTATTGCAAAACGGCTTTCCCTCTTGGAAGGCGAAACTATAAACACTAAACACATGCGATGTTTTCCATTTCCAAGGGACCATAAGGCAATGTTAGTTGCAGCTTGACTGAATTGCAGAAGTGACCGTCCTGTGTAATTTGATTAGACTCTGAATTGGCTGGTTTCCGTGAAAAGGGCGTATGCCTCGGTGAGAGATCAGAATTATAATCTGCTCAGCGGGGCCATCTGGCTTGTCAAATTGGACTTCTTCTGGCCAGAATGAGAAAGTGCACACAACTAATGAAGTATTTCATTTTGAGTAGGGCCGGTCAGCACAGTCCTGCTTCAGTGGTGTTTGTGGGTTTCGCTAAATAAATGCCTTTTAAAAATGGACATCTCTCTCTCTCTCTCTCTCTCTCTCTTCTCACATTAATAACAGCGCAATGTACATAAAAAACCTCAGGGTACTATATTTACCAGGACCAATCAGAAATAGTGAGCAAGTTTTGAGTGAATGAGATCCCTGTGCCCTTTTATTTATGCATCATATCCCACATCCAGCCTGAAAAAGAGTTCTGTTGAATACGAAAGCTCGCTCACTACTTTTGTGACGTTTTGGTTGGTCCCATTGAAAGAAAGCATTACCTACGATTATTTTTGGACTTCTTCTAATGGAACAATACAGCTACCTGCAGTTTTAATGTACATAGGCTGAGAGGAACCTACCGATCATACCAGGAGTGGGATTAACTCCTCAGAATTGGGGCAGTGACTACTGCTGCTACCATGTGCTTATGCCTTGGCATGAAGTAGCTTCTAGCAGGAGCTTTTTCTTTATGGACCATAATAGGATGCTGGCTGCCATAGAAGAACTTGGGAGCCATCCCAGCCTGCATGTTCATGGTGGTTTCCTTATATTGAGTCAGGCTATTGGCCCATATTAAATATTGTCCACATCAGTGGTGGGGAACCTGTGGCTCTGCAGGTGTTTTACACACACGCACAAACACACACACACATACACAGACTTTCTGTAAATCACCATGGCAGTTTACCACAGGTCAAAAATAATAAAAGCATTACAGTGATATCTCGGGTTACATACACTTCAGGTTACATACGCTTCAGGTTACAGACTCCGCTAACCCAGAAATAGTACCTCGGGTTAAGAACTTTACTTCAGGATGAGAATAGAAATTGCGCAGCGGCGGTGCAGCAGCAGGCCCCATTAGCTAAAGTGGTGCTTCAGGTTAAGAACAGTTTCAGGTTAAGAATGGACCTCCAGAACTAATTAAGTACTTAACCCGAGGTACCACTGTATTTGATGTGTTAATGCGAATGGAAGTCATTAAAATAGCAGCTGCAGTATGAGGGTTTGTTATTCTGACTGGTGTGTAATTGGAATTTATAAGTTTTTGGATTGCTGAGTTAAAGTAAATTATCAAATCATCAATTCTAGCCCAAAGAAATAATATAATATAATTTGGCATCTGAACAATTGGCGTTATTAATTGTATTATGATTTGGTATTGTGACAAGGAGGCTTTTATTGGGTTATTGTAATTGAAAACTAATAAAAATTATGACACACACACAAAAAGGAGAAAATAATAAAAGCAACGTCTGAAAAACTCCCACAAAGCACTACTTTAAAAAACAAACAAACAGATAGCAACTCGGGTTGTTGTTTTTTAAAAAAAATGTATAGACCAAATTAAAAAGAGGTGTCTTGACACATTTTCTATATGCAGGGATGTTGCTAGACTGCAAACGACACCCTCCACTGGCCATACTAACTGTGGCTAATGGGAGTAAGAGTCCAGCAGCTTTTTGAGGGCTACAGATACCCCACCTGTGGCCTACACTGAGAGCAGCAACTCTCCAATGCTTCACAGAAGTGTATTTTCCCAGCCGTACCTGAGAGTGTCAGGAATGAAACCTAGGACCTTTTCTACGTGGAGCGTGTGCCCAGCCACCAAGCTGCAGCCCTTTCCCAGTTAACAAACATATATCCAAGAAACCATAGCTGGAACCTACAGCTTCTTGCATGAAAAAGCCCTCTTGTAGTAACTTTGTTCTATTTCCAGAATAGTGTGTTTATTTTTTGTGATAGCTGTCTGCAGTGAATCATGGTACAAGTTTGCCATCTGCTGGTCTCATGGATGCACTTTGCTTTTTAATTTTGATCCATGTAACTTTCCACTAACAATTTTACAATGTTTTCCCCCCACTTACAGTATATGGAAACAGTAGCAAATGACTACCTTTGCTATGGAGAAGAGCATCATAATATAGACAAATTGGTCAACATGACATGTAAGTGCTGGTTATATATCAATTATATCTCTCCTGTGGTTATATCTCTTCTCTTCTGATTATATTTCTTCTAGGTTGAAGTGGGGATGTGTATATGAAATAAATTCTTGTCAAAATGTTCTAAAAATGTAGTGCTAAGCTGTTGCAGTCAAACAGGAAGTAACAATGATTAAGCAGATCTAAAAACTGGCTCTTGTTTTGATATGATTGCAATTCTTATTTTCAAGGCATCTTCACTTATTTGCTGTGTCATTTTTTAATCACGTTGCAAAATCTATTAATTTTTGAAGGAAAGTTGCTTTTTAGAAGCTGTCCTCTTCCACCCCCTCTGCCTCCCCACCTCGTGATAAAACTTTTCTTTTTAATTCTCTTTGCAGATATTTTTCAAAAACTATCGGCAGTTAAAGATCAAAGAGAATGGGTAACAGCCAGTGGAGCACATAAAGTAAGTGGACAATCCCTTCTACGTAATCAGGATTTCTAATGGCTGTTTTGTGTCCTTAAAATGGCACAAAACCCCTTCTGATTGTTGCTATGCAATTTTAAATTGTCAGCGTTGAAAGCTGTGAATCAATTAAGTGGCGGGTTGACCAAGAGAGCGCATTATCAGGAGGCAGATTCAAATTGTTGGCTCCTATCCGTCCCTTTTCTGCCCCTAGACCCTGGCTCCTAAATCACCAGACAACCAACCTTGGCATTTACAAATGTAAACCCCAAACATGTTGACATTTTACTTTTGTTGGCACACTGAGAAGAGATCAGAACTTATTCCTGATAGGCAGAGATAACAAGAAGCGATTTATTATTTACAGTGGAATCTCGGGTTATAGACGCTTCAGGTTACAGACTCTGCTAACCCAGAAATAGTACCTCAGGTTAAGAACTTTGCTTCAGGATGAGAACAGAAATTGCATGGTGGATGTGGCGCAGTGGCAGTGGGAGGCCCCATTAGCTAAAGTGGTACCTCAGGTTAAGAACAGTTTCAGGTTAAGAACAGACCTCCAGAACGAATTAAGTTCTTAACCCAAGGTACCACTCTATTTACGTAAAGGATTTTGGCCCTGCTCTTTAGCCAAAAAAGGCTCCAAGAGCCAGTGGCGGAGAGCAGGCAGGGGCAGGGCGGGCACTCTGCCCGCAGGGGCGTGGCACGCATCTTGGGGGCATGGCGCACGTCCTGGGGGTGTGGCGCCCAGCACGGGCCGGGGAGCAACCACGATGGCACCCCACCGGGATCTCGCTGCCGGGGGTGGTGCGTTCCCCCCGCACCCCTCTTCCTCCGCCAGTGCCCAGAGCAGCTTTCAAATCAAGAGTCCCTCAGGCTTACAATCTAAAAAATGTGATAAGTAAACTGCATCTCTCCCCCCCCTTTCTTTAAAGTAGTGTTTGTTATTACAGCTAAGCAGGCATTTTGCCTGTCTTATAATTGTCTAACAATTATTTTTGCAGACTCTGATCAACTTGCTTGGAGCTAGAGAAAACAACGTCCTGCTAGGTGCATTGCTTGCCCTCACTAGCTTGGCAGAAAGGTAAGCTTCAGTCTAGTGTGCTTGGATTTGTCCCTTGCATTTTACCTCAGCTTTTTTTCTTTTTTGGGGGGTGGGGTGGGGGGAATGGATAATTCAAGTTCAACAAGAGCAAAATATTGACAGTCAAGCTTTATTCCCCTTATCTTGCAAACATTAAGTTATAGGTCAGATGTGGGGGACTTTTTTTAAGCCTGAAGACCACATTCTATCATGGACAACTTTCTAGGGACTACGTATCAGTAGTGGGTGTGGGCAAAGTGGGGATGGCCCGGCAATCACCCGCTACTCATTATCCATGCAAGCAAAAGTGATTTATCACAGTTCAAGGATGTATTCCACTTCGATAAAATTGCTAGCACAGAAGGCAGAGCAGGGCCTGTGAGGGGAATGATCTGGGTGCAGGGCTAGGTTTATGTTTGATGAGGCCCTAAGCTACTGAAGGTAATGGGGCCCTTTATATGTCCAGCTGTCCTTTGTCAACAACAAATTGTCACTGTTTTTGTGTTGAATATATGCTATATGGTAATTTATGGACCTAATAGGTATCTAAAGCCATTTGCACATGTTGCCATGCAACAGTCCATTCAGAATGTAGGCACCCTGTATATAGAAACAAGCAAACAAGTAATATTTTAGGGAGCAGGCTAGCAGGCGGGGCCCATTCCTTACATCATAGATGCCTGTACAACACAAAACTCTGTTGCTGTATGTAGGTTTTATTTTATTTGTTTTTTATCTTATATTTTGGAAATGTACATCCAGTTTTTTCCCCTTTAAGTTTTTTTGGGGCCCTCGAGAGAGTGGGGCCCTCAGCTACAGCTTGTTTAGCTTATACATAAATCTGGCACTGTCTAGGTGTGTGTGCCTTTTCCTGAGGGCTGAACAGAGAGGTCTGGAGCAGGGGTTGGCAACCCAAGGCCCACAGGCCACAAGCAGCCCACGGGGGTCGTTTAATCGGCCCAGGAGCTGCCCCTGAACTGAGCTGCCCACTTGGTGAGTCCCCACATGCTGCGCTACTTCCACAGCACCGGAAATCGTGTCTGCACAGACGCAGATGCCGGAAATCGCGTCTGCGCAGATGCTGGAAATTGCGGGTGTGTGCGCTCACATGCGCGCGCAATCCAGCCCACAGAAGGATCTCCGCTGGATCCCCTCCTCCTAATATTGGCTATGCTTACACTTTTGCTTTCCGTTCTGTAAACTATGTATGCTGCTTCAGATCACACATTTGTTATTGTGTGATTCTTGATTGTCAGATTTGTAGATCACGGGTGTAAAGGAGAGAATGCAAACCGTCTATAGAAGTTGGAGCTAGATTGCAATGGGATGCAAAATCTTTCCAGCAGCAGTAATTGGTTGTTACCATTACCTGGGTTTGGATGCTGATGTAATAAAAGGGGCGCCATTATCTCAATTCTCCGGAATGTGTATCGGATTTCTTTTACCCTTGGAGCACAATTCATGGTTGGAGGTGTTAACATTTTAAAACCTGAGCCCTAGGAGTGGCTGAGATTCCACTTTTAACAATACCACCAGATGCACTGGGTTTCAATGGCAGGACCATGACTAGAGTAGCTAGACAAGAATTATATAACACATTTCTTTTCCAAATGCCAACCCTGCCATCTCGGGGAACAGTGTGAGACTCATTTTCTTTGGCCTAGATTTTGAGGGTTGATTGCATGCAGATTCTTATTCTTATTAGTATTATGTTTTTATGTTTATAACTGAGACTTGCATTCGTTTAAATGATGGCAAGGTTCAAATTCTATACATAGGTTTAATTCTCATGCTGCAGGAAATGTCCATTCATAGAAATGCCATGAATGATATACTACCACACTGCAACTGAAAAAAATAACACGTTCCTCATTTTCCATTTTAGTCCTGGATGCCGAGAGAAAATAAGCGAGCTCAGTGTTGTGGAGAATTTGCTGGTGATATTGCATGAATATGACTTGCTTTCTAAAAGGTAGGATGCTGAAATAATTTCAGCCCATCTTTTTCTGTTCAGGGTTTCCAGTCACTTAGCTTATGCTAACCGTTATCTTTCTCCAACCACATGCTTTCTACTTGTAAAGTAGAAAATATGAGATTTCCAAATATGGCATTTTTTAAGGAAGACAGTTTTCTCGGTAGAGAGGAATAGTAATTCTGAAACTGAAGCAATGCAAAGGTTGATTGGAATTTGTGCTTACAAGGCCAGTGCATGCTTCTCCATGCTTAATGATCCCAGGCTTTTGCATTCTTTGGGTGAATTCCCATATCTCGCTCAAGCTCACTTTGGTTAGCTTAGAAAGCTCATTCGTATTACAAATGCCCCCCCCCCAAAGAACAATTAATAAAGGGTCCCAAAAGTAGCATGAGAGAAAGATCAGTTGCACCTTGCATGTAAAAGCACCCTAAGATTTAATACACCACGGCCAGGTATGGCTAACCCTTTTCAAGGGCTGAATTATTTTGGACAAGGTAAATTTGGGCATTGCTAACCCAATCTCCCTGCTTTCACACACTATACATTATTTGTTTTATTGATTGATTGAATTTATATACCGCCCTATACCCGGAGGTTTCAGGGCGGTTCACAATAGATTGCAATATATAAGATCAAAATAAAAACAATAACCCAATAACACCCCCCCCCCAAAAGAGCCAAATTTTAAAAAGGTATAGGATGTCCATCAGGTCAACCAAAGGCCTGGTTAAAAAGGAACATTTTTGCCTGGCGCCTAAAGGTGTATAATGAAGGTGCAACACCCATATCCTCCAACATTTCTCCAGTGTACTGTAAATAGGGATGTCTCATTTCATCATCATCAGTAATGGTGATGATGATGATGATAATTATACCCCACCCAGCTGACTGGGTTGCCCCAGCCACTCTGGGCAGCTTCCAACACAGAAACCCTCACAAAGCATTAAAAAAACCCTTCCCTATAACAGGGTTGCCTTCAGATGTCTTCTAAAGGTTGTATAGTTACTTATTTCCTTGGCTCAGGAGTCGCATAATAGCATCCTCCCCAACAATTCACCAATAAAAATAGGGACGTCCTACTCCATCATAATAATTTTATTAAAGTAGGGACCTGATCCTACAAAGTACTCAAGTAGCTCTGGACATATATCCTTTTAATGGTATCCTGCCTTACTGGAAATCAATCGACAGTGTGAAGAGAAACTTTAAACTTTTACTAAATATCCATTGCAACACTCTGATCGCGATAAACTTGCTTTGCACGGACCCCCAGCACACTAGACTCACGCTGACATTTTCTGACTCAGCTACCCCTAAAATGCTATTGAAATATAGGGCCATTTTACAGGACTATAATATTGTTCTGAGGCGTGTTTTTAAAGACACAGAACGAAAACAACTACTGCCAAACTTGTCATATAGCCGGACCAACTCCAAGCAATCAGCACCCTCTCTGCCGAAGGGCTTTCGCCACAGGGCCATGATTCATTCGGAAGGGCCGTCAAAGATGAATATGTGCGGTGAACCCAGCTGCAACACTCACTTGGAGAGGAAAACATCAGACCAAAAAGGTCAAACACACAAAGAACGCCAGCCCAAGCTAGATAATTCAAAGATAGGACTCTCCATTACGCCTTTGGCAGATCCAGAATTTCACCACCCTCTATCCCAACTGGAATCTGATCAGCCAATGCCAAGTGACGACCCTCCCAAGGGAAATGGGACACATAGAAAGCCAGAGACAGATTTAATTATCTTTGACGAAGACCCCCCGATGGCACCAGCAATCCAAATAACACCGTCGATGCCGGGAAATCGGGAAAATGCTGCAAATCAACCCCGAGAACAACAACACCGTGCATACCCTAAGAACGGTTGCATCATTACCGAACCAGTGGGAGAGCTGATAACAATTTCCCCACCACAATGAAGCCAAGCCAGTTATGGAACGAGCAGCTTTAACATTATCTCATGGAACATAGCGGGTTGGGCTAACAAACTTGGGGACGAGCCATTTCGTGATTATATAATGGGTTTTGACATAATAATGCTGCAGGAAACTTGGGCAACTGATAACATAGCTCTTGACGGTTACGACGTCTATGAAATCAAGGCCTCTAAACCGCTTGGAAGGGGACGACCGAGGGGGGGCCTAGTAACTCTGGTTTCCACTCAATTGACGTCACAAGTTATTGAGTGCTCAGTTTTCGAGCAGCTGGCACTGGGGATCACCTTGCATATGGAATCCAAGAGTATTATTTTTGTTTCAGTGTATATTCCACCATATACAGTGCAAACACAGATAGAGAGCACGTGGCGTAAAATCCATAGTTTCCTTTATTCCCTACAAATTAGGTACCCTGGCTCGCCATTTTACCTAATGGGAGATATGAATGCCAGAATAGGCTCAAATGATGATAGCCTGGAAATAAAATTCCCAATATTAAGAGATCTAAAGGAAAATAGCGCCCTCTTGCTAAACCCACCCCCACGTAGACATTCGAAAGATAGCCAAATCAACTATGCTGGATTCTGCCTGGCTTTTTTACAAATAAGTCTGGATCTGATCATTGCTAATGGGGCATTCCCCGGGGACAGAGAAGGCGAGTACACATTCATAAATTCAAATGGGGCCAGCACAGTAGACTACTGTCTCACTAACAGACAGGCCTTCGAATCAATTAAAAAATTCACAATAGATAATAGGACTGAAAGTGACCACTTACCTCTTATCATCTCCATTACCGGCCAAAATTCAATTCAGCACTCTCACATAGAACATGAGGACATAGACAAAGCAAATGATCCAGCATTGCGTAGGAAAAAATGGACACCTGAGATAGCAATTGCAGTTGAGAATAGATTGAATTCACAAACTGCAATTAAGTTAAGATCAATTATAATAAACAATTTATCAATAGACTCCTCCCTGACAGCCTACGAAAATCTCATTGAGTCCTTGCAGGATGTGGTCTCGGTTAACATAAACTCAGCCGGCAAGCCACGCACTGCGAAAGGGCGCAGTTGGTTTGACCAAGAGTGCCACACAAAGAAGGAAGCCCTAAGGAACGCCTATTTGGCCTATAGAAACGCTGGATTAAGCTACTTACCTCAATCTTATTTCAAAATCAAAAAAGAGTACAAAGCCCTTTTGGCCTCAAAAAAAGGCAGTCCGAACAAAATTCCTGGTCCCTACTATTGAATGCCTCACTAAACAATGAAACTAAACTCTTTTGGCAACTGGTCTCCGACTCAATGAGAAATAGCTCCTCAGCCCCCAGCTGTGTCATTCCAGCTCAGGTTTGGGAGAACCACTTCAGAAATATATTTATGGAAAGTCCAAACCTCCCTTCCAGTTCACAGGAGGATGACAGGGTACAATTGTCACTGCTCCCTAATTGGAGGCCGGTAACTGTGGAGGAAGTCCATACATTAATTGGGAAGCTGAAGAGCGGAAAGGCTCCGGGGAAAGACTTTATCCCAGCTGAGGTGATTACATCAAACCAGCACTGGTGGGCCCCGCTTCTGGCAGCACTCTTTACAGTAGTAAATAACTCTGGTAAGGTACCATATAGCTGGAAACATGCTATAGTAGTCCCAATCTTTAAGAGAGGCCACCCAAATGTACCTTCCAATTATAGGCCTATTAGCCTGCTCTCAATAATTGGGAAACTATATGCCCATTTCCTCAGTAGCAAATTGACAACTTTTCTAAATGAACATAATATACTATCTGAAGCCCAGGCAGCTTTCCGTGAGAATCATTCAACAACAGACCACTGTCTAATGCTGTCCTTCCTAGCTGAGAAGTATACCAGACACCTACAGGGTAAACTCTTCGTGGCCTTTATGGACCTGAAATCAGCATTTGACTCCATCCCCAGATCCCAGCTATGGTCCAAATTGAGTCTGATCTTGCAGGACAAACGACTTCTCTTTCTTATAAAAGCCCTGTACAATGGAACCAAACTGCAGGTCCGATGCGGTCGACAGGGACAGCTATCGAACAGCATCGAGATGACTAGGGGGGTGAGACAGGGTTGTATTTTGGCCCCCACATTGTTCTGCCTATTCCTAAATGACCTAGAAGAGAACTTAATGGACCCAGATGGACACATTCCAAAAATAGGAATGAGAAGGACCCCTTTGTTGTTGTATGCTGATGACGCAGCCATCATCTCGCGTTCCAGGCCGGGCTTGAATTATCTGTTGAGGAAATTTTCTGATTACTGTTCTGGAAATGGTTTATCCATTAATTATGAAAAATCTAAAATCTTAGTCTTCGAAAGAAGATTCTCCCAGTCTAAATGGGTGCTGGATGGCCATAACCTCGAACAGGTAAAATACTTCAGCTACCTAGGGCTCACATTCCATCATACAAGATCTTGGAAGCACCATTGGCAAACCTCCCTTCAAAAGGCGGAGATTACAAAGCTAGCCATACATAAATTCTTCTTCACAAAGGGCGGCAAATATGTTCCAGCAGCCTTAAGGGTTTTCAACGCAAAGCCCGTTTCCCAACTCCTGTATGCAGCAAATGTCTGGCATAATGGGGACCTGCCAAAGCTAGATGGCTTTCAGGCAAAATTTATACGATCTCTGCTGCAGGTACCTAACTGCGTCCCCAACTCCGTACTTCTGTTGGAAGCTGGTGAATGCCCAATTTCAGCTAGAGCATGGTGGGCTGCCCTAAGACATTGGCTCAGGATTTCAGTGTTTAATCTAGGGAAGGGTCTGTACCAACATATCACCAATGAGGAATTTGTCAGCAAATGGCAGAAAACCATGGCTAAAAAAGCCACCTCTATTGGTCTGTCTCCCCCCCAACTGTATTACCTGGGCTATGAAGGCGCCCAAAAGGCTTTAAAGCAAAGATTATGGGACAATGCACACAGTGACTTGCGATCTCGGTCACACGCAGTCTGTAGTCCACTGGCAGCAGGAGTTCAATATGGGTATGTCTTTGAGTTAACACCTTACATCAAAAACCTGACAGTACCTAACTATCGAAGCCTTTTCACCAAGGCCAGACTGAATGTCTTCCCCTCTGCAGTGCTGGATGGTAGGTTGAGAGGAGTTCCCTACCAGGACAGACTTTGCTCGTGTGCTCAAGACATCGAGTCCATAAATCATATTTTGTTACATTGTGCGAAGTATGAGCAGGCCAGGGCTGAACTGATACTACCCTTGCTGGTGCCTTTCCCGGGAAAGTCAGAGGCTCACTATGTCAGGTTCCTACTGGAAGACCGGACAAAAGCTAGAACTTTGGCAGTGGCAAAGTTTTTATCGGTGGTTGAAAGAACAAATGAGCCCAATATTCCAAACAAAGTGCTTGATTAACCTGGAGGTAGGCTGTATGAACTCTGTATTGATTTGTAATGTTTTGTTGGTCTCTGGACCGTAATAAAGATTGTTTGTAATAATAATTTTATTACTTATACTCTGCCCATCTGACTGGGTTGCCGCAGCCACTCTGGGCGGATTCCAATGAAAACATAATAATCCATTAAACATTTTTTTTTTTAAAAAAACTTCCCTTTACAGTCATACCCTGGGTTGAATATGCTTCAGGTTGAGCGTTTTCAGGTTACGCTCCACGGCGACCCAGAAGTAATGGAGCGCGTTACCTCCGGGTTTTGCCACTTGCACATGCGCAGATGCTCAAAATGTTGTCACATCATCTTAACCCGAGGTACCACTGTATTGTTTATAGCAACCTAGGGGGCACTTTTTGTAACTTTCTTGTGTCACAATGGATAAATGCAGGGCTATTCAATTATCTGGATAATTTAACAGGCAGACTTGAGTTTTAACTGTTTGCATGATGATGATTTCTTGGTTTCCTTGCAGGCTGACAGCCGAGTTGCTCCGCCTTCTCTGTGTAGAATCTCATGTCAAAGAGCAAGTCAAGTTGTACGAAGGTGTCCCTATCCTGCTCAGTTTGCTCCACTCAGATCACTTAAAGCTTCTGTGGAGTGTAGTCTGGATTCTAGTCCAGGTTTGCGAAGATCCTGATACCAGTGTGGAAATTCGTATTTGGGGCGGTATCAAGCAACTCCTGCATATTTTACAAGGGTAGGTTTCTGAGGGCATCGGGAATGAGGCTGCCCATAGGCAATTTCTCAATTTTCAAAAAAAGAAAGAAAAGAAAGCTTTGTATTTCCACCTCGACTGCAGTTATATTTTTAAATATAACATTTATTGCCAGAGCAGGACTGCCTGCTCAAATGTATATGGAAATTGATACCCACCAAGGCAAGGCTTTGATTTCTAGTAATATGGCTCTATTGGAAGAATTCTCTGAGTGCAAAGTCAGAAGAATGTGAGATGTGACTTTCAAAATGTGTAGCGGTTGCTGGATAAACAATGGATTGGCGGCGGTGGCTTTTTTGAAGCACGGTGCTGAAATCCACCGTGGGTGAACTTCTCACTGCAGAACTTACACAGAAGTAAGCCTGCAACAATTCCCTTCCAATATGTTGAACATGTGAATAGAGATCCTTTAACCTTAATCCTCTAACCACATCTTCCATGTAAATCTGGAGCTTAGCTTTTTGAGAATTGCAAGTTCGCATTTTTCTCGTTCTTTTGCTTTAATAATAATAATAGGGAGGAGGAGGAAATATTTGAAAAGCATTTAGGTCCTGCTTGCAGATGTCAGGATGCTGAACCTCGGTCCAGTATACCTGAAGGAGTGTCTCCACCCCCATCGTTCAGCCCGGACACTGAGGTCCAGCTCTGAGGGCCTTCTGGTGGTGAGAAGCCAAGTTACAGGGAACCAGGCAGAGGACCTTCTTGGTAGTGGCCCCTGCCCTGTTGAATGCCCTCCCACCAGATGTCAAAGAGAAAAACAACTACCAGACTTTTAGAAGAAATCTGAAGGCAGCCCTGGTTAGGGAAGCTTTTACTGTTTAATAGACTACTGTATTTTAATATTCTGCAGCTGGAGAAACCCAGCCAGATGAGCGGGGTATAAATAAATTATTATTATTATTATTATTATTATTATTATTATTATTATTATTACTACTACTACTACTACTACTATGTGGGTTTTTGGCCTAATCCAGCAGGACTCTTCTTATGTCTTGAAGGTTCTTTTTTATTTAAAAGAACACTATAATATAGAAACCTTAGGAGCCAACTCCTAGGGGCTGAGGTCCCATTGCTCCCCCCAATAAAATATTTGACTGCCTCCCCCCGTAGTTGATGGGCATTGCCATTCAAATGGTATGTGTGCACTGTGTCATGTGATTAATTAGGCAGGGGACATGCCCCCCCTCAAATAGTTTATTCAGGTTGGCACCCCTGTTAACAACCAATTATTCACATATTGCTTCCAGTGCTATCTAATGGCCTAAAAATACCTGACCGAAAGTTTTATTTATCCCATATTTATGAGTTTCAGCATGCTGCTCAAGGATATATAGAACATTGATGTTCTTAATTCAAAAGTAAATAATTATTATCAGCTGGTTGATAGATGTAGCCAAAGGCTTCACGGTATTGTGTTTTTTGCTTTCCCAGGGAGCGAAATCTATTTTCAGATCGTTCTTCCATCGGGAGTTTATCCAGTGCGAACGCAGCAGGGAGAATCCAGCAGCTTCGCTTCTCGGAAGATTTAAGCCCTCATGAGATACAAGAAAATACGTTTTCCCTTCAAGCAGGTGCATACATTATGAATTGCCCTGAGATGATTTACACTTAATGCAATAACCGATGCCCAAACAAAGAACTTTGCAAAGATCGAACTATTAGCCCACAGTAGGTTTTCTGCTGAGGGCTCTATGCCCTCACCATTTGTGGTTTGTGGGAGGAGGGAGATTTTAGGAGGAAAAAGAATATTAAAGGGCTCGGGTCTTCTTGCCTTCTATAGCACAGTGGGGCAAGGTTTCAGGAAGGTGGGGGGGGGGGGAAAGGAAAAACTCCATAGAGTATGACAGAAAGTTTTAAAATTCTCTCTCCAGGATCCCATAACCGGTTAGGGCAGGCATTGGCAAACTCCGGCCCTCCAGATGTTTGGGACTACAATTCCCATCATCCCTGACCCTGTTAGCTAGGGATGATGGGAATTGTAGTCCCAAACATCTGGAGGGCTGGAGTTTGGCTATGCCTGGGTTAGGGGCTCAAAGCAGGTGGATTTTACCTACCCCACTTTCCACAGACTTTTGACTACCCTCAACCTACAATGGCTCCTGGAGACTGCTAGCCTGCTCAGTTTTGCTCAGGACATTTTGGCTCAGCACCCCACCCAAACGTTTTATTTGCAGAAGCCACAGCTTCATCTGCGGACAGTCCTGTTTCACTGCCCATCTGATACACATGCGGCTGTTAGGTTTGATACTTGAAGGAACAATAATACTTAAAGTTAAGGAAAGAACATGTTGAAGAACAATACCATCAGGTTGGGAGTTGGTCCAGTGATTGTAGCACTGACTCCCAGGGGCACTGTGAGCTCAGTCCTGTTACTCATGATGAGCTAAACACCTTGTGAGATCTCAGCTGCGTTCTTATGCACCACACTGGCCAGATCCATGACCCCCCACCTTAAACTGAGTTCAAAAGTACACCTTTTTACAGTTTATTCAGCTGTAATAGGCGAATGGAGAAATTCCCATGCTTCTGATTGATTTTCAAGTTCGCTTAGTACTCAATAAGTTTATTGAGAGTAAACTATAATTTGTCCCTTTTTGGGTTTTTTATTTTATTTCTTTTTTCTTTTGGCAAGGTAATAATCATAAATAAATAAGAATAAAAATGTGCAACCCACCACCGAGACCATTCTATTGTAACTATCCAACCTCCCAAAATTTCAACACCTCTTACAATGGTTTTGACCTCTTTCCATTTTAACAGTACAGATTCTACAAACACCCTCCATATTGCCTCAAAATCATTTATCCTGCACGTCTTACCTTAATGGCCCATGTTAATTTATCATTAATAGCTATATCCCACACCTCTTTATACCATTATTCCATTTTATATTCTGCTTGCCCCTTCCACTTCCTAGCTATCACAATTTGTGCAGCTGTCAATAAATTTGTGAAATTTGTTCTTTCATGGGATCCATTTCAGACACTGTAAATCTGGGATTGTAACGAAATGTGCCCTCAGTGGAGAGCTGCTCTCCAGTCATACCCCCTAACAAGCATGTTTGTGCAAAGTGGAAGTTTGCAACTTTGGATTTGTTGCCTGCAAGCTTTTTCTTTTAAAAAAACAACAACCTTACTCCTGAATGTAAGGTGCAAGTGTTCCTGTGCTGTGATTTACGTTTCCACTTAAAAGCTGAAAAAGCAAACTTGCTTCTTTCTGCGAACAGTGGGTTGCATTCCGTGTAGCACAAATGAGATTGTTCTTGGGAAAAGGAGACTTGCCTGTGCCTACAGAATGGCCTCTCCTCTCCTTCTGCCACGGCCAACTGTTCTGGGGATTCTCTCAACCCCTTGGAGCAGATTTGGGGAGGGTGCAGTGGGGGGGAAAGCTGCATTGTTCTAGTAGGAATTGTTACCTGGCTTCTACTGGCATAAATTCGTTGAATACAGCCTGATGGATATACCGTACTTTTCTGTGTATAAGACGTCCCCATGTATAAGACGCCCACTGTATTTTGGGACTCCAAATAGAGAAAATGGAGGGAGATGGCCCAGAGTTCTTGAGTTTTTTTCCAGGGGGGGGGGGAATTGCCCAGGCTTGTTGAGCTTTTATTGGGGAGGGGGGGTTGATGAAAATCGCTCACCTTCAGGAACACAACAGCCAGTCACACGCACATCGGCAAAGACACCAATTGTCTCGCCAAAAGCAAGTGCCAATCTCCCGTCCTATTGCCGCAGCAGCCAATAGCCAGCAGACCTTGGCAGCACCCACCAATCACCTGCAAAAATGCCACGGACAATATCCTGCTCGCGGCAGCCACCAATCGCCCTTCCCACCTCTCCACTACCTGCGTGTAAGACGACCCCAAATTTTTAGCACAATATTTTAAGAAAATAACCTAGTCTTATACACGGAAAAATACGGTATGTAGTAGTAGCCTCATTATAGATCGTACTTCACAAGAACCATATAAGAGAAACAATTGTGGCAATTTATTTTAGCTTGTTGTGCTGCGATTACTGAATTGGTCCTGAATGATACCAACGCTCACCAAGTCGTTCAAGTAAGAGATTTTTTATTGCCTAACATACTTATTAATCTCTACTGATTATTTTTTATTGTGTTCTAATTTGGTTGTGGATGCAAAATATTCGTTTGCAGATGTCTTGGTTGATACTGGTTCTTAGATACTGTGTGTGTCTCTTTCACAGATGAGAAATGTTTGGAATTTGAAAAAAAAAATTAAGGAAAAAGCTTTTGATTTAACTTTCAAAGAAGGGATGCCACCATGCTTTGTAGGAAATTTGAGAAGAGAGCAGAGAGTCTAAAAGAAACCGGCAGGGGGGCCTGTTACTGGAAGAAGGCAGGGCTTGCTATGATAAGAACCAAGCTGAGAATGGAATAAGGTTGAAAAAATAAGACTAAAAAATATAGTTAGGATAAGCTTGATGTTACCAGCACCAAGCTGGCCGGGCTGAAGAGTATTTTGTGGATGAGTAATAGCAGGAAAGGGGACGCGGGTGGCACTGTGGGTTAAACCACAGAGCCTAGGACTTGCCGATCAGAAGGTTGGCAGTTCGAATCCCTGCGACGGGGTGAGCTCCCGTTGCTCGGTCCCTGCTTCTGCCAACCTAGCAGTTCAAAAGCATGTCAAAGTGCAAGTGGATAAATAGGTACCGCTCCGGCGGGAAGGTAAATGGCTCGCCAGAAGCGGCTTAGTCATGCTGGCTACATGACCCAGAGCTGTACGCTGGCACCCTCAGCCAATAAAGCAAGATGAGCGCCACAACCCCAGAGTCGGTCACGACTGGACCTAATGGTCAGGGGTCCCTTTACCTTTTAATAGGAGGAAAAGGAAATCCAGGAGGCAGAATTTGTGAGCTGAAAACGGAGGAGGTCAGCTACACTCAAACCCAGTAAGACGGACAAATGCTACGAAGAATGCTGCAAGGCACAGGCTCATAAGGAAAATGTGGTTAAGCTCCTGAATGTCTTTGTCAGAGGCCTATAACATGCAAGTGTGGTGTAGCGGTTAGAGTGTCAGACTAGGACCTGGGAGACCAGGGTTCAAATCCCTACTTGGTCATGAAGTTGCCTGGGTGACTCTCAGCCAGTCACAGTCTCTCAGCCTGACCTACCTCACTGGGTTGCTGTGAGCGTAAGATAGAGAGTGGGGAGAACCATGGGCGCTCCTTGAAGCAAAGGCGAGATATAAATGTACAAATCAGTTGGGTTTTCCCCCCAGGGGGTACTCAAGGGCACACAGTACTGACACCTCTCTTTTTTGTTGTTAAAAAGTATGGCACTTACTGTAACAACTTTATGGTGAGTACCGGCACCTTTTTTTTCTAGAAGAAAAAGCACTGGTACAAATAAATCAATACCGTAAAGCAGTGGTTCCCCATTGGTGGTCCGCAGACCCCAGGGGGTCCACATAACCCACATAATGGGTTATACAATGGGTTATACAATGTGTAAGTTATGGTTTAACATTTGACTGTTCTTTGAATGTATATTCTTCAATGTGTGCTTTCTCAGGAAAATGGCGTCTACACAATAGCAAAGCTGATTTTACCTAATAAACAAAGGAATGTAGTGAAAGCCAATTTATTACAGGTAATCTTTTCCCCTTTATTTCCAACTTTCTATGCAAACCTCTGAGCACTTAAAGCGAGACATGGTGGTTGATTGTGTATTTCTTTAAGGTAACTTCTGTATTGAGCAACTATCTTACTTTTAAAAGACATCTGAAGGCAGCCCTGTTTAGGGAATTAGAGGCCGAAGCAGAGGCTGGAGAGGAGCAGGGCAAAGAGACAGGCTGCTGAAGAAACTGGGATGTCTCCCCCTCCTGCTTCAACAAGCTCCCCTTCCCCTCTCCCCCGGGACTAGAAGAGTTAGACGGATCTAACATATATGAGAACAAGAAGAACCTTCGTTTAAAGAAGATTGGAAAATGTTTACTGAGTATATGGGGGGGGGGATTCTGTACACTTGAAAACATTGGCAGCATTAAGATAAATTCAACAGTGTAAATAGGTTTCAATGGAAGCAATACGGTGGCACCTTGGTTGTCGAATGCCTTAGTTGTCGAACAAATGGGCTCCTGAATGTGGCAAACCCAGAAGTAAGTGTTCCGGTTTGCGAATGTTTTTGGGAAGCCGAACATCCGACGGGGCTTCTGTGGCTTCCGATTGGATGCAGGAAGCTCCTGCAGCCAATCGGAAGCCGCACCTTGGTTTTTGAACCGTTCCAGGAGTTGAACAGTTTAAATTGGAGAGCCAAGGTACCACTGTGAGGGAATATGGAATTATTTAGTTTATATAAAATATGCACGGATTTATGCTATGTAAAATGAACCATGGAGAGAGAAGAAGAGAAGTCGTTGATATTTTAAGCTTGTTTAAATGAATATTCTAAATTGTAAAAGATATATATATTATATATATGAGAGAGAGAGAGGTATGAAGAAGAAGGAGCAGAAACTGTTGGCGGAGTCTCCAGTTGCTTGCGAAGGACCCAGGGAAGAAGGAGATTTAGGTAGTCTGTGGAAGGCAGGGACCTTCACTCCCCACAACTGCCTCATAGGGGCAAGACCTACTGAGAAGAGTTACCATTCTCATTAGGCCTGGCTCCCCTGAGCAGGCCTTGCTTCTTCTAATTAAGAGTTAACTTCATTTACTCTGTGTGATTTGTTTGCTGGCTGGCTCCTTGACACGGTGAGAAGCAAGGAGCTATTTATGACATTGAAGCCCCTTCTGCTTATCCACATGCTGGATTCTGCAACTGGTTGTTTAATGGCGTGACAGCATGCATATATGGTCCCAATCGTTTTGAAAAACGCATTACCATGTAATGCAAAAAATCAATGAAATATATGAAAATGTATGAGGCACCACAGTAGTCTCAAATTCTGTGCTTTACTTTATGAAGTGAGACACCTAAATAATTTGTCACTGAGGCAAGGTCCTGAATCTATGTCTCCAGTAAGCTGGTTTGATCGCTCTGACATTATTACGGGATTATCCATTTTTGTACTGCTTGCTTTAAACATGGATTTAAAATGCCAGTAGAGGTCTGGGAGTGCCAACAAATTCATATTTTTAGCAGAGCAGCAACAGTTCTTACTGTTGATACACTAAATTGAAACGAAGATGGATGTCTTTTTAATTTCTAGCATATTTTTTCTTCTTCTTCTATTACTTCAGAAAGATACCAGACTTTTAGGCCACGTTCTTTGGCTACAAGGAGTTGCTTATTTAGTAGTCTACAGGCATGGACTTCTCAGGCAAAAGCAGCTAAATGTGGTCGGTAATGCGTCTGCATAGAATTACCTTAATCTATTCATTTCCCTCTCTCCAGTGCTATGCCTTCAGAGCCCTGCGATTCCTTTTCAGTATGGAAAGGAACAGACATCTCTTCAAAAGGTATGCAAATTTAATATTAGAAGAGATTACGCTCTCAAAATGTTCACTTGAGTTACAACAACAAGTCTGCAGGTTAATGCTTAGTGTTAGGCTTAAGTCTTACTTAGATTTACTGTTTTGTAGCTGGGGGAACCGAAAATAAGATGGTTGACATTGTTGTCCATAGATGTCTCTGCAAAGAAAATGTAACTGTGTTTTAGGACCAGTTCAAAAGCTCAGCTGCCACATGGAGATCTCTAGAAACATTTCTGGCACCTCTGCGTCGGGGGCAGTAACATTTCATTGATCTGCTCATTTATATTTTTTAAAGGATTTGTATTTCAGACATTGCCAAATGTCACTGAAGCAGTTAGAAACTGATTTACGGTAGAATAAGTACAGCAAGAGGGACTTTGAATTATGTCTGGGAACTGTAAATGTGAGGTGTTGAATGCATTCACTCTGAGGACCACAGTAATATCATCATTAAAAGAGAGGAGTTAAGAATGCACTGGAATTAAATGGCACATCCTGGGCTGTAGCTGACAGAGGATGATGGCTGAACCTAAAGATTGACTAGGGTGGACAAGAAGCCTGGAGAGATTATTAGCCAGAGCATTAATAGGCTAACAAATAGAAGGCTGGAAAGTCTCTCTCTGTTCTTCCCATGACAGATATGCACATAGGGACAGATTTGCCCATTTTTCTAAACTATTGATTATATACTGCTTAGACTTCATGGTACAGTTTCACGATTAAGCCCCTTTGTGGGAAGAAACACCGATTGTACTGGAACAGCGTCCGCGTCTTGACTCACGAGTTGATGTTGCTTCTACCAAATACATGAGTGACTCTGAAGAAAATGACTACTGTAATTTATTTGTTTGCCTGTTTATGCTCCTTATCACAGAGCAGTTGCCCTTGGTGATATATTTTTTTCTGACAAGAAGATAACATGCCTGTTGTTCTGGGACCTGATCAAGGAAATTCCTATTTATTTTTGGAGTGTAGTGTACCTCCAATTTCAATTGAGGAGAAAAACAGCCCAGTCATCAGTTTGGAAACATTGCAGTCGAATAATGCATTAAAAATTGTGCGCTCTTTCTCTCTTTCTCTTTCTTACATTTCTTACATTTAATATTGGCTCAAGATAGAGAACCTTCATGTGATCAGATGTTGAGCAGATATTTCAGACGTTTGGGGTTCAGCATGGACTTTTAGCACATAGAAGTATTTCAACAACCTTCTGTATCAGTGTCATAACATGATTCATATAACTTTTTTTGAAGCATAAATGGAATTAGGGATAGCAGCTTTCCTGTTTAAAAACATGTATTTTCTTTTCCATCATTTTCAGTGTTTCTAAAACTAAATGCAAGGCCATCTTTCTAGTGAGGTCAGATTAATTAGCAGAATGTCATGCTCATTGACTGTATTTCTACTCTGAATAAACAACCCTTGAAAAGACACTTGTGGGGTTCAAAGGCTGGCTGTTCTGAAGCTACTGTCTGAGCCAATAAAGTAGACAATCTGTTCTGTTTCTTGTGTTAATGACATGGCTACAACTCCTTAGTATTAAATTTATACTGGCAGAATATAACTGTACTATATAAGAGCTACAGGATTTTTTAAATGTTAAATGGTATTTGGTTTGAAGATAGGGGATCTGACCAGTCCAGGGGTGTCCAACCAGTCACTCCTTCAGCTGTTGCTGTTGAGGCGACAGCTCCTATCTTCCATTGCCACTGGCCATGCTGACTAGGCCTGGTGGGAGTTGGGAACCAAAAACATTTGGAGAGTCGTATGTCAACCACCCTTTCTTTATCTCCCTAAAATCCCTGTGGTCCTTATTAAAACAATTTTGTCCCTAGAAAACCAGTGAAGCAATAAGAATTATTATTCAGCGAAGTGAAATTAGACATTTTCCCCACAATGTAATTGGGTATGAACTTTATACAGCATTCTATAAATAAATAGTTTTGCATTTTGTAGGCTCTTCCCTACACACTTGTTTGAGAGCTTCATTGACATTGGGCATTATGTTCGGGAGATAAGTGCTTATGAAGAGCTGGTATCGAAGCTAAATGCATTACTGGTAAGTAGTAAATGTTTGCTTACGTCCTTAGTCACACTAACACACTGCTAAAAAAAAATAAGCTTACCCTATCTTAAAAACACTCATTGTTAATGAAGAGATCTTGCAAGAAATAAAAAATAAAGTTTCATAAACACATGGGCTTAGGCATCTCTCCAATCGAAACGGGTGGCAGGCTATGGGATAAAGGTGGCTAACCTCCAATACAGGGGCAGAATCTGCCCCAACCCCAATATTCCTGATCCTCTAGGGCCCCACCAAATTTAGTGAAAGCAAAAATATGAGGGTGGGCAGAGCTCAGTAGCCTGATCATCATTTCGACCATTTGATGAGCAGAGATGGGGTGATAACCCTTAACAGTGGCGTAACGCTGTTTGCTGGTGCCCAGGGCAAGCACATGTGTCCACACCGGATGGGAGGGGAGTGCTAGCCTAGCCTTCGCTGCTGTAGTAACCCCATCCCCACCAGAACAAAATGGTGCCATGCTGAGCCACTTGCCCACCTTGCAGAAGAAGGCCGGCTGGCCAATGTCACCCTTAGTGGGCAGAGAGCAGCACCAGACTGGCCACACTGGGGGTGCCTGGTTTGTGCCTCCTCAAAAATTGTGCGCCTGGGGCCACACACACCCTTGTGCTTCCCACGATATGCTCCTGGCCTTCCATCCTCAGCTGATTTGCATGGGAGGAGTGCTTTGTGCCTATTTGTGTGCCTGCCATTGTGTGTGTTGTGTGTCAACTGCACATTTGAGACTGTGGTGGCCACACTGCTTTTGGCCGCACCCATCACTAGGATGTGTTGCCTGGAGGGGTGGATATAACCCTTTGGCAAAAAAGGCTTGGTCACTCCTGCCCTAGGACAAATGACAGATTGCATCGCCAGCTTTCATCCATGTTCTCTTGCTGCCGGAGCCTGACACATCAGCACAATAGCCACATAAGGGTTCTTGGTTTCTGCGAAAGAATCAGAAGACCAATGAGGGAGAAGGTGATCTCTAAAGCATATAAAGCCCATGTTGTTAGCCCAAACCAATGTCCTATTAGCGAAAGATTGCATAAATCAAAATAAGTCTTTTAACTCATTTCATGACTAGGAGGATGAAGTGAAGCAAATTGCGGAAAACATTGAAGACATTAATCAGAACAAAGCACCTACGAAATACATTGGCAATTATGCAATATTGGACCATCTTGGCAGTGGAGCCTTTGGGAGTGTTTACAAGGTAAATAGGCTTTGGGATATGTATCAAATCTTGCCATGCATTTATATACTTTCACTCCACCCTTGCCTGTGATGTTATTGCAAATTTGTTTCACTCTTTTCCCAACTGTAAAGGTGGGCCATATCCTGGTTTACATTGTAACACCGAGCCTTGGTCTGCTGGCCCCACTATTTCTCTGGACCAGGCTGTCACATGATCTCCCTCCAGTTTTATTCAAATGCAAAATGGTGCTCAGAAGGGCTATCTTTCAGCACTTGTCCCCCTCCTCAAATCTTCAATGTGTGTCTAGCAATACTGGTGCTATTATATGGGATTCCTGTAAAGATTACTGACATAATATAGGCCAAGCACTTTAAATAACTTGCAATGCATTATATGAATACAAAATAGTATTTGTTCTACCGTGATGTAGTGCATCTGAGTAGGCCTTAGACTCCCAATTTCTGCATAGATCTGTTACTATTTTCTTTCATATACTCACATGTCACGTTTTGATTGCCCTATGGAGGCTTCAGTGAATTTCAAGCTGGCTATTAGATGCTTTAAAAAAAAAGGACGTTTCTTAAAATAGACACAGTACAGTTAGTTTTGATGAACAAATAGTGCTTGTTTTAATCTTGTTCCTTATCTGTTGTTCTTAACCCCCACATAGGTTAGGAAACGCAGTGGTCAGAACCTTCTAGCGATGAAAGAAATTAATCTACATAATCCAGCATTTGGAAAGGACAAAAAGGACAGAGACAGCAGTGTGAAGAACATTGTCTCTGAATTAACTATAATAAAAGAACAGGTGAGTCAAAACATACCAGGAATAAGTTTCATCGAAATTACTGGAGTTCTCTTCCGAACAGTGGTATGGTATTTAGGTTTTTGGTTGCCAACTGGAAAGTAACTTGCTTACACTGATGATGCTTTGTTTTGTTTTTAAGCACCTTCACACCTGTAATAATAATGCTTTTAAATATCATACTGAATACGTTGCTGTGATATGTGCCAATTGTACTTGTGTTAAATACAAAAATAAAACAGCATCAGTGGCAACCATTTCTGTGAAGGTTTTCTACACCAGTTGAACTGAATGAGCATTTGTAGTTGGTTAGCCAATCCAGAGGAAGCTGGAAGAAGTGGGATTTATATGTGCAGTCTTAAATTGATTTTTAATGGTTTTTAAGCATGTCTGGGACACGGGTGGCATTGTGGGTTAAACCACAGAGCCTAGGACTTGCTGATCAGAAGGTCGGCGGTTCAAATCCCCGTGACGGGGTGAGCTCCCATTGCTCGGTCCCAGCTCCTGCCAACCTAGCAGTTTGAAAGCACGTCTAAGTGCAAGTAGATAAATAGGTACCGCTCTGGCGGGAAGGTAAACAGCGTTTCCGTGTGCTGCCTTGGTTCGCCAGAAGCGGCTTAGTCATGCTGGCCACATGACCCGGAAGCTGTACGCCGGCTCCCTCGGCCAATAAAGTGAGATGAGGGCCGCAACCCCAGAGTCGGCCACAACTGGACCTAATGCTCAGGGGTCCCTTTACCTTTACCTTTAAGCATGTCTGACTTGCAGCTCTACCAGTTTGTTATTGAGGTTACTTCCTCATTCATTTCCATGGAGGTCACAGTCCTCATGCATGGCAAAGATGTCCACGTGGAGGAGATAACCTTTCCATTGAAGGGAATGGGGAAACCTGTTCTCACGTAAAAATTAGAGAGCGATGCATCTGCATCAGGGTGAATGCACGTTAAGATCCAACAGAGAAAATGTTCTCAGGCAATTCAAATGCTCAGTGCAAGCATATGCAAGACCAAGCATTTCCTGACCCCAGTTGCCAGCCCAGCAACTGTAATTTTACACTGTGACTTGAGGAGTAAAAAAAAAGGAAAAAAAAGAAAAAAAAAGATCAAACCTCAACAATAAAATGCACCGACAGCAATTTGGTTTTTTTGGGGTTAGAACACCTTGTGTTCTGATTTAAACTCAATCAGAACTAGCTTGCAAGTAACATGACTTTTATTTCAATGCATATTTTGAAATAGAATTGCTATTTCAATGTATTTTCCAGTTGAAACGTTTTACTTGTTTGTTCTTTGGACTGTGTGTAAAGAGCTGTAGCCTAATGGAACCACGGAAGCGAAAAAGTTGCTCTATTACCTACGCAGTGTATATATATATATATATATATATATATATATATATATATATATATATATATAAAACATGTCATGCTATAACACTTGGCAGTTGCCAGGTAATGACAGGTTGCCAATACCGCTTTGTTTTTCAGGTTCCTATTTTCCCTGCTTTAGGGAACAGAAATATTTTCCAGTTACATTTGCTCCCCCCCCCCCACATAACCTCTAGCTGTAATGAGCAGGGGGCAAATTTCAGCAGGAAAACATGATATGGGAGAGTGTTACAAATTATTCCGCCCCTGAATTGTGGACCTGGTTGGAATAGCTGTTCCCCGCAGCTGATTTTGCTTTGTAAAGAAAGAGCACAGAATCCCAATGCACTATTAAAGTAATGGGACGTGGGTGGTGCTGTGGTCTAAACCACTGAGCCTCTTGGGCTTCCCATTCAGAAGGTTGGCGGTTCGAATCCCCGCAACGGGGTGAGCTCCTGTTGCTCTGTCTCAGCTCCTGCCACCTAGCAGTTCAAAAGCATGAAGTGCAAGTACATAAATAGGTACCGCTGTGGTAGGAAGGTAAACGGCATTTCCATGTGCTCTGGTTTCTGTCACGGTGTCTCGTTGCACCAGAAGCAGTTATGTCATGCTGGCCACATGACCTGGAAAGCTGTCTGTCAACAAACACTAACTCCCTCGGCCTGCAAGCGAGATGAGCCCATAGTCACCTTTGAATGGACTTAATCACCCAGGGGTTCTTTACCTTTGCCTATTAAAGAAATATCTAGTTTAACCACTAAATATCATAGAACATACATGAAGGACCATTATGAAGCTAGCTATTATGAAGTCTTGCTATACATTCATTAAGCTGGATTCTCATGGATTTCACGTGCTTAGGGTCGCATTATGAGACCCAGTTTCTCATATCCTTTTTCCTGCCGAGTTTCATACTAATATATGAAAATGCATCTAAGGCATAGTGTGAAAGTGACTGTATGTGTGTGGTGATGCTCACATAAGGAATTTGTGTGCCCTTCTCATGTTGCACTGGGCAAACTCTATTGGTATTTGCAGCTTTACCCTTCCTTCTTCTCCCTCTTGCATACCCCACAAATCCAGATGGTCCATCAGTCGCCCAGAGTCAATTGTGGGTGTGGGTGTGACTGGAATGGGGTGGGAGGAGCTGAATGTGAAGTCCCCTTGTGCACTGAGTGGAAGTCCATTTCACTCTCACACAGAGACCATGGAACATTGCTTGCTGTGCTCACCTTTTTTTTTACAGTGGTACCTCGGGTTAAGTACTTAATTCATTCCGGAGGTCCGTTCTTGACCTGAAACTGTTCTTAACCTGAAGCACCACTTTAGCTAATGGGGCCTCCTGCTACTGCCACGCTGCTGGAGCACGATTTCTGTTCTCATCCTGAAGCAAAGTTCTTAACCCGAGGTACTATTTCTGGGTTAGTGGAGTCTGTAACCTGAAGCGTATGTAACCCGAGGTACCACTGCATTTCTCTTTCTTGAAAGAGAACAACCCTTACATAGGAGACAATGAAATATTTGAGGGGACTGCACCCCCCTAAGTTGATGGGCGTTGCCATTGCACCACATCATGTGATTACCTGGGCCTGCCCAATATTGTATTCAAGTTGGCCCCTCGAGTTACCCTTATTTTTTTTTAAAGCATTCTGCAAAGTAGGCCATAAAGAGACCAATACCGCTAAAAGGAGAGAGAAAACCTTACTAAAGAGAACTGAGCAATTTCGGGGAACACAGTATTTCCATAGGCAGTATAGAGAAGGCAGACGTTATGGTTATCTCTTACTGATTCTGGCCACAATATCTTTAAAAAAGAAGTGATTCCTGCACAGTGTCAAAGGTTAAGATACTGTGCTGGTGTTCACAGTCTTAAAAACTTATTTGCCATAACTGCCACCAAGAGGAACATTCTGAAGCTAGGATACAAATGGATGTTCCATCTAACCTTAACTGTATACATTATTTTTATTGTAGCTTTATCATCCTAATGTCGTACGATATTACAGAACCTTCTTAGAAAGTAAGTATGCACTTTCAGGGCTACATTCCATAACAAGTATATTGTTATAATAAGATTAAAGGGGAAAAAAGATAACTACAAAAAGAAAATGATCTATATATTTTCTGTTGTCGTCAGGAAGCTTATATTTCAGCTGCAGCCCCCAAATTAGGAGACCTGGGAAAAATTGATTTGATTTCAGGTGCAATCCTATACCTACTTACTTGGGAGTAGGGCTTTTTTTCAGCCAGAGCTCACCAAACTCAGTTCCGGCCCCTCTCAGGTGGGCGCCATTGCCATTATAAGAGAACAAGGGAGGCATTTGTGGTGAGTTCCAGCACCTCTTTTTCTAGAAAATTAGCACTGCCTGGGAGTAAGCCACATTTAATCCAGTAAACCTTACTTCCGAGTAGACATGTATAAGATTGTGCTTTAGTCAGGATTCAAATAGAAGGCGAGAGACTTGAAGCATCAGTATATAGGCGGGATTATGTCAGGTCTGGGACGCCGGTGTCGCTGTGGGTTAAACCACAGAGCCTAGGTTTGAATCCCCACAGCGGGGTGAGCTCCTGTTGCTCAGTCCCTGCTCCTGCCAACCTAGCAGTTCAAAAGCACGTCAAATTGCAAGTAGATAAATAGGTACCGCTCCGGCGGGAAGGTAAACGGTGTTTCTGTGCGCTGCTCTGGTTCGCCAGATGCGGCTTAGTCATGCTGGCCACATGACCCGGAAGCTGTATGCCGGCTCCCTTGGCCAATAAAGCGGGATGAGCGACGCAACCCCAGAGTTGTCCACAACTGGACCTAATGGTCAGGGGTCCCTTTACCTTTACCTATGTCAGGTCTGGAATTAAAAATCTGCATTGTATCCCACTAACACCTGTTCAGGGTAATTGAATGGACCGAAGTTAGTCATGTCGTTTAATTTTAATGCATCTACTCTGACTAGAAGTGATGTTGGATACAATCCTCTATTTTTCCTGCATGCTTTCCTTTAGAGGTTGTTGAGGATTTTGGCCTAGGTGAATAAGATGTAGATAAATGTTTGCAAGGATGGAGACATACACCATAGGCTGTGTGTTCCTTGTGCTAGAGGCCAGATGCTGTTGATGTTCCAGGTGGCTCATAACTCTGAACCGATCTCTGTGGCTTCCACTTGGACCTTGTTGACCACCATTAGTGTAACCAGGACTTTTTAAAAGGGTATACAGTACTGACACCTCTTTTTGTTGCTCTTAAGAAGTGCGCCACTTACTGTAACAACTTCATGGTGAGTACAGGCACCTAGTTGTCTAGAAAAAAAGCACTGAGTATAACCCAGACAAAGACTAGCCCAACTTATAGTATTTTGGATGCTTTAGATTTGCTAGTTATTTATGTATGCTACTACTGCGGCCCGTATTTTGTTAGCCCGGTAATGGAAAACAAGTGAAGTCCCAACTAAAGAAGAATGGCAACTTAAACTGATGGAATATGCACAGCTTGCGGATTTAACATATAGAATAAGAGAACAAGAAGAACCTATGTTTAAAGAAGATTGGGAAATGTTTATTGAATATATGGGGGGAAATTGTGTACACTTGAAAACATTGGCAGCATTAAGATAAATTCAACAGTGTAAATAAGTTTTGATGGATGTAATAAAGGAATACTGAATGGTTTAGTTTATGTAAAATATGCAGAGATTTATGATTTGCAAAATGAACCATGGAAAGAGAAGAAGGGAAGTCATTGATATTTTAAGGGTATTTAAATGAATATTCTAAATTCAGATTTGGGTGCTTCATAGGGGGTCATAGAGAGTGGGGCAGGATGAGAGGAATGGTAAATCTCTCTTGCACAAGTGGGACCCCACAGCTGAATGCCACACAGTGTTTTGTACTGGTCCAGTTTTAGGGGTTTTTGAGAAGGCACCATTGTAAGGGTTTAACCATTTAATCATTTTCTTCTGGTGGTACAGATCCCTCTGCTGTTACATTCCTGCCAGAGTAGTGGTAAGCCACTTAGTCTGCCTATACAGGAATCATTGGTCAGACTGGATTCCAAAATGCTCAGGGGGTATACCCGGATAATGCCTCCTGGCCAATCACTGGGCACATAAATGAAATGTTTCCCCTTGTTTTGCTGCTTCTATTTCATTTTGTTGCTTCTAGGTGACAGGCTGTACATAGTCATGGAGCTCATAGAAGGGGCACCCCTGGGAGAACATTTTCATTCTTTGAAGGAGAAGCAGCAACAGTTTACGGAAGACAGACTATGGCACATATTCATTCAAGTAAGGACCTGCGCATATCTTCGTTGCTTTTCTTTGTCTTGCTTTTTGCTTCTAGGATAGTCATTCATCGCTGCTTATCAGTCAGGGATCTGTCCTTTTGCACTTTGCAAAGTGCGTACATGTTGCCTGCGCTATGCAGTTGATGATATATTGCGCCCAAGGTGGGATAAACTAAATGTCACTGGTGCTGAAGCATATTACAACGGAGCCTCTTAGATGAGGCAGTGCAGAGAATGTAAGATTCTGGTGATCGTCAGCAGAAGTGAACATGACAAAGCTTGCTGTACACACTACCCCTTCCCTTTTCTGAGAAATGCACAGGAACACAGGACTCCACCAGAAGCAATGTCATCTCTGTCCCAGCCCACCTCCCAGATACAAAGCTAAGAGGGCTGTGCATGGGAACCCAGCAATCTGACTTATGTCATTGGTCCATTAGCTCAATATTGTCCGTGTTGCTTGTTGCAACAGGCGCGACGGCTCTTTTCCCCCTGGCACCGTTGGGCCCGTCCACTCACTTAAATATAGTGCACCCACCTCACAGAATACCACTTCCACAAATTCTATCAAACTACCTCAGGTTATCTTGTGGGGAACTTGCGTGAAGGAAAACTTAGTAATTTGGAGTCTCAGGCAGGATTTGTTCAAATAAACAATAATGATTTTATTTAACAAGGAAGTTTATGACCCGAGTGGATAAAACTTAGGATACTTCAGTTTACAATGTTATTTCACTTCAAGGTTTTCTCAGTTGTTTCACACTTAATACTTTGGTTCTTAACTTAATACTTTGGTTCTTAATAAGGTGGTGCTTTCTGTCAGTTACACACCCCTTAGACAACCCTACTCCTGAGGTACTCCAATTAATAGACCCAAGGTTTCACTGGTTTGGGAGTCTTCTCCTACTAGAAGAATCTCTCCCCTCCTGACTGGAATGAGACCTAAGTAGACTGTCTCTTTACAGCTTCTACTTCTCCTGTCTCAACCTCAGCCTCCCAGTTAATTCCTGGCCTAATTACTCTTACAGGACACCACACACTATCCTTCACACTAAGCTCAGAGACTCTTTTCTCTTGTGATATTTCTGTAGCTTGTGATATTTCTCTAGCTTGTGATATTTTCCTCAGAGTGGATGTTTCTACCCAGAACCAACTCTCACTCCCTATCTTCCTACCTATCCTCCCAACCTCAATCCCAACCTACCCCAAAACCTCCTCCCAACACTCCCTCCAAAACTCACTAACTGCCTCCAAATCCTCTCCTTTTCAACTCCCGCCTCCCTGAACCTCGGCCAATCAGAGGCATAGAGAAAGAAAAAGAAAATACTTGGGGACCCAACCTGCCCCAGCAAAAATAAACTTTTCCATCACACCTCTCACAGGAGCTTTACTGTTGAGCTACAGCCCCTCCCTATAGCAAATGGCTGTCTTAAATGGTTTCGTGCTCTAAAGTTTAGTTGCAACGCTTCCTGTAAGACGCTTGCTCCTCACGTCCCCAGGTTCTAAGCTACCCCTTGATTATTGCTGGCGAATATGGCTTTGCATTTGCGCTAAGACTTTTCTTTGTTGTAAAGCTGTGTTTAGCTCTTCGATATTTGCACAAAGAGAAGAGAATTGTCCATCGAGACCTCACTCCAAACAATATCATGCTGGGAGATAAGGATAAAGTAACCATCAGTAAGTTCTAGTTTTGTAACCTTGGACTGTTTAAGTAGAAAGTGATTTCTTTCCACTGAGAATCGCAGTAAATTAATTCAGAATAAATGACATCACCAAACCATTTCTAATGCATATCTACAAGCGAAACCTTTTCTTTCCAGACAATACTATACTGTTTGTATCTTTCCTGTGTATGGGGAAACTAATACATTTCTTCTGCGTTATTGCTTTGTTATTTAAATCCTTCTGTTGTTCATAGTTCTCGGGCTGGCTTCTGTTCTGTTTTTACACTCTTGTGGTTTCCTTCTAGTCCAGGTGCTTCATTTTGGTTTTCTAAAAAAGGGAACACGATTTGCCACAGCACATTTTTGTTTTTCACTTTAGTAATGCTGGCCTTTCTCCAAAAACTTCAGGGTGACAATTGCTCTGTTTGGATGATCAAATTCTGGCTTAATAAGCCAGGATACACACAGAGTTATTGTCTCTGTAGTCTGCTTTTACTTTGCACAACTAGTAAAACAAACCAGGAAGCTGTAGTTTACTCTGGCTTTCTATTTTGCGAGAACTGGGAACTATGGGTAGACTTTCAAACTAGACATGATTTGGATGCCAACATTAAACCATGGAACCAAGAATCATGGTTAAGGGTTTTCAATCATGCTGGAATTTGGATTCCAAATCCTGTATTGTTGGGAAGCCATTAAACATAGTTTTCAGATCACATGTAAGGAGAAGCTGTGGTTAACAATGTTCCTTTGGGGTTTTCCTTGATCGTGTGGAGGTAGGAACAAAGTGGGAACAAGGAGTCTTCATGCCAAATTTGTACGTATTCTGGTTTCTTAGTCCTTGATGTGATTTCCTGAACATGGGCAGGATTCACAATCCAGTAATGATATCAGCTCAAATATATACACCTTATTTAAATGTTATGTACACCCACTGATGCATAGTTTTGGTGGTTAGAGGCACACCCAGTGCCTTGTTCCCCTTCCAAACATAAGGAGAATATAATTCAAATGGGCTCAATGTCATTGCAACTTCCTTTGATGTAAAATATACTTTCAAAGAGCCAACTGTCCAACGTTTATCCAGACTGAGGCCAGATTTGTGTCGGGTGTGTTTGCTACTTGGCGAACAGTTGTCGAAGTGGGAATGGAATAAGTGGATGGTGGGCAGTTGTGGGCGATATTGACCCATTATTGAATTAGTTTCAGTATCTGTTTGACATATCCTTCAATGGCACACAACTGAGTCCATATTCATTCAGCCTGGAGTGGATACTGTTGAGATGAAAGTACCCCCTTGGTGTGTGGGTGTGTGTGGGTGTGTGTGGGTGTGTGTGTGTGTGAGAGAGAGAGAGAGAGAGAGTCTCAGTATTTAATTAGGCAGAAGGAAGGAGAGAGAGAGGTAATCTTCACTGTTGTTGCAAGTTAGGAATTTAATAATTCTTCATTCAATTAATTTGTTGCTTGGAGTAGGGCATGTGTCTCTGAAAGTTGGTAGCATGATTTAGGTTAGTGTGCTGTAATAATGATATCTTAGATGAAGAACAAATAAGTACTGTGGGATTGGGGGGGGAGCATTAGCTTTGTTTCCTTTGGGGCAAACGAGCTTTCTTAATGTTTCCATTTCTCATTTAGGCTTCATGAATAATTAAATAGTGTGATTATGAGCTTCTGAGCCTGTGTTTAAGTCATTGCGCACTTACAGCCAACCTCCCCCCGCCCCCCGCAACAAACCTCGGAAAGACAAGGCTTTATCACATTAATAGCTAAATAACCATCAACTGTAATTGAACCATTTTGGGAATGGCTATCTTGTCTTCTGCATCTTCAGGAGATGTAGAGCAGCATAAAACCCAGCAGGCTGGATTAGGAAGAATTAAATGTGCTTTGAGCATAGCAAATCATGTAGCTCTTTGAGATGCCAATAAACATATCACATCTCTTCCATGAAGGTTGTGAAATTGCGAGCTCTTGATTAGCCCTTTAAGCCAGAGGTGAGGAATCTCTACTCCTCTATATGCTGTTTGACTACAGCTCCCATCATTCCTGACCATTGGCCATGCTGACTGGGGCTGATGGGAGATGGAGTACAGGAACAGGGTGGAAGGCGCCTCATCCTTGTATTAAATGGTGCACTCCTTTATTTGCCTGTGTGCAGCCACAAGAACACTAGAAGAGCCTGCTGGATCCCGCCAATAGCCCATCTAGTCTAGCATCTTGTTCTCACAATGGCCACAACCAGATGTGTGTGGGAAACCAGCAAGCAGGATTTGAGCATAATAGCACCATCCCCTCCTGTGGTTTCCAGCAATTGAGCAACATCTCCATCATGACTGGCAGATATTTTATATGTATATATGCAGGTTAATTATGTGTCCAGGGCAGCTGTCTGCCAGCTCCACCTGGTACGCAGTGGACTACTGCAATGCGCTCTAGGTGGGGCTACCTTTGATGGTGACCCGGAAACTGCAAATAATCTAGAATGTGGCAGCTAGACTGGTGACTGGGACTGACCGCCGGGACCACATAACATGAGAGATCTGCATTGGCTCCCAGTACCAAGCACAATTCAAAGTCTTGGCGCTGAACTTTAAAGCCCTAAACGGCCTTGGTTCCCTCACTGTGAGAAGTGAGGTTATAGGGAACCAGACAGAGGACCTTCTCGGCAGTGGTGCCCACCCTGTGGAGCACTCTCCCTTCAGATGTGAAGGAAATAAGCAGCTATCCTATCTTTAAAAGACATCTGAAGGCAGCCCTGTTTAGGGAAGCTTTTAATATTTAATGCTGCATTGTTTTTAACACTTGATTGGGAGCCACCCAGAGTGTCTGGGGAGACTCAGCCAGATGGGCGGGGTATAAGTTGTTGTTGTTGTTGTTATTATTATTATTATTATTATTATTATTATTATTATTATTATTATTTTATACACACTGCCTTAGATGCAATTTGCAATATTTGAAGAGATGGCCCAATGCTATTTTCTATATGTGATAACTATATGTGTTAGCAGTTTCCCTGTGCAGTAGTACACCTGTGCTAACAGGTAGGGTTGCAGCATAAGGACAATGTGATATCTTTATTTCATTTTACTTGAACTTGCCTTCCAAGGACCTCAGGTCTGTGTACATGGTTCCTCTTCTCTGCCTTTTATCCACACAAGAATAACCCAGTGTGGTACTTTCTTAGCCTAAAGTACTGGCTGGAATGGTCAATCATATCTCAGCTCAATAAGCCCACATTTAAACAAGCCCATACACAGAGCTCCTTCGCTTCTCTCTCTGTGGTATAAGAAATCAATCCAGGAAGTCTCTAATCATAATGTCCCATTTTGCCTGAATGAGAAAACTGTTGTTGCCAGCTTTGGAACAAACTAGGATATCAAACCATGGTTTTGAAGTTGGCTTAATATCCTGACTTGTTCCGAAGCTGGTAACCATAGTTTCTAAGTTCAGATTGAATTCTCCTACACTGGTAAAGTGTACCTTATCCCATAATTTGTGCAGTGACTGACTTGAACCACAGCCTAACATTCTGTAAAATATCTGGTTTATAGTTATGATTCTGCTGCTGATTTTAAAAGTTTAAAAAACTGTCATTAGATGTGTGTATCATTAATGTGTTTTGCACTTTTTTGTTATTTTATGTTTTGGTTGAATGTATACTTATAGTAAGGTTTGGGATATATATTTATAATAACGTTCTCTGACACTTTGTGGGGGAATGTTACAAAGCAGGGTTAAAATCTAGATAAAGATAAAGTACATACAGCATTATGAATTTCAGTTATTAGTGCTTTTTATGAAAAGCAATCTCAAAAACGGTTTGCAACACAATACAAGAATTAAAACCAATGCGAAACTAGAACAAAATAGAAGCTGAAAACATTCATAAACCTAAAAAGCAGTCTAACACATTATACCCATTGAGGAAGCCACAATATCTAAAACTCACCAAGTTAAATTCCAAAAACGTGACTGAAAAGAGAGGCCGTTGCTTTGTGCCTAAAAGCAGCTGCCCTGACATTATGGAGAATAACATTTAAATCAGGGCAAGCCAACAGCCGATACCAAACCCTTGTCTACTCATAAGTAAGTCCCATTGAATTCAATGGGGCTTACTCCCAAGTAAACAGGGCTTGCAGTCTTTATTACTCTGCCCCTCTTTTATTCCTGTGATTCTGGTGATGAAAAAGAAAGAAAAACACACACCATGTGAAACATAAACACTGTATCAAATGGATAGACTTAGTAAAAATGGAACCTGGCTATTTGCTTTAGGCTAAATTTCCCAGCCTTGACCTCTCTAGTTTTTTGGACTTAAACCATCCCTGAACATTGGCCATACCATCTAGGGCTGATAGGAATTGTAGTCCAGAAAAGCTGGATGGCTTCAGATTGTGGAAGGCAGGTTTATGCTTCCATTTGCTTATTTGTATTGTAGAGTAACTTCCACAACTTTTATTCTGTTTTAAACATTTTGCAGTCTCTCGTTCTTCCAGGATTTCCCTAGTATCATCTTCATGTTAGCGCTGGGATTCTGTTCATGCTTATATAATATAGCTTTTTTTAAACTAATGTATATATAATTGGCTGGCATCTCTCCGGTCCCCAAGTAAGAAAGGGAGGGAAGTCGAGTATAAAAGGAATACGAATGAATCAATCGATTAAGCACAAATTTTTGTTTTTTTTATTATTATTTAGAAATACACGTTTAGCCATAGAAGAACTGAGATGTTATAATGTGATTCTATGAATGTCAATTAAAATAAACCAATAAAGATGATTTGCAAAAAAGCAGAAGAGAATTTAGGTTGGCACGGGACTTTGAGCTTCGCTTACCACCCTCTGCACCGCCCTCAGTCTATGTTTTTCCTGTAGTCTGCAATCTCCCTGACTGCCTGTCCTTTCTGATCTGGAAAAGCCCCATGGGAGGAATTACTTCCTGATACCGTACTCTGGACTTAGATGAAAGTGCAGCCGCCTGCAAAGGTTGTAGAGTGCAAGTCCTGGTGAGATGACTTGTAGAATGAAAGGACGGACATTCACAAATCCCCCTTGGCAATCTCAAAAGCAAGGCAAGTGCATCAAAAACCTTGAACCAGAATTTCCCCTCCTTCTCAATAATTTTCAAATGCAGTCTTTTCTCCTCATTGCTTGATGCAGTATTGTGCGCAATACTACCATATTTTTCGCTCTATAGGACGCACCCAACCATAGGATGCAACTTGTTTTAGAGGGGGAGAACAAGAAAAAAATATTCCCCCCCTCTCTGCTCAGTGCCCCTTCAGCGAAGCGGCAGGAGAAACGGAGCCCCTTCCATTTCTCCTCCCGCTTGGCTGAAGGGGCGCTGCACAGCTCTCCCTCTCTGCTGAAGCCAGGAGAGTCTTGCTCTCCCGGCTTCAGCGAAAGGAACCCGAAGCCTTCAGCGAAAGGAACCCGAAGCCGCAGCGGGAACTCGCGCTGCGCTACAAAGGCTTCAGGCGGCGATCCCTGAAACCTGGAGAGCGAGAGGGGTCAGTGTGCACCGACCCCTCTCGCTCTCCAGGCTTCAGCGAAAGCAACGCGTAGCCTCCGGAGCGCGGAGGGAGCGTTCCCTCTGCGCTTTGGAGGCTTCGCGTTGCTATCGCTGAAGCCAAGGAGCCTGCATTCGCTCCATAGGACGCACACACATTTCCCCTTAATTTTTGGAGGGGAAAAAGTGCGTCCTACAGAGCAAAAAATACGGTAATTCTAACACTATACAGATGTTATGGACATTCCATCCTATGGTCCTCAGTGTTACTATATCACTTCAGATTGTATTTGTGGATTTGAAACATTGTCAAAGCTTGCCTAGTAACAGAGTAGTCGTGCCTTGCACAAGGAGGCGTTTTACTGTTTGTGCAGAATTTACCTCCTAGAATAGTAGTTTTAGGCTGCATTAAAACAGGCAGCCACTGCATGGTGCTCTTGCATTATGTTTAGTAGCCCATCTTCTCGCTCATTCAACCTTTTCCAGTAGAGGATTGGAACAGCTTTTGCAAGGTGCCCAAAACAGCCCTTGAAAAACGTTAGCATGGAATGCAATGGAGAGAAGGCAAGACAGTGGAGTTACTCCAGCCTTGTCTTATTTAGTGCTATTCTACTACTGTAAACTTGCAAGACACCTTTATTTTTTATTTTATTTTTTTACAAAGCTTGTGTTAGAACAGAAGAATGTATGTTGAGTTTTCAAGGTAGCATTAAAAGCTCTTAAAACATTACCTCTAGCTGAACTGATGTAAACATCTAAAACTGGCACCACATCCATCTAAACCCTAAATTGGATGCAGGTGACAAAAGCTTTTCTCGAGTCAGGATAGTATTCCCAGTGGTTGTATAAAGAATGTGGGAAACAGCTACTTGAACAAAGTGACCTGCTTTCATGGAGGTACAGTTGGCTCCATCTCACACCTGTTTTCTTTATTTCTTTTTATAGTGTTTAATGCTGAATGCCAGAGCTCTTTCAATCTGGTTTTTTGTTTGTTTGTTTTGTAAAACAGCCTGAAGTACTACTGGTAGTAGCTATGGTATTACAATTGCATATTAATTGGGGAAATAACAGGGCAAGAGGCATAAACGGGCATCATCACAAAACAACACAAATTTTAGCATTTCAGCTATGATTCAAGGTGAAACAGTAGCTTCTGACAACATATTCAAGGGCTGATCCCATTTTCTTGTGTCCAGTATCCGTTTCTCTGTCAAAAATAAATAAAAATGATAATAAAAATAAAAAATAAAAATAAATAAATAAAAATAGCTAAGCTTGTCATTTTTCACTTTTCAGAACTGAATAAGCCCGGCATGGAGCATGACCTTTTAGAAGTTTGGCATTTGGATTAACTAATAGGTCATTGCTCTATAGGTTGAAGTAAATGGAAGGATCATTTGATGGTTTGGACACCAGCAGGAAACCAAATTTCCAATTCTGTCACATCCTTTGCCCCCCCCCCCGCGCTTTGGGCAGATTAGGGTTTGTCGTGTCGTTCTGAACCTTCTATTTGTAAAATACGTATAAACACATATCATAGTATTTCCCTTTCCCCATAGCCTGTTTGCTCAGAAGTCAGTTCCACTGTTTCCCTCCATGGGACTCGCTTACTCGCTTCCAAAAGGTGTGCATAGGCTGGCAGCCTTAGAGAGGTAAATACTGTATATTTGTGAGAGGGAGGGAGTTGAACATGGACGTATTATGTCAACTTATATCTCAGCATGCAGAACTTCAAGGAGCATTCTTCAGGAGGTCAAACAAAATTAGTAAAATGTTGAACTCAGTGGTTCAAATTGATGCAGTTTTGAAAGGTTCAATCTGCCATCTTGATTCAAATTGGCATCCAGTGGCATCCAAGCATAGATGAGAACTTGCTTCTTGATCTCAGGAACCCCCATGCAGAATATGGTTACGCTATCTTAAGAGCTGTCCAAATTGTTGTTGGCACTCATCAGTCTTGAGAGACAATGGAGTGTACCTCTGGAGGTGAGGTCAAATTGCTGGTGAATGATAGTTCCAGCTGTAGTTGCAGAGCCTGGTAACTCATAACTTTTGCCTCCCATGTGGTTTTTTCCCTTCTCTTGTGTTAGCAGCTGAAGTGATCTCTCCAGCGAACAAGCCTGGGCAGTGTGTATGGAGGTCCTGAGCTGCCCAGACAACAAGACCACGCTCTCTGCTGTGTATACGGAGACAGATATATGGTTTATTTACACATATATACAACCTGAGTCTATAATGGAGGGGCTCCCAGCATTAACTCCCCCAATTGTTTCTCCCATCACTACAGCCTTGGGTCCAAACAAACATGAAGCACCATGCTCTGCCTCTATGGCTTTTCCACTTGTTTCCTTTAGCAGCCTGCAACCTTTTCTGCTTGCTCTAAGTCACATCGCAGCCAATGCTAAAACTCTAAACTGTGCCTTTCCTTCTTCTCACTATTTAAAAGAGGGAGGAGGTGCTCCACCCATTTCCAATCTGACACATCTTCCTCTCTTTTTTGGTTCCTTAATGGTCCATCTCCTTGCCCTTCATTCACTTAATGGTTCCTCACCCCAGGCAATGACCTCATGAGGAAGCTAGCCTGGGGTGATGAACCATTCAAATATAAGTTAGCCTGGCTTATAGTTTTACCCTTGCTGGATCCAGGGGTTCAGGAGGCGTGATTAAATTCCAACACTTACTGGGTCCAGGAATTTAGAGGAGTCTGGCACCTTTAAACTCATACTTTGCCCTGAGGTAAGAGTTGAACCCTAAGCATCCACTGACAACGAACATATTTTTAAGTGACCTTTTCAAAGGTTTCACCCTAAGATTGGGCTTCAGGGAATTACTTCTTTTCAGCTGCTGCCAAGAACAGTAGCTGGAAAACAGCTTAGATTAAATTCAAAAGTTGCTTAAGTAAGTGTGCCTATAGCTGGTATGTTGTTGAGCTTGGCATCTGTTCTGTTCTAATCTTCATAAATGGATTTTGATATCTATTTAAACTGTGTTTCATTTCCAGGCTGGTGGCATAAGAGCATTAGGACAAACAAATTCTATAAGCATTATATATTGGTATCGAGCCATCTACCGCCTAAAAACTGGCCCGCTTTGCACATCAGAGGAATCTGGGAGGAATCAAGCCACAGTGCTGGCTACATATTTACCAGCTCTTGTGGTTTCTTAGGAGAGAAGCCAAACTGTGAATGCTGAGTCATACATAAATGCTAAGTCAGCACTGTAGATTTTTTCTTCCAGCGTGGGAAAAGAAAAGGGCATGTGTGTGTGTGTGTAATTTGAGCAGTGTGCACTGGCATTCTCGCTCATTCACAGTAAATCATGAATGGGCGTCCCATGACATGCGAACCAGGCCACAGAGCAAAGATAAGAGTAGAAGATGAGCAAATATTATTGTGTGTTGCCTGATAATGCATAAATGAGGTGGGGATAATATATCAAATATGAGTGAACTTTTTTTTGCTCCAGCTATAATCAGTAATTGAACCTTTTGAAGGAAAATAAGTTTGCTTTATTTATTTTATTTCCAGCTGACTTTGGTCTTGCAAAGCAGAAACAGGAAAACAGCAAGCTTACCTCAGTTGTCGGAACGATTCTCTACTCCTGGTAAGAAAAAAAATGCCTTTTAGGCCTGCGAATTTGCTGCTAAAATAGTGAATTAGTGGCCCCAAATATAATGTAGCCCTTATATAGGGGGCCACTGTTTGATTCAGACAGTTAATTTTCCTAGGATATATTTGGATTCTTTATTCTTTTTGAGTAAAGCATATCATGACACGCCATCTCATTTTAAAGTGCATGGAATTAAATATATCTAAATTCATGTGAAAACAGGCAAATCTCGACATGCTAACACACTTCATTTTTTAGCTAATTAACCACTGTATCTACTTTAACAGTAATTAGAACCTTCAATTCTCTGAGGCATAACCTTCTTCTAATTCACATTTTCCTTGTAGCTCTGTTCAAGTTGCCCAGTTATGTACAATCTAATGCACAGTATTGTCTTGCTTTTCCTAACCCCAGAAGATGGTTTTCCACACTTGGGAACTTTCACAGACGGGTTATATAAGCTTGTTCCAAAGAATGTGTCTGTTTGCTGTAGCAGTAGACATCTTAACTGTGAGAAATACTTGAACTATTGTTGGCGACGGACCCACTGGGAAATGTGTGGAAATGTGGTCATCTAAATAGGCTGTAGCAGTCAGGTGACCAAGTGTTCACCTCAGATTGGCTCCCTTGGCTCCCAGTTGCTTTACTATATTCCTTAGAAGCATGTTGACTCTTTGCTTCTTTCAGTCCTATCAGTTGGCTTTCTCATGGTCATGATAGTGACGTGCTCACTAAATGGTGGGAACATGCATGCCAGTATGTCTTGCAGAGGAATGCTTTGCATAACAGTGGTCCCCTCCACCCCATTCTCGCTAATAAAAAAGACGAAAGAGATGTTCTTAATACGACATTTGTTGTTCTCTTAGGGGTCCAGCCCCTGACGATGCCCTTTACCTTTCCCTCAGCTATATACAGACTCAGGGATCCGATCCATATATCCTAGCCTCAGCCCAGTAGACCTGAAGGAACGTCTCCACCCCCATTGTTCAGCCCAGACACTGAGGTCCAGCTCTGAGGGCCTTTTGGTGGTTCCTTCACTGCAAGAAGTGAGGTTACAGGGAACCAAGCAGAGGGCCTTCTTGGTACTGGCACCCGACCTGTGGAACACCCTCCCATCAGATGTCAAGGAAATAAACAACTGTCTGACTTTTAGAACACATCTGAAGGCAGCTACTGAGAGGTTTTTAATGTTTGAGGGCTTTTATGTTTTAATATTTTGTTGGAAGCCACACACGGGTGGCGCTGTGGTCTAAACCACAGAGCCTAGGGCTTACCGATCGGAAGGTTGGCGGTTTGAATCCCCGTGACGGGGTGAGCTCCCGTTGCTCGGTCCCTGCTCCTGCCAACCTAGCAGTTCGAAAGCACGTCAAAGTACGAGTAGATAAATAGGAACCACTCTGACGGGAAGGTAAACGGCGTTTCTGTGCACTGCTCTGGTTCGCCAGAAGCGGCTTAGTCATGCTGACCACATGACCCGGAAGCTGTACCTCGGCTCCCTCGGCCAGTAAAGCGAGATGAGCACCGCAACCCCAGAGTCGTCCGCAACTGGACTTAACGGTCAGGGGTCCCTTTACCTATGTTTTAATATTTTGTTGGAAGCCACCCAGAATGCCTGGGGCAACCCCGTCAGATGGACGGCATATAAATAATAAAATTCTTATTCTTATACTTATGCATAATCAATCTGGGACTCTGAACCCTGAAATCTAGAAGCCCATAGGTGTGATGCCCAAAATATGACCTATGACCCCAAAAGCGAGCTAAAAGAGCATTTGGTTGTAAGGAATTAATTGTGTGATCCTTTGGCTCTCAGCCAGAATGACTAGCTAAGACAAAAGCAACTGCGGACCAAGCGAACCTGCTTGAAACTGACGTTGTTCTTGCTATAGGGCCAAGAAAAGAACTTTCTCCACCCCCATGTTTGGGGATTGTTTGCCAGTCTAGACCTCCTGGGTAGAGACAGTAGACTCTGCAAAAAAATTACATAATGGCCCCATAGAAGTGAGATAATTGCATTTTATAGGCTCTGGAGGTACAGTTTATAAGTTCTCTGTTTTAATGAGCAATAAGAAGAAATATTTATTGAGCCAAGGCAGTGAAATAAAATAGTTTTACACATTGCAACAAAAACAGAGTGTTTACAGAGTGCAACATAAACACAAATAAATGAGCACAATTTGCAGCGAATCAAGTATTGGCTCTTTTGGCATTCAGGTGTTGCTTTTAACGTAAGAATCTGAGAGAGCCACATTTTCCATTGAATATTTGATAATATTGACAGCAGTGTTCTTGCGGCATGAGGGGAAGGAATTTTTCCCGCGACTTGGCAGGGCAATGCAGAGTAACTTCTTCATCAGTCTTTTGTGTGTGTGTGTGGCTTCTCCGTCAGCAGAGGAGTGAAGCATACAGGGTAGAAGGCAAGGTCAGAACTGAAAATGAAACTACATGCCCATCTGAAACGGAGGTGAACCTTCTGGCCAGTTTCAATTCTGCCTTTTGTAGGAGAGCAGGGTTGATTATTGACTCCTGAATTTCACCTGTGAGTTGTACACTGCTTTTCCTTTCTCTCTTCTCTGTCTGCTCACTCAGCTGTTAGGCAGCGATTTGAGGATCTCTGTGCCCAGACTCCAGGAGCAGGGGTGGCCAAGACCCCTAGGTCATTCCTCCATCTGGGGCACCATGGAATTATCCATTTCCTCCCCTTCCCCACCACTGCATTATTGGCATAGGTAAAGGTAAAGGGACCCCTGACCATTAGGTCCAGTCGTGGCCGACTCTGGGGTTGCGGCACTCATCTCGCTTTATTGGCTGAGGGAGCCGGCATACAGCTTCCGGGTCATGTGGCCAGCATGACTAAGCCGTTTCTGGCGAACCAGAGCAGCGCACGGAAACGCCGTTTACCTTCCCGCCGGAGCGGTACCTATTTATCTACTTGCACTTTGACGTGCTTTTGAACTGCTAGGTTGGCAGGAGCAAGGACCGAGCAACAGGAGCTTACCCCGTCGCAGGATTCAAACCGGCGACCTTCTGATCAGCAAGTCCTAGGCTCTGTGGTTTAACCCACAGCGCCACCTGCGTCCCCTTGTTATTGGCATAGGCACATTTAAATAAAGCAGAACACCCAGCTGTGATCAGAAACCAGGCAAGGAGCAATGCAAACTTGCACATGGCAAGACTTTCTCTGTTATGGTAACCATCTCATTGATCTCCTCCCCTAAAAATGTCCACCTTGCTCCACCCATGTTTAACTTTCACCATCTAGTTGAAACCTTTGATTTCTTAAAGCAAAGCTTTCAACCTTCCTCCGATTGTTCTCTGCAGCTACTGTATATGTTCCAGCCTGATTGAGCTGTTGTTGTTTATCTGTTTCATAATCTTTAATTTTCTTATGTGCTCTATGTCCTCTTCCTAGGAATACATTTTACCTTTGGAAAATCAGCTGACACTTTTCATTACTATTTGCATTTGAAGCTTTCAGCAAACTGTAAGGAGTATAATTACTGCATATGCTACGCAATGATAAACAAAGATGTTTCCATCAACACAAGTAATGGCATCACTTCTTTCTGTAAAACAAAGGGAAGAAGAGAGATCCATCATGATGGATGCAAATTGTACATCATTGATGTAGTTCCTTCCAGATGTTGTTGGAGATGCTGCTCCCATTATCCCTAACCATTATCCATGCTGGCTGGGGGGGGAGGGGCTTGTGAGGGTCGAACAACATCTGCAGAGCCCCACTTTGGCTACTCTTGATGTAAATAATAATGAGTTAAAATTGCCCACAATTGTGCCTAGAAGGATAGATAAAAAAGAAAGCCATGTTTCAAACTCTGAAAACAGAGAGCGATGGGCAGTATTATTATTATTATTATTAAACTTATACACTGCCCTATACCCGGAGGTCTCAGGGCAGTTCACCACAGCATATAAAATCAAACCAAAAGCAGTAACCCAATAAATCCCCCCTCCCCCAAAAAGCCACATTCTAAAAGGGTGTTGAATGTCAATAAGATCAACCAAAGGCCTGGTTATAAAGGAACGTTTTTGCCTGGTGCCTAAAGATGTATAATGAAGGCGCCAGGCGAACTTCCCTGGGGAGAGCATTCCATAGATGGGGAGCCACTGCAGAGAAGGCCCTGTTCTTTTGTTGCCACCCTTTGGACCTCTTGAGGAGGGGGCACACAAAGGAGGGCCTCGGAAGTTGCTCTCAGGGACCGGGTAGGTAAATAACAGCAAAAGGAAATAGAGGCACAACTACATGTTGAGTTAACAGAAGACATGAGAAGAGGGGTTCTTTAGAAGTCTCCGGGCCAAGTCTAGGATGTGTGTTTTTTGCCATTTGAAGTATGCTTTCTGATAGGAAGCTCTTCCTTGGGAGGCTGAACTCTGACACAGGCTGTTCAATCTGGGCTTAGCCCATTTCAGCCTTAAAACTTTCCCTGCCTTACAAAATCCTCTAATATAATCAGTATGTCATCCCCACAGTAATAGCTTTTATTATGACCTTTGCACAAAGAATCATCCATTGAAAACTAATATTTACACAAGCTAATCCTGTACTGTTGAGCATCCCTTGTAAGACAGTTTGAAAACAAGTTACATACTATCAGTTAGCTTATCAGGAATATAGGGGGGAAGAAACCTGTCTCCACAGGCTTATTAAAATGAAACTTATGCAAATATTGTAATAAAATATTAACAGAATAAAATTGGAAAGGCTTAAGCCTAAAGAATGATGGTTTCCATGAAAACAAATCAGTAAAAATCCTCTTCTATAAATAGCATTATGACATAGCTTTCCAAGGATATCAACTTATTTTCTATCTTTCTGTAATTTGTACTACATATATACATTCTTCTGTATTTCCAAGTCATTTTCATAAACGTGGATCCCATAACAAAATACTTGGAAGATTAAATTATCTTCTGTGCTGCTGTAAATGTTTTGTTCAACTGCCAAACTCATTTTAAGATTGAGTTTAGCATTCAAGAAGATTTGTTATTAAATAAAAAAATACGATTTCTGCATAAGAGGAGCAGATGCGGAGTCCTTTCAGAGAAAACACAGAGCACGGCTCAGTCTGTTTAGGGAAAATGAAAAGAATGAAATTGAAAAATGTCCAACTAATCTGGCTTTGTTCTTGCTGTAACTATTAGTTTAGCAAAGGATATGCTAATCTATCTTCACCAGAATACTAGTGAAGTGGGAATCTTCCTGCTTGAATACAAGGTGCTGGGCTGAAAGCTTAAAAGCAAATATGGCAATTACCTGAATATAGCGTTTGTAAAATCCAATTGACTTAAATATCCAACACCTAATTCATATGTTAATCACATGCTTCTTGGCTAAAGCCATTTTACTGTAGTGCAGAATTCTATTACTAAATTCAGTCCACCATGCAGATCCCACTCTGCAAGACTACCACGTTTCCCTTTATTTCTATCCCTTCCTCACAAGTTTCAGTTATTGCTGCAGTGGTGTATTGTGTGTGTGTGGGGGGGGGCGGCACCATAGGAGCGGTTGTCCAGGGTGCAAAATTTTGACACCTGATGCTGCCTCAAAACAGCCACACACTTCCATCGTTGGGCTGCGTTGAAAACGGCTTCTCCATGTGAACCAGGAAGTGACCTCTCCAGACAATGGAACGACTCTTCTTTTCTTTTCTCTGCGACTGCAATCTCCTGAGTGATGCAGATGCCTCAGGCCAGTGGCTTTCAACCAGTGTGCCATGGCACACTGAGGTGCCTTGAATGATGGTCAGGAGTGCTGCAGGCAACACTGGCCTCTGTCCCTGTTTCCTGCCCTCCCTCCTCTGATGTCCTCTCGTGCCTCTGCCTCCCAAAGGCTTGCACAGATGTTTGTTGCAGCAGCCCTGGCTACAAGCTGCCCAGGTTAATGGTGCCTGGGGCTGGCCAGGGGGTACTGGTTGCCAGGAGCTGAAGTGGCCTTGGAGCAAGCAAGCCTAGCCTGCCAGCCCTTGTAGTTGGGAATGGACAGAAGTCCCAGGCCACTGTGGGGCAGTGTGAGGAGGCACCTCTCTTTGGGAAGGAGACGGGGGGCAGCTCAGAGACCAGGAGCAGCAGCAGCTCCCAAGGAAAGGAGGCTGATGGGAACACTCCACAAGGGAGCGTGCTCAAAAAAGGGTGAGAGGCTGCCAGTTCTGCAGGCAAGGCGTGACATAACGGCTCCAGAGTCCCACAGGGGTGCCGCAGAAAGAATGTAGTTGGTCAAGGGAGCCATGAACTCAAAAAAGTTGAAGGCCTCTGCCTTAAGCAGTTGAATGCACATGTGTACTCCATCCATTTCCCTCCCTCACACCCACTCTCTGCATGGCCCAAGGCACTGGCAACCCGTGCTATGCCACTGGTTAAACGCTAGATTTTATTTTTCAAAGGGAGGAGGGACTGACATTATTGTGTGTCTGTTCCAGTACCTCTCAAGACACCATGCTCAGTTCAGCTTCCAGAAGAATGTTTGGAGACCTGAACATTTTTTCACTGTTAAATATCTTTCTTAGTTGGTCATAATAAAGGTATTACTCTTCTCTCGCTCGCTTCCTGCTCCCCCCTCGGCTTGTTTTTGTAAGGGTACATTTCATATAACTTCATTGCCATATGTTCCTTATGGAAAACAAAGCCAGCTGTATCTCTCCAGTTTGCCAAACACAGATCATAGCAGTACCATCCTTAATTAGCTTGCTTTCCTGAACTTTTTGTATGGGTGGGGGAGGAGAAGGAGAAGGGAGGGGGGAGCCTTAGAATTTGTGAGACAGACACATGACAGGCATCAATGAGAACTTTGTCAATTTTCAAACTGTTTTTTAAACGGTGAGTGAAGTAGATGAAATGTGAATTATGTGAATAATTCTGATAAAAAAGATTTTAGGGAGGAGGGATGAACATAAATCATGCGTTATTTGATTTTAAAAGGGTTTGGCTGGTGGAAAAGAATGACTGATTTAAGGCTTCAGTTGACTAAATTACATTAGCTTGGCCAAAGATGGGAGGGGGAGGAAAAAATAATTGATTTGCTTTTGTGATATTGACTGGAAAGCAATAAATACAGAAGGGGAATGCCTCTGAAGATCATCAGTTCCAACCTCTTACATGAAGTTAAGGCAGTATTTCCTGCAAATAGGAATAAAGACCTCTTAAAGGTAAAGGGACCCCTGATCATTAGGTCCAGTCGTGACCGACTCTAGGGTTGCGGTGCTCATCTCGCTTTACTGGCCGAGGGAGCCGGTGTACAGCTTTCGGGTCATGTGGCCAGCATGACTAAGCCGCTTCTGGCCAACCAGAGCAGCACACAGAAACGCCGTTTACCTTCCCGCCGAAGTGGTACCTATTTATCTACTTGCACTTAGTGCTTTCAAACTGCTAGGTTGGCAGGACCTCTTAGTGGGTAAATTTGGACTTGGGTAATTAGTCTCCTGGAAGTTATTTAATCCTATGTTCATGGTAGAGATTTGCTGAGAGAGTAGTAAAGTGGGCAGACTAGAGGAAGGATTAGTGGGGTGAATCATGGCTATGTGTTACACATGTAAGGAAATTGTAGCGTAGTCCAATTTATTTAATATTGCAATACCATCTGGATAATTTAAAAAATAGTGATTTTTTTGGGGGGGGGTTGCATCTGTTTAGACAGATATGAACATGTAAGTAGAAGCAGTTATCACGTTTTGTGTTGTAAGCATTCGTAAACATTCTGATGTGCAAACGATACCTTCTGCAAACTCTGAATTGATTAGTATTTTCCCTAAAGATGCATTTGTGTGGCAGGTAGTAGCCTCTTCCCTGAAAATAATATTGTAACCTGTTCTAACTCCGTTATGGATTTTTTGAATTTTGCTTTTATTTGCCTAGCCCTGAAGTTGTGAAGAGCGAGCCATATGGCGAGAAGGCTGATGTCTGGGCTGCAGGATGCGTCCTTTACCAGATGGCAACTCTCAACCCTCCATTTTACAGCACCAACATGCTCTCCTTAGCAACTAAAGTATGCAGGTTTGCTAGTTGAAGCCATTTACCTTTGCGTGTTCATGCACTTTTATGAATGCCCCTTCCTTCCTCCTTTTGAAATAAAAATGTTCTTTATGCAGCGTTTCCTCATCGCACATGGATATTACAGCAGTACCAGAGAAGTTGTTCTGATGGTTGCTGTAGTGGTATAGACTAGGGAGTGAGCCTAACTTCTAGTGTTGGATTAAGGTTATGATGGATCTTTCTGCTGCCCTGCCCTGACTCTGACACATTATACAGTGGTACCTCAGGTTACATACGCTTCAGGTTAAAGACTCCGCTAACCCAGAAATAGTGCTTCCGGTTAAGAACTTTGCTTCAGGATGAGAACAGAAATCGGGCTCCGGTGGCGTGGCAGCAGCGGGAGGCCCCATTAGCTAAAGTGGTGCTTCAGGTTAAGAACAGTTTCAGGTTAAGTACAGACCCCCGGAACGAATTAAATACTTAACCTGCGGTACCACTGCATTCACAAATAGGTCTTATTATGTCTTTCTTGTCTCCCCACATCCATCTCCTTAAACTGAGACACACTTCACATTAAGCAATCACATCAGTTACTATTATTGAACTTTATAACGTGTTCCCTTTTTCCTTTTTTTGTATTTGCTATCCCTCAAAGTCTAGACTAGCAAAAAGACTCTGCAAATTTCAGGGGCTTCAGAATCAAGCAAGTTCTTAATAAGTTTCTATAAAGAATAAATTTTACTGAAAATCAAAGATACTCAGTAGAGAAATTGGTGGGTCTCCGTCATGAAATTCCTGATTGACCAGATTTGATTTATTAGTTGTACCCCGCTTTTCTGTCTGTGGACATATAAATTGGCTTAACAGCTTAAAAATATATGATTAAAGGCAGGATCATCATTAGTGTTTGTGGTGAATTTGGGATGAACCTTCTGCATGGAAATTTCTTTGTATATTTTTGAGTGTGATACATGCATATGAGTCAAATTCATGGTATATACGTGCCGCAAGGGCATTGTGAAAATAGGTTGATTGTGTGCCTTGTTGTTCAAGGGGCAGGTTGAAACCCAGTTTATCTATCCATCACATGATATTTTTCTCTTGTTGTCAGCAAAGTATTCATTTATTTTACAGATTGTTGAATCTGCCTATGAGCCAGTCCCAGAGGGCGCCTATTCTGAAAAGGTTTCAGCGGTCATTAAAAAGTAAGTGTCTTGTGGAAAAGGTCCTTTTACTCTAAGTCTAAAGAGGATATGTGACCACAGAGCTAATAGTACAATTTTAAAATGCGAGATGCCACTGAAAATATTGCCAGTCGAAGTAATTGGGGGGGGGGATTGCGTAATTAACCTCTCCAGTAACATACCGAGGTGGTGAGTGCAGACTGGATTGAAGTCAAAGCAGGAGTCTTGAGAAGCAAGAGGTGAGGGAAACCACAAGTTCTGTACAAGTAGGATTTTTTTAAAAAACCCAACCCACTGGAAAATAAAAATGGAAAATTTGGTGGGATGTCCTGCTTGGAGGGAATGAATGACTGGCTCTAACTCTAAACAGAAACATTCCAGTTAGGAGGGCGGAAGAGACGCTGCAATATTTTGTTATTCTTTATTTGTCTATAAGATAAAGCTCATGCCATAATTTGGCTGGTGTTTATCCTGCCCCAGGACTGAGTCTTCCATCATACTCACTAAAATTGAATAGAATACATGATAAATACATGATAAAGCTATTTTTAGCCATCTCACCCCTTCTTTTTCCTGTAAGACCAATTGCAGTCGTTAACAGGTTTACCACACCTATAAGCCAATCACCCATTCCCGCCACCCTTCTGAGTAATACCCCTCCCCACCCTCTCAGTATATATAAGGGTCTGGTGACTTCTGTTTGAATTAAGTCTGTGATGCTCTCTCCTTTGCTGTCACCCATCCAAAGCAAGGGTTCTTCCAGCTGTTTTATTGAAATAAATACATAAATTTAAAAAAATGGAGAAGCATTCCTGCATCTCTAATGGCATGTCTTGTTTTTCCCCCAGGGTGTAGACTTCATGCAGTTGAACTGCACCCAGTATACAGAGAAGCATAAAATTCATACCATATAGTGTGGAGCCCTGGTGTGCTCAGGAAAATTTTGGGGGGTGGGCGTGGTGGAACTAGCTAATTGGAATTGCTTTCCATGAATGCACGTTGATTATCATCAGTACAAATCTCCAAATTATGATTACAAAAAAGTTCATAACCTAAACATATACAAAGAAGAAAAATACGCTTTCTGATGTTTTTGTGTGATTTCTGTTCACCTTCCACTGAGCAATGACCCAGCTTCTGTTTAAAACTGAACCTACAAGGGAAGAATTCTGTCTGATATGTTCCTTACATGCTGGGCTAAGTCCTGCTGGATTAGACCGAAGGCCAGTCAGTGCAGCACCTTGCTTCCTACAGTAACCAAACATATGGTATTTCCTGTCCAGACGTATTTCCTGCCCACAAACAGGAAATACAGAAATAACCTCTCATTTGCTGTTTTGTCCCAGAAACTAGTATTCAGAGTCATGGTGCCTCCAATCATGGAGATAGTATATGTCCTTCATGACTAGGAGTCATTGAGAGCTTTATTCTCCATTAATTTGTATAATATAAGAATGTAAATTAAATCAGCCCCTGGCTATTCCAGTGTGCATCCTCATTCTCTTGATGGTCCTGAATGGTAATTTTTTATAGATGGAATTCAGCATCTTGATCACAGTGGGGAACATTCCTAAGTGTAAATGATGTCAATCTAAGTATGGCTTCAGAGCTGGACCTCTGGCTACTCACCCTGAATCTCCCACGCCTCACATCCCGGTTCCCTGATAGCTTGATGCATCTTACCTCACTTCCCCAGCCTGTCCCCTGGCCGCTACAGACTCCCTGCTTCATTGGACTAACATGAAGAATTACTTGTATCGATAATTAGTTTTGTCTCAAGAACCATTGAGACCATATAACACCAGTCTTGAAAGACCTACATTGGCTCCCGGTACATTTCCGAGCACAATTCAAAGTGTTGGTGCTGACCTTTAAAGCCCTAAACGGCCTCAGCCCAGAAGGAACGTCTCCAACCCCATCGGTCTGCCCAGACACTGAGGTCCAGGGCCTTTTCGCGGTTCCCTCACTGTGAGAAGTGAGGCTACAGGGAACCAGGCAGAGGGCCTTCTTGGTAGTGGTACCCATCCTGTGGAACACCCTCCCATCAGATGTCAAGGAAATAAACAACTATCTGACTGCAGTCCTGTTTAGGGAAGTTTTTAATGTTTGATGTTTTATCGTATTTTTATCCTGTTGTGAGCTGCCCAGAGTGGCTGGGGAAAGCCGGCTGGATGGGCGGGGTATAAATATATTATTATTATTATTATTATTATTATTATTATTATTATTGGAACTTGAGGGACGTGGGTGGTGCTGTGGTCTAAACCACTGAGCCTCTTGGGCTTGCTGATCGGAAGGTCGGTGGTTCGAATCCCTGCGATGGAGTGAGCTCCCGTTGCTCTGTCCCAGCTTCTGCCAACCTAGCAGTTCGAAAGCACGCCAGTAGGTACCATTGGGTTGGGAAGGTAAATGGCATTTCCATGCACTCTGGCTTATGTCACATTGTTCCAGAAGTGATTTAGTCATGCTGGCCCCATGACTTGGAAAGCTGTCTGTGGACAAACGCTGGCTCCCTTGGCCTGAAAGCGAGATGAACGCCGCAACCCCATGGTCACCTTTGACTGGACTTAACCGTCCAGGGGTCCTTTACCTTTAGCTATTGGCACTTGATCAAACTTTGGCTGTTAGCACAAGCAAAGGACCTGATCTTTTCCATGCTGCATTTTTGCTCTTATCTACCTATATGAGCAAGGTTCTCCTGTCTGCCTTTGGCAGAGTTGCTCTGATGTTACAAGGGGGATTTCGTTGTAATGGGAAAAGGGGCCTAAGAAAGAAGAAATGGAAGTTCACAGCAATGAGGGGAAGAGTTGAATGGAAGGTGAGCAAGTATGAAAGGGGAAGGAAATCTGATAGAGGAAATAGAGAGGGTCACATGACTGGAAGTTAGCAAGACGAGGTCTAATGTTCACATACTTATTTAAACAGAGCACAGGCTGTAGTATCTGCAGTGATCTTAAGTGGTGGTATTAAAAGAAGCATGTAATCAGCTGATTCCATTAATATTTACTTACTTGGTGTGACACTGTAATTTGCTAGAGATGCCATTTGGGTTATCACAATAATCACTTTGCTGACAATTGACATCGTTCTAACGTAAGATATAAACAGATAACAACACAGAAGAAGATAGGAATGAGCTTTAAAAGTGCAAAAATGGAAACACGATAGTGGATTTAATTATGAGAGATCATTTTAAAATGAGCCTGGTGATTATTTTTATGGGCATTCCTAAAATGAAAATTATTTCTGAATTCACAGCACAAAAAGAAATCTGTACAAAACAAAGAAATAAGCAGCATCCTTAAGAGCTTTACAGCGGCGAATAAACAAAATGTTTATTTAGTTTTTTTTAAAAAAAACCACAGAATGCAGAATGCATATGCATAGGTGACCACTCAAAGAATTACAATTACAGGTAAGCAGCCAGTCACCATAATAGATTGTTTAAATAATGGATTCCCCCCACCCCAATAGGTGCTTGACCCCGGATGCAGAGAGTCGCCCTGACATTGTAGAGGTCAGTTCCTTGATACCAAATGTGATGATGAAGTATTTAGACGGCTTATCAACCTCCCAGCTTGTCTTGGAGAGGAAATTGGAACGCGAAAGGAGGCGGACCCAGAGATATTTCATGGAGGCCAATCGAAATGCAGTCACATGTCACCACCAGCTTGCTGTATTATCTCAGGTAAGCAAATGCCTTCAATTACATTGTCACATATAATAGAGCGTTATCTGAATGCACAGGACCGTTGGACCAATCTGCCCAACTGGACGTGCAGAAATACTGTGTATGTAGGAGTGCATTAATGTGGCGCTATGGGTTAAACCACAGGGCCTAGGACTTGCCGATCAGAAGGTTGGCGGTTCAAATCCTCGTGACGGGGTGAGCTCCCGTTGCTCGGTCCCAGCTCTTGCCAACCTAGCAGTTCAAAAGCACATCAAAGTGCAAGTAGATAAATAGGTACTGCTCCGGCAGAAAGGTAAACGGTGTTTTCGTGCACTGCTCTGGTTCGCCAGAAGCGGCTGAGTCATGCTGGCCCCATGACCCGGAAGCTGTACGCCGGTTCCCTCGGCCAATAAAGCGAGATGAGCGCCGCAACCCCAGAGTCGGCCACGACTGGACCTAATGGTCAGGGGTCCCTTTACCTTTACCTAGGAGTGCATTGGCCCGCTCTCATGCTTGTCACTGGTGTGTCGTATAATGTTATCAGGCTTCCAAGCATGCATCCATATATCTAATATGGCTAACTGGCTCTCCAAGCTTGAAGAGAGGAAACACCATGTGTGCAGCCACCAAAGTGTTCCCCTCTATTTAACATTGCTCGGGACTGTGAAAGCTTCATTTGCAACTCTAGTTCTCTCTGTTAGTGGGGAGTGTCATTGGCTTAGAACACACAAAGAGCAAATGTTCCTCTACTTAGTTGGATCTAAAGTGCTGAGGCTATTTCTGTGGAAATCCAACAAAAGGAGCTCAAGAAGCATCAAATCAGAAGCAATCTGCTAATGCACAGTCATATTTGAAATCGATCAAAAAACAACTTAACCTCTCTAAATCAGGTGCTTTTACGCAGCAAGATTATCTGCTGAATTAATTCGCTTACAGATTAAAGTCAGTAATCAAGATCATATAGCGTATCTGAAACCTGTTTTGAGCCAGCCATTTTTGTATACAATTATATGCTAGCAGAGTTTCTAATGGTTCTTAAAAGAAACTGAGAGAAATTTATTGTGTTGTTTGAACACTGTACCCAGGTTGTACTTCTGGAAGCCACACGGTCAAAGGAAACCGTTTCTGTTCTCTTTTGTAGGAACATTATGAGAAATCAAGCCTTAGCAGCAGTAGCAGTGGAGCAGCCAGTTTAAAAAGCGAATTTTCTGAAAATACAGATCTTTTGACTGAAAACTTCCATCTAGCCTCTGGAAAAGATGAAGAGAAAACCTGCGATTTAACCTTGTCGGATGATAACTGCACTTTGGAAAACTCAGAAAAAGGTAGTGATGAATGAGCAAAATGAGCATTTTTAGTACTTCCACCATGCTGGGTTATTTTCGGGTGGTGGTGGTTTTGGTGGGGGTGTGTGTTGTTGCTCTTATTTTTTATATGTTTATTCAGGATCTTCTTATTTCTGTGGAAATTGTTCAGTTTGGTAGTGTACTTTTTGATGTTTTGTTTATTGCTTATGACTACTTTTGTTATGTTTGTAGTTATGTCATTTTTTATATGTTGCAAGCCACCTTGAGCACGGCTTTGATTTTGGAAAGGTGATATGCAAATAAAATGATTGACTGGAGTTGGATAGAAAGGTTTGTTTCCACTTTTATGTACAGATGTCTTCTCAGAATTAGATGATGAACTGGACGTATCAGATAATTCCAGCAGTTCTAGTTCAAGTCCTCTTAAAGAATCAGCGTTTGGTAAGTTCCTTTAAGCAAGAGTTCTAATCACCAACATTTTTCTTATGGATCTGAGCATGTATTGACACAGGTATGTGTGAGGCATAAGTGGAAGTATGTGAATAATAAGCAATAAGACTTGGTTAGCGGAAAGTCATGTAGAAACAATCCCAAGCCTTGGTCTTAGAATCATGTAGATTACCTTGGGCTTCTGAGCCTTCGTATTTAATGATTTTCTTACCCAGATAGGAAGGATAGAAAAAGCGTGTTTTGCTTTTTAAAATGAAAGCTGAAGTTCTGAGGCAGGCAGTGGGTTCAGTGATGGAAGCCAGATTCTATGGTCTGCAATGTGATTATGGCCTTTACTTTCCGAAAATGTTTCAGTTATAAAGAAATAAAGTGATGCAAATAAAAGGGGGAAAAAAAGAAAAAGGCTCAAAAATATGTAGAAAGAAACAATATGTGAATATAGACATTATTTGAAAAATTTAGGATTATGGTCTTGTGGAATTTCATTCTTTGGTAAAATGTTCACATGAATATAAATGTCAATTAGGAATACTTTAAGCTAACGTTTGTGGCCCCCCCCACTAATTTCCTTTCAGAATGACATTTTTCAGATGTATGAATATGAATTAATCTCCCCACTCTCTTAGATACAGAAAATATTTATACTTATGGCAATTTAACTATCTGCCCAAATTAGAAATAATAGACTGCCTTTAAAGCCTTCTTCTGCGTCTTTACACCTTTGTATTAATGTTTTAGAAAGCATCAGCTCCCTTTTAGGCAATCAGCTTTCTCTCTTACGTCAGGTCTGATCAAGTGGATCCACTACCTGTTGTGGCAGATAAAGTGTTTGCTTATGCAGTTTTAATTGCCACATTGATCTATACAGTATAGTGTTGGTGGTGGTTTTTTTTTTAAAAAAAAAACATTATTTGAATGCCACCTATCTCTTTGCTTGAGACTCTTCGCTCACATTAACAAAAATAATAAGGTCTCACCAGTTACCTATAAACTCATTAATTCTAGTCAACATTTCTAGAACTGTAGCGCTGCAGGGCTCAGAAAATAATTATAGAAGAATCACACATTTTAGATTACGTTTTACATGAACGCTGACGTATTGATGGATCCCACTAGGTACTGTATGCTATTGTCTAAGAGTTTGTTGTGGTAGGACTTGGTGATTTTTATGGCCTCCTGTCATTTCCTTCTGTTTTCGGCAATTAAAAAACCTTCCTCCTTTATACTCTCTTGTCAAACTGTGTCACTTAGGTTTTGTTTAGATTGCAAGTCTGTCCTTTTTTGACTTTTTAAAATAAATATGGTTTACTGATTTCCATTATATAACAGTTACAAAACCAGGGGGTAAATATGGAAACAAAACCCCAGTTTAACCCCCCCCCCCCCGCTCCAGGATGGGTCAGTCTATTTAAGTTTGCCGAAGTCCAACAGGAGTAGATACAAATAACTCTGACGAGTATTATATGGAAAGCTTTATGAGTATCTAATGAATCAATCACATATGGATCCCTTGATAGTTTTCCATAACATACTGCAAGTTTAATGGATAGCAAGCAGTGCAGTTTCTGTATTTACCACAGTATCGGCCACACTAATAGCACTAAACTAAATGTTACATGATTAGCCCATAAAAATATGCATTCCTCTTTGCAAGTTTCAGTGTGCCTTCTCCTCCTTTGAACTGAAATTTGGGGTTAAGGGATGGGAAGAGGAACACACATAGCCTTATGATGGTCCAATATCCCCACCCCCAAACCAACCTTTGGTACTTTTTACTTGTAGGTCTACTAGATACTAGATGCTAGATCTAAAACTTGATTTCACACACATCTGACTTCTAGGTTTTTTCACATGCCGGTGGGCAAGTCCCATTCCATCTTGGAAGGGCACAATGTCTCCTGGCGTGGTCCAGTATAGATCCAGAAGCATTTTTGTCCCATTTCCAGCCTCTCGTTAATTTCTGACCACTTGGTCTAGGTTACAAAATGGTTCCAGACAAAATTCGAGCTCAAGTGTAAATAATATGTCTCCCCACCCTGCCTGATTTAATAGTAACTTATTCACATTTTATGGATTATTCTCAAGTGCTTGGAACAATTTCTGCCTGCCTCTGGGAGAAGAAAAGTGGGGCTGTTGTTTATTGTTTGTGTTTATGATACGATAAAAGAACTAACGAGTGCAAATAGAACAGAGTTAAGAATGAGGAAAAATAATGCTCCCCCCCTTCTATTTGCCAAGGGAAACAATTGCTAAATCTAAGTGTCTCTGCTTTGAGTAGTGCAACTCTTGACAATCAACTGTGAAGCTTTCCAAACAATAAATGTTTCAGATACATTTTTCTCTCTCGTTAGCTCGTCTCTCTTTTTCTCAGAGTGTGCTGTGAAATTGTTTTTATTCAATGTGCCCTAGATTACCTTGGAGAGCAGCCAATAGGACACAAATGAGATCAAGCGCCTTGCCCTGAATTCATTAAATAAAACCTGTGAACATGGAGGTGAACTTCTGTTCTCTTGATTCTCTGAAGGTGTTAGTTATCATACTATTGTGATGATGTATTCTTTCTGGCCGGTCTATCACATCAGAACCTTCTAATTCGCACTGAAGCTAGGTTTTAAAGACAGCTGAGCAAAGTCTATGTAATGAGAACAGATCAGAAGAATGTGGACAAAATTATTCATACCAGACTCACTTGTTATGAAACAACTGAAAACTGATTTATGGTGTTTCAATGTAGTTAAGGGTGTAGCCGGTCCCACGCAAGAATATTTGGACTCTGCTTCAAAAGCGTAATTTAAGAGGGCCTGTACAATCCTTGTGTCTCCTCCTGCCCTCGAGTTGTCCTTGGATTCCAACTCCCATCAACCCCCGAAACAGCAAGTAGTCATGGATGATGGGAGTTCTAGTCCACCAATATCTTCTGTGCCACAGGTTCCCCATCCCTGTTATCCATTCCATATTATGTTTGGCTACCCAGATCTGTGATTAGGTCTCTGCTTAAAACTTAATTTGATTTACTTACCTTGATGGGTTGCAACGGCTTCTCATTTTGGGCTACAGCTTGTCAGTGTTGGTTTTCTGATATTGCTCCAGTTAGGCAAGCCCTTTCACTTGATAAATTTAAGGTACCTTTGCTGATCCTAAGGGACGTGGGTGGTGTTGTGGTCTAAACCACTGAGCCTTGGGTTTGCCAATCAGAAGATCGGTGGTTCAAATCCCTTTGACAGGGTGAGCTCCCGTTGGTTGGTCCCAGCTCCTGCCAACCTAGCAGTTAGAAAGCACGCCAAAAAGCGCAAGTAGGAAGGTAAACAGCGTCTCCGTGCACTGATCTGGTTTCACCAGAAGCAGATTAGTCATGCTGGCCACATGACCTGGAAAAACTGTCTGCGGACAAATGTCGGCTCCCTCGGCCAGTGAAGTGAGATGAGCGCCGCAACTCCAGAGTCGTTCGTGACTGGACTTAACTGTCCTTTACCTTTACCTTGCTGATCCTTGTTTGTATCCACTATATATTTTGGGAAGTTGTTTGTTCTCTACGCATTTGGACATATATTAAGATACCAAAACATAGTTTTACATGATCGTTCCTTAGATCAAGGAGCAGAGGTCTCCATCTAGGTTTGGATGCCATTTTGAATCAAGATGGGTTGGACTAAAACTTTCACAACTGCACTGGTTCTAAATGCCGATTTCAAAACTGTAGTGATCTTTTGGTTTATTAGAATTCCCAAGCCACACCAGGCAGGAGGCTGCTAGTTTGTTTTTATTTCTCTGCTATTTTCTGCACCTGGCATTGTATTGGTACCATTTTTCATATAAAGGTTATTCCAATTGCACACTGTAAGACAAATTGGGAAGTTGTTAGAATGGTTTGATGATGCTCCAACAACTAAATGATGTAGAATGTTGTCCTAATGCAGAGCCAGAATGGTGTAGTGGCTAGAATGTTGGATTGTTGTTGTTGTTTAGTCGTTTAGTCGTGTCCGACTCTTCATGACCCCATGGACCACAGCACGCCAGGCACTCCTGTCTTCCACTGCCTCCCGCAGTTTGGTCAAACTCATGCTGGTAGCTTCAAGAACACTATCCAACCATCTCGTCCTCTTTCGTCCCCTTCTCCTTGTGCCCTCCATCTTTCCCAACATCAGGGTCTTTTCCAGGGAGTCTTCTCTTCTCATGAGGTGGCCAAAGTATTGGAGCCTCTGCTTCAGGATCAGTCCTTCCAGTGAGCACTCAGGGCTGATTTCCTTAAGAATGGATAGGTTTGATCTTCTTGCAGTCCATGGGACTCTCAAGAGTCTCCTCCAGCACCATAATTCAAAAGCATCAATTCTTCGGCGATCAGCCTTCTTTATGGTCCAGCTCTCACTTCCATACATGTTGGATTAGGACCTGGCAAACAGGGGTCTAATCCCCACTCAGTAATGAAGCTTGGTGGGTGACCTTAGACCACTCACTTAGCCTAACCTACCCCTCAGGGTTGTTGTGCAGTTAAAATGGGATGGGGGAGAACTAAGTACATCACCTTCAACTCCATGCAGGAAATGTTTGATATTAAAGCAATAAATAAATAAATGGAAACCTGGGAGAGGAAATAGGAAATCAGAGGAACTGAGAATTTGTAAGAACTATCTGATAACTGCAGGAGGAGAGCAGGATAGCGCCCTCCAGCTCCACTCATGGATATAACACCTGGATTTCTAATATGAAGGCAGTTCTACCATACATGCATCTGATTGGCTCTTGTGGTTTTGCACATTTTCAACAATGAGATGATAATTCCTGGGTGTTTTCTTTAAGGCCTGCAGGACGTCAAAAGCCTCTTGCAATAGTCTTATAATAAGATGTGTTCGAAGTAACACGCAGAAAACTTCTATTCCTGTTTCCCAAGTATATCTCCACTTGTGATCCTGTATTTCTTTTCCAAGATGCCTGTTCTATACTTGGCAGTAGCTGCTGCATTTAGAAATCTGAATTTTAATTATTTTTTTGGAAGATTATGGCTGGAAATTCTATAAATTAGCAAAGTTTGCGGCTTTAGTAGAAGACAACAGAATGTTATCATATGGAAATAATGGAGAGAGGTAATACCCAAAGATGATAATCGCTTTAATTGTTTTAAACTAAGAAAGTGGGTACTTGATAAATCGAATGATGGTTATGAAAAGAATCAAAATTCAAAAAATAATTGATGATATAATAGAGGAGAGGGCATTAACATTATACAGTTACTTTAGCATTAATTCTACCAGTGACACGACAGACACCAAGAGACAGCTCCTTTGGGGACATAAAAAAGAAACAGAATATATTGTGCTATTTGAGTATCAATGTTACAAAAATAATAAACAGATTACAAGAAGTGATAGCTGTGTAAAAATTGCAGTAGACTCTTTAGACACTGACGGAAAGAAATAGGCATTTATTGCCTGAAAAGTCCTTCTGAAAATGTGGGGTAGAAATGCATTTTATAATGAAGGCAATTTAGTAGGTTTGCACACAGCTGTTTTGGCAAGCTAGTAGAATTTTCTTACGGTTCACTAGCCTGATTAAAATGTGATATTTAGAATCTGTGTGAATCATTATGCACTGCATACATATTGGTTCGCTTTATTTTTAGAGCTATCTTTTATTACCAGTTTCTTTTAAAAGTTGCTATGATAGGATAAAAATGTTGGGAGACTGAATCTATTTCTGGCATCTGAAAATATTTCCAGCATTAAGGATATATCAATTGTGCTTTCATTACAGGTATTATAAAACGAAGCTTCAGCGCTTCTGAAAGACAGACTAACGCAAGGTAAGCTTGCAGTGTAAAATCTTTGGCCAGCTTTAATCTTGAGTTCTCCAAAGCTGTGACTGTACAATACTGCAGAACGTAGAAATGTTCAAAATTAGGAAATATTTTCCAGGATGTGGAAATCACACTGGATGTCCTTACCAGCACTTAAGATTGCATGGGCACCTCTGAAATCTTTGCTTGCAAAGGCCAAAATCATCAAGGTTTGTCATGTATTTTTTAAAAAAAGCTTCACAAAATAACATCCCAGCAAATTTGCTTTTTTGGTGGTTCCTCAGGGCGGGCGCCACTACCGAGAAGGCCCTCTCTGTAGCAACTTCCGACCCAGAAACTGACCAGACCCGAAATACCACGTTGAGTTTCTAATACAAGGATTGTTGGAAACTTTTTTTATCAATATGCTTTCTGTTTTACAGAGATTATATTGGACTGCCAGGATCCAGACCAAGACCAGGTAATTTCACACCTGCAACGACAATGGAAATACCTCTTGCCGTTTCTGCACTCATTTAAAGTTTGTTATAGTTTCACACGCAGTTTCTTCTTTTATTCCTTCAGCTTTGCTGCCCTTTGATCTGCTTCTGAAAGCTCCTTCGCTCATGTTCAGGGCCCACGTTCAGAAAATAGAGGACTCGTTAGTAACAGGGTGGAAGTCCCATAGCCTACCAGCTGTGATTCTCCGCAATCTGAAAGATCATGGTAGTACTTAATAGTATAAATTTTGCACTCAAAGTTATAACAGAACAAAGATTCCTTTCCAGTTTAGAAATAGTATAGATGTATTCTTGAATAGAAAGAAATACATGGATAAAAAAATCTCAGGAAAGTCAAGTCAAAAGTTCCCCAGAGATCCCTGGAGCTTTACAGCAGCCTTCATCAGGCTGGTGCCTTTCAGATGTTTCCCACTACCACTTCTCCCTGGGTTTTGAGCTTTCTTTCCTGGGTGGCTCCCCAGTTGTTTCCTCCCACGATTCCAACCAATCCATGACTCTGTAGCCCTCTATTCGAAACTCCACGACCGAGTCAGCTCCCATTGCTGTGTCCCAGCTCCTGCCAAGCTAGCAGTTTGAAAGCACGCCAGCGCAAGTAGATAAATAGGTACCACTGTGGCGGGAAGGTAAACAGCGTTTTCATGTGCTCTGGTTTCCATTATGGTGTTCTGTTGTGCCAAAAGCGGTTTAGTCATGCTGGCCACATGACCCAGAAAGCTGTCTGTGGTCAAATGCCGGCTCCCTCGGCCTGAAAGCGAGATGAGATCCGCAACCCCATAGACACCTTTGACTGGACTTAACCGTCCAGGGGTCCTTTACCTTTACCTACCTAGTCCTCTGTTTCAACAATAAGATCTATTGTGCAGCACCAGTGCTTTTTTCTGGTGGGTGGGTGGGAACTCAGGGGTACACATACCCCTAAACATTTTGTGAATCTTTGTACTTTTGTCCATTATATTTATTTCCCCCGATTTGAACTACAGTGGTACCTCAGCTTAAGTACGTAATTCATTCCGGAGGTCCGTTCTTAACCTGAAACTGTTCTTAACCTGAAGCACCACTTTAGATAATGGGGCCTCCCACTGCCGCCACGCCGCTGGAGCACGATTTCTCTACAGCATTAACCCTCTACAGCAGCAGTGGCTCAACCCCCCCCCCCCAAAACTCCTGGCACTTCTGCCCCTGTGATGCTGCATTGTCACAAAGAATGTTATTTTCCCGCATGCAATTAAGTGCAACATAGCTTGGCACTCCTCCAGGACTTTTTTTTTTTTGCACCTCATCTTCTAATTGCTGTTAAATAAGGGGAAGACTTACGGTCTTGCTTTTCACACTGAAAGGGGGAAGGCTTAAAGGCCCCATTGCCTGTGTCTTACTATGGGTTTCATGACAAGGAATGTGATTTTGAGATATTTCAAAAAAGATAAGTAGCCTCTGAGAGCTGCTAGTTGGCTCCTTCTACCGTAGCCCTTAAAATAAACCTAGCTTATTGCTAGTCTTAACAATACCAGACTTTCTGACCTTTCATAGGTGCTGAAGAACATGTATTTATTTATTTAGGCTATTTGTATCCTGGGTGCATCACAATAAAATCAATAAAATGACAACATCTCAGTTCTTAAAAAATAATAATACTGCAGAGAAAATAAATAAAACAGGATCAACAATATGAAACACAGCACCAATGCCCAAGTTTCACCTGGCACCTAGATTTCGGTAGTATGGGTGTCAGCCACACTTGGGGGGCACTGGGGTTGTTGTTGTTTTTTAGTTGTTTAGTCGTGTCCTACTCTTCATGATCCCATGGACCAGAGCACGCCAGGCACTCCTGTCTTCCACTGCCTTCCGCAGTTTGGTCAAACTCATGCTGGTAGCTTCGAGAACACCGTCCAACCATCTCGTCCTCTGTCGTCCCCTTCTCTTTGTGCCCTCCATCTTTTCCAACATCAGGGTCTTTTCCAGGGAGTCTTCTCTTCTCATGAGGTGGCCAAAGTATTGGAGCCTCAGCTTCAGGATCTGTCCTTCCAGTGAGCACTCGGGGCTGATTTCCTTCAAAATGGATAGGTTTGATCTTCTTGCAGTCCACGGGACTCTCAAGAGTCTCCTCCAGCACCATAATTCAAAAGCATCAATTCTTCGGCGATCAGCCTTCTTTATGGTCCAGCTCTCACTTCCATGCATCACTACTGGGAAAACCAAAGCTTTAACTATACAGACCTTTGTTGGCAAGGTGATGTCTCTGCTTTTTTACCCAGGATACAAAGATGCTTTTAAAGATGCTGATACTGGGGTACCATGGTGGAAAAGGCCTACCCACACGTTAACACCCAGCGTGCATTTTCCATTGGCAGGTCCTCCCCATAACATCTCCGCTCACAAGCAGGAATATATAGAGAGAGATGTGCTCACTCATGTATAGTTCCCAAGCCCCTTGGGGCTTTATATGTCATTTGTGAAACCATGAATTCAGACCAGAAACTATTTGGTAGCCAGTGAGAAACCTGAAGGACCAACACCTCATTGTTTTGGTCGGTGACATCACTAACAGATTGAGGCTGAATCCTGACAAGACAGAAGTACAGTTTTTGGGGGACAGGGGACGGGCAGGTGTGGGGGACTGGTCCTGAATTGGGCAACTATGCCCCTGAAGGACCAGGTACACAGCCTGGGAGTCATTTTGGACTCACAGCTGTCCATGGAGGCACTGGTCAATTCTGTATCCAGGGCAGCTGTCTACCAGCTCCACCTGGTACGCAGGCTGAGACCCTGTCTGCCCACAGACTGTCTCACCAGAGTGGTGCATGCTCTGGTTATCTCCTGCTTGGACTACTGAAATGCGCTCTAGGTGGGGCTACCTTTGAAGGTGACTCAGAAACTACAACTAATCCAGAATGCGGCAGCTAGACTGGTGACTGGGAGTGGCCACCGAGACCATATAACACCAGTCCTGAGAGACCTGCATTGGCTCCCAGTATGTTTCTGAGAACAATTCAAAGTGTTGGTGCTGACTTTTAAAGCCCTAAACGGCCTCGGCCCAGTATACCTGAAGGAGCGTCTCCACCCCCATTGTTCAGCCCGGACACTGAGGTCCAGCTCTGAGGGCCTTCTGGTGGTTCCCTCATAGCAAGACGTGAGGTTACAGGGAACCAGGCAGAGGTGCCTGCTTGGTAGTGGCACCCGCCCTGTGAAATACCCTCCCATCAGATGTCAAGGAAATAAACAGCTATCTGATTTTTAGAAGACATCTGAAGGCAGCCCTGTTTAGGGAAGTTTTTAATGACTGATGTTTTAATGTATTTTTAATCTTTTGTTGGAAGCTGCTCAGAGTGGCTGGGGAATTAATTTTTATAAAATTTTTATAATATTTTTTTTTGCACCAGCTGCAGTTTCTAAGACATGTGCAAGAGCAGCCCTATGTTGAATGCAATCTAGTAAGCCAGGATGGGAGGTTATCAGAGGGTGGATCACTGTGGCCAAGTGTTGTGGTCGTATTAGAGAGCACCCCCAGATTATGTACCTGAAACCCTGTCAAGAGCAAGTCATTCTCATATTTCCAAGATCCAGACACCACCAAGCTACAGCATCTCTTATCAGGATTCAGTTTCAGTTTATTTGCCCTCATCCAGCCCATTATAGCAGCCAGATCCCAGGACAAACATAGCAAGAAAAGCAGTGATGGAGTTCTAACATAGGAACAGAAGAATGCATGAGAAATTGTACTTGTATTTATGCTGCTAATCTCTTAGCTTGCCAGATGGCCTGTTGGCAGATCAGGGCACCTTACTCGGGTTACAAATACCCAAATACAGAGGACATTATTCTTTTTGCCATAACGCAAAAAACTCCTTATTAGTAACCTTCATCCTATTTTGTGAAACAAGGGCTAGTAGATATTTGTTGCATTTATAAGGAGTTCCCTTCTCCTGCCCCACCTAAGAAGATGGGAGACAATACCCTTTCAAAGAGTGATTCAAATGTGATGCATCCAATTAAAATTTGCAGATATTTGTGCATTGTTGATGCTCACGGGGACGCCATAAGACACAGGGAATAAATATGACCTTAATATATGCAATAATTAGAACCTTTTGGTATTTTGCTTGCTAGATCCTACTTTTGTTTGTCAGCCGGTATATCACGACTGGACCAAATGGTCAGGGGTCCCTTTACCTTTACCTATATTTTGCTTCATCAATGAATGCTTCATAGTTTATTATTTAACTATTTTTGATTATCAACAGGTTGAACAAGCAATATTCTTCCACTGATTCTTAGAGCTTGGATTAATATTTTCCCTTGAGTGGTGCTCAGTTATGATGACATAACTGCCTATTCTGTTTATCTGTGCATTGTTAAATTCTCAATACTTCTACCGTGTGCCATTTGTATTGTGTGCTTTGCGGAATTGCTTAGCAGAAATAGTTTGCTTGGGTCAGTGAATTAATTGTTGGCCAAGCTGCATAATACCTGATCTTGATCTGAAATCGTATTGAAAGACGTTACAAAGGAGTTTCTGCTAGCAATGGCAGTACCATTTTTCAGAGATATTGAAGGGAGTGTTCATCTTTTCAAGAATAGTATTAGCAGCAGTATCTTTCTGCACAATCAGTGCCCAAAAGGGAAGGAAATATTGGGATCGGTCAAGTGTAAAGCTCTGCCAAGCCCCACAAAATGCCTCTTTTAAGCTTTGTCACACAATAATGCCATAAGTATTGTTGGTACAGTGACTGGACTTTGACAAAGGCATGATGCTTAGATTACGTTTGATTCTTACCTTTTTTTCCCCCCTCAGAAAACCTGCAAGCCTCTTTTTATTTATTATGACTTTTTAGTTGATAAAATAGTTCAAAACCTGCCCATTTTAATTTGGCTGGGCTGCGTCTTTCTGAGCCTTTTTCTTTTTTTTAAGGAATTTTGGGGATAGGTTTGAGTTTTCCCCAAGAATTTGCCAAAACTTAGAAAAACTCATCGTGGGACTACATCATCACCTCAGTTTCTCCTCTCTCTCTCTCTGTCCCCTTTGCCAGCACACCAGGAAGAAGAGTCAAGACAACCAAGTGTGGATAAATAGGTTATATTTATTAAATAAATAAATGCCGAATAAAAAAGAGGGAAGGGGGTGGGGGCAGAGCAAGCTTAAATAGCCTGTCACCACCTCTTCCCATTGGGCGAAATCACCCATCAGGCCATAACATTCTCCCCTAGGGAGATACCACCTTTCCTCTTCTAGTGGAGGAGGGTTGTGGCAAATTTGTCCCCTCCAGAAATGGTGGGAATAGCACTCTCATTCTTATAAGTTGCTGGGTGTGGGGAGACATGAGACAGTATCAGGAGGCGTGCAAAAAACAACTGTTCTCCCTAGGTTTCCAGCAGTGAGGGTTTCTTTTTATTATTATTATTATTTTATTTATTATTATAATTTATTAATTAAGTTTTCAACAAAAATAACAAAAAACAAACAAACAATTACAACAACAACAACAAACTAAGAAAAATATACCCAATATCAAATCCATAAAATGGTATTCTCCAAATCCCGTGACTCCTCCCCCCACCAGTTCCTTAAATTCTTTTCAACTGCATATCATTTTTACTCCAGATTCCCCCCCTCCCAAATATCCTGTACTATCTCTAAATTTCTTGTCATCTTGATTTCTGAGTTTTCCAGTTAGTTTTGCCATTTCAGCATAGTCCATTAAATTGGTTTGCCAATCTTTTTTGGTCAGAACTGCTTCCTCTTTCCATCTTTGGACTAACAATATCTGGGCGGCGGTCGTAGCATACAGAAACAATTCTTTCTGGTCTTTTGGGATCTCCGCTCCTACAATACCTAATAGAAAGGCTTCTGGTTTTTTAACAAAGGTTATTCTAAACATATTTTTCATTTCATTATAGATCATTTCCAAAAAATTTTTAAAGCATCATGCATTCCCACCACGTATGATAAAACATAGCCTCTGTTTCTTTACATTTCCAACACTTATTAGCAGTGAAGGTTTCCGAGTATGTTAAAACTCTCAATTGCTGGAAACACTGTACTTGGTGGTTGTTGGTTTAACTCCTTCTGAGAAATGAGTTAGGAGGGGGGGGAAATGATATATTTCCCCGAATCAACAGTGCAGAATGCAAGTGTGCTCAAATGTCTTTATGCCAGGCTTTTTTTTGGAGGCCTTGGCGTAACTTTGGGAACTTTGAGGTTTTCTCCGCTCTCACATTAGGTTGCTGGATTGGGGCTCAAGCGTTAGTTTCAGTGACTCTTTTACGGAATGATTCAAGGGTTTTCATTTTCATCTACATTCCCTTTCTTACTTAACATCATCAGTGACAACTTATTTGATACATTATGCATGGAATATAAGTGAAGGATCCTACGTTTTTCAAAGGAATATTCTTAGCCTCACTTCAAAGAAGCATCATCTTCATAAAGACCTTATTGTGCCATCGCTTTTGACCCAGTTGCTATCATTATCATGCTGGCTTCAGTTCTGACTTCTAGGCAGCAGGGCACATGCTTTCCCCACTCAGTATTTAAGTTGCCTTATACTGCTCTCTTGGCAATAATGCTCTGATTCCACACCAAGAAGAAGAAGAGTTTGGACTTGATATCCTGCCTTTCACTCCCCTTAAGGAGTATCGAAGCAGCTAACAATCTCCTTTCCCTTCCTCCTCCACAACAAACACTCTGTGAGGTGAGTGAGGCTGAGGGAATTCAGAGAAGTGTGACTAGCCCAAGGTCACCCAGCAGCTGCATGTGGAGGAGCGGAGACGCGAACCCGGTTCCCCAGATTACGAGTCCACCGCTCTTAACCACTACAACATGCTGGCTCCATGCTGCCAAGAGACAGAGATTCCCAAAATTCTTAAATGATGATAATGATGATGATTAGACCATGATCAGTTCAAAGGTGCTCTCCCACTCACAGGGTCAGCCTGCCCATGAGACAGGGTGAGGCAGTGTCAGGCTTTAGGGAATCGGCTCCCCCCCCCCCCATGGCAGTGGATGAGCAGAACAAAGGAAAATGAGTCTTCATACCAGTTAGAAACTTTAATAATCATAGCTAGAGAACAAAGAACCCATCTCCAAGAAATGACGGTGCTCCCAGTTAAGGATCACCCCTTCTTCCATCCCTATTAATCTACGCCACTCCTTCATTTTGTAATCTGATCTTGTATCCTCTGTTCTTTCTGTTGTGACACTTTCTGCGCTCTCCCTGACTTTGGAGAAGGAGGGGGGGGTGTTGAATGCTGTCCAGAGACTGTGACTCTGTTAACCCTCTCTCTCCCAGTGTTTCTTCTTCTTCTAGCTGCTCCCCATCCAGTATTTCCCAGCTTCTGCCTTCTGAACTATGTCCCTCTGCAAACCACTGTTCCAAATCTATACTTCTCCTTCTGCTCCTGGGAAGATATCAGGAGCAGGGGGAGGGGGAGGCTCCCACCATTGCTCCTCAGTGCAGCCCTCCTCAGCACGGTCCCTGACAGGCAGCTGTTTCAAGTGGAAGATGCCCAAAAGGTGGCACCCCTCCACTACCTAAATCTCATTACTTCTCACGGAGCAAACAAGATCTCACTAGAAGCTGCCACCGCTGCTCAGTACAGTTAAGGAAGGCTTGTGGGGCAGCGTGGCACCAGCAGGGTAGGTTGCACATTTCGGCTTTGCCTCAAGCAAAGAAACGGGACGCGCAGTCCCTGCCAGTCACAAACACCATTGTTTGGGCTTGTCAGCTTCTCAACGACACCAGCAGTTCTTAAATGCAAAAGTACGTTCCAGCTTATCTAAAACTCTGATATTGCAGAGGGTTGAACTAGATGATGCTTGTGTCCCTGCCAGCTCTGCTAATCTATGATTCTAGAATTCAGCATGATGGTTTAGCGATAATATTTTTCTACCCTTATTTAAATGTGTGAATTAATGTTTCGCTCCTAGCAGATTTACATTCTGTCATGTGGAGGTGGTATCGCATCTAAACATGCAAAAAAGATGAGAGAAAACCACGTCGTAGTAATGTAACTGTGTCACGAAAGTAAGAATTAGGGACCTCGTCTCCTGACAGGTTCTAATTTTAAATATCAGTGTGTGTGTGCAGGGGGGAAAGGGACTGGTGCTAACTTGATATATGTGCACCTACACAGTAGACACCATACCTTTTTAAGGAAGTTGTACAGTGGTGCCCCGCTAGACGAATGCCTCGCAAGACGAAAAACCCGCAAGACGAAAGGGTTTTTCAGTTTTTGCGACGCTTCGCTAGACGATTTTCCCTATGGGCTTGCATCGCAAGACGAAAGCCCATAGGGAAATCTCGGGGACCTTTTTTTAAATGCTGGCGGTGGGGAGCAAAGCCTTTTCCCCCCCTCCGGACTTCAGAAGAGGTCCAGGAAGGCCGGCAGGGGCGAAAGGCTTTGCTCCCCACCGCCAGCATTTTAAAAGCGTCCGGGATAGCAGGGAAGCGCTTCCCGCTATCCCGGACGGCTTTTGAAGGCAGGCAGGGGGGGCAAAGACTTTTGCCCCCCCTGCCTGCCTAACCGGGGGCTTTTAAATCGCCCCGGGACTGTCCGGGGCGATTTAAAAGCCCCCGGACGGCTTTTGAAGCCTCCCCCCGCCTCCCGGCTTCGGGGCATCGTCCCAATGCCGGGCGGTGGGGCAGGAACGCCTCCCCCAGCCGCCCGGCATCGGAACGATGTCCCGAAGCCGGGCGGCCGGGCGGGAAAGCCTCCCCCAGCCGCCCGGCTTCGGGGCATCGTCCCGATGCCGGGCGGTGGGGCAGGAACGCCTCCCCCAGCCGCCCGGCTTCGGGGCATCGTCCCGATGCCGGGCGGTGGGGCAGGAACGCCTCCCCCAGCCGCCCGGCTTCGGGGCATCGTCCCGATGCCGGGCGGTGGGGCAGGAACGCCTCCCCCAGCCGCCCGGCTTCGGGGCATCGTCCCGATGCCGGGCGGTGGGGCAGGAACGCCTCCCCCAGCCGCCCGGCTTCGGGGCATCGTCCCGATGCCGGGCGGTGGGGCAGGAACGCCTCCCCCAGCCGCCCGGCATCGGAACGATGTCCCGAAGCCGGGCGGCCGGGCGGGAAAGCCTCCCCCAGCCGCCCGGCTTCGGGGCATCATCCCGATGCCGGGCGGTGGGGCAGGAACGCCTCCCCCAGCCGCCCGGCTTCGGGGCATCGTCCCGATGCCGGGCGGTGGGGCAGGAACGCCTCCCCCAGCCGCCCGGCTTCGGGGCATCGTCCTGATGCCGGGCGGTGGGGCAGGAACGCCTCCCCCAGCCGCCCGGCATCGGAACGATGTCCCGAAGCCGGGCGGCCGGGCGGGAAAGCCTCCCCCAGCCGCCCGGCTTCGGGGCATCATCCCGATGCCGGGCGGTGGGGCAGGAACGCCTCCCCCAGCCGCCCGGCTTCGGGGCATCGTCCCGATGCCGGGCGGTGGGGCAGGAACGCCTCCCCCAGCCGCCCGGCTTCGGGGCATCGTCCCGATGCCGGGCGGTGGGGCAGGAAAGCCTCCCCCAGCCGCCCGGCTTCGGGGCATCGTCCCGATGCCGGGCGGTGGGGCAGGAACGCCTCCCCCAGCCGCCCGGCTTCGGGGCATCGTCCCGATGCCGGGCGGTGGGGCAGGAACGCCTCCCCCAGCCGCCCGGCTTCGGGGCATCGTCCCGATGCCGGGCGGTGGGGCAGGAACGCCTCCCCCAGCCGCCCGGCTTCGGGGCATCGTCCCGATGCCGGGCGGTGGGGCAGGAACGCCTCCCCCAGCCGCCCGGCATCGGAACGATGTCCCGAAGCCGGGCGGCCGGGCGGGAAAGCCTCCCCCAGCCGCCCGGCTTCGGGGCATCATCCCGATGCCGGGCGGTGGGGCAGGAACGCCTCCCCCAGCCGCCCGGCTTCGGGGCATCGTCCCGATGCCGGGCGGTGGGGCAGGAACGCCTCCCCCAGCCGACCGGCTTCGGGGCATCGTCCCGATGCCGGGCGGTGGGGCAGGAACGCCTCCCCCAGCCGCCCGGCATCGGAACGATGTCCCGAAGCCGGGCGGCCGGGCGGGAAAGCCTTTGTCCCCCCTGCCTGCCTTCCCAGGGGCTTTTAAATCGCCCCGGACAGCGGAGAAGTCCTCCGCTGTCCCGGGCGATTTTAAAATGCCGCCCGCCAGAAGAGGTCGGGGGAAGGCTTTTTCCATAGGAACGCATTAATTGATTTTCAATGCATTCCTATGGAAAACCGTGCATCGCAAGACGAAAAACTCGCAAGACGAAGAGACTTGCGGAACGAATTAATTTCGTCTTGCGAGGCACCACTGTATTTTAAATCCTGTGCAGGAATTCGTGTAGACTAGTACACTAACTGTCCTCAAACAACAAGCTATTTGTAAGTTTTGCAACATATATTCCATGGTACTGAGCCAGAAAACAAAAATGGGAAGATTAAAATGTACTCTTTTTATGCAACACTGTGAATAAAGTTGAATTGCTTTCATGGATTTTTTCATCTACTTGCAAAGCACACATAAAACGATATTGCCATACAGATTTCAAAGATTGAAAGTGGCTTTTGTCGTCCCCCTTGCATGCCGAAAATCTGTGCAAAAATGGGGATTTGACAAACTTTATGGAACCGGCGTCAATTTTTAGTGCATTTTTTTGCCCTGTTTATGGTGATTACTTGTTCCTCTTTCCTATTGGGAAAACGTCAGAAATGCTTTGCTTTTCGAATTCCTGATATAAAGTTAAATTTCCGTATCGTAAGGTGGGGAGGAAGCATTTGATTCACTGGCCAACTGCAAAATCCAAATGCTTTCCTCCCTTTCTTTCCTCCCTCCCCGGTTTCACTTCTGCATGTGAGGGAGACACTGAGGCCAGCAAATGGGTTCTCACTGCTGATTGTAGCATTATCATCTGCAGCGTCTGCAGGCATTGCTGTGTCACAACGGAAGGTGCGTCAGATCAGCGACCCTATTCAACAGATTCTAATTCAGCTGCATAAGATTATCTACATCACTCAGGTACGTTTTGATTATGTTGTTCTAGTGCAAGCCATCGTCCCTGTTTTTATTGCTCTGTCTGCACAGCACAGTCGTTTTCTTGCTCCTAAGCAGCGCTTGAGATGTGTGAGAGGAAGGTAGGAATGGAATCTAACTCCATTCTTTGATTTTCCCTAATTGCACCCAAATCTTGCATTCTCACCCCCAAAATAGAATCCAAAGAACACTGGCAGAGGGGGAGGCTATCACTGAAAGGAGTTTGGGGAGGGGGGGAGGGAAATCCCTGTATAAAAAGGAGCAAAGTCTCCTCTAATGCTTCGGTAATTTGATCTCTGTTCCCGAGAACAATTCACCATCCAGTTCTGGTATTCCTTCAGCACATCATTCTGTACTTAAGCTTCTTATATACAGTCATACCTTGGTTGTCGAACACCCTAGAACTCGTACGTTTTGGCTCCCAAACCCAGAAGTGATTGTTCCGGTTTGCGAACGTTCTTTTGGAACCCGAATGTCCGACGGGGCTTCTGTGGCTTCTGATTGGCTGCACAAGCTTCCTGCAGCCAATCAGAAGCCGCAATTTGGTTTTCGAACGTTTTGGAAGTCGAACAGATTTCCGGAACGGATCCTGTTCGACTACCAAGGTACAACTGCACATGCTTTGGTTCAGAGATGTTTAGAGCTGCTCTACAGCTTTTCTCCAGTAGCTGCAAGCACACAACCTCTTTCTTACATCCAGCCGAGCAAGCAAGAGTCCCTGGATATTTAGTTCGTTTATTTAAAATATTTTTAGTGCAGAAGTCCTCTTGCGGCAGCTTATAGAACAAAACCCACTACAAACCTCAACATAGTTAATAAAAGCCAGCAGTAGTACAGTAGTATAAACACCAACCAGGCCCCAAATTACAAAAAGATAGTGCAGAACAACACCCAGAAACCACAAGCAATTCCATAAAGAAGTTAACTGCCACAAGTCCTGGCGTGTGTTTCCAACATACACACAAAGCTGTCTTATACTGAGACAGGCTATCTAGCCCTGTATTGTCTGCTCTGACTGACAGCAGCTCTCCAGGATTTCAGACAAGGGTCTCACTTAGACCTCCCTGAAGCTGGTGGGGATCAAACCTGGGACCTTTTGCATGGAAAAAAAAGACATCTGAAGGCAGCCCTATTTAGGGAAGTTTTAATGTTGGATGTTTTACTGCGTTTTTAATGTTCTGTTGGGAGCCACCCAGAGTGGCTGGGGCAACTCACTCATATGGGCGACAAGCAAATAATAAATAAAATTATTATCATTATCATCATCATTATGCATAGCATGTGCTCTACCACTGAGCTGCCGTGCTTTCCTTCGCAGGTGGCATTCCAAGCTACTGTAGTTTTCTTCCTTATAACGCAATCTCAGTGTTTAAACAAGACTTTATGGGTCGCCTTGGGCTGTACAGGAGCAATACAAGAACAGTTAGCTATGCCATTTTGAGTTGGCAAATCAGTTTCATTTCAGCCATGTCAAAAGAAACATAAAACGGTGTTTAAATTAACTGTCATAATTCCCTCTAGATAGTAAACAGGACTCAAGTGGTCCTGTCTGAAAAGGTTTTGGAATCATAATCCATACCTGGGAACACATTCTAGCCTTGCTGATGTCAAAAGCAGTAGTTTGAGGTGGTCCCACTCCCCCAAGTTGTGTATGCATAAGCCTAAATTGATGGATTAGTTGAAGAGAAGATGGCATGAGGATAGCCTTTCAGCTGTGCTCTGGTCACAGTGGAGACTGGTCCATTGGGATGGATGGGCCACCCAACTGTGGAAATGTTCAGGGTGGCAGGAGAAGATATATTCTTTATTAATATCCTTCCTAACTTGTGCTAGCAAGTTCCTTTATGTAGCAGAGTTACATTCCCCTTTTTACATGCAGAGCAGATAGCTGGTTGCCGGCCCGTGTGAGCCTCTCACTATTATACAATTCAGTGTGTCTCAGATTGAATTGTACGTTCCTGGCAAATTCCCTTGAATCCCTCTTAAAAGAATACACATGCCACAATCTTATTCAAAGATGATAAAAGAAGTTTACTCACATCAGTTCATAGTTGGATCCCTGAAGGCAGATTGTTACAAATATGTACATGTGGATCTATCCCATATGGGGGAATAATCCCAGTGCTTCTGCTAGCTGAGAGCGGTACCTTCATTATCTTGGGCCTCTCACTCAACCACCTTTCCTTTACGCCTTTGTGGCCATCCGGTTATTCACCCTTCTTGATGTTTCTTTTGTTTGTGACCTCTCAGTTGCTAGGGCAGTCTTATCACACGTTGTAAGATTTCTTACTTCCCCTGTTTGAATCTTAGACCTATTGCTTTATCAAATTTTACCAACTTCCCTCTTTTGAATGGATGAATTCCCCCCCCTCCAGAGCAGAAGTCATGCTGCAAAGCTGAGTTAATAGAGTCAGAGCTTTCCTGGAATATATTCCTTAGCTATGTCATTAATATTCCTTCTTACTAATCATCTCCTAATTGTAATAGAACCAAGCCCTGTTATAGTGCAATAGTATTGTACCTGGACTGCAACACAGTGTGTGAAGCAACTCTCTTGGTTTAACAACGTGGTCAGTGCAAGGGGGCATTTGCCATTCTTAAGTTATCTACTTGCAAGGTTTCAGATTAGTACCACCCAAAAGGAGTGGCTCCACTTTAAGGCTAAAGGATGGAAGGTTTTGGAATTTATCCAAAGGCTTGGGGGGGGGGAACCCCCTCAATATTAAATATAGAAAAGGTGATATTCCTTACTGAGGTTAATTTTCTGTTACAAGGAAAATAAATCTACTTTCATCCACAGTCTGAACCATAAAGTCAAATGTGATTTATTTATTTATTTACAAAAATTACTACCCTAGATTAGACTCTAGATTCGATAGTATAGCACAGGGTACTGCTTTTCACCAGTGTGGTTATTGCTTTGTGATTAAGTTGGAATCTACTGTTGGTAAATGTGTTTCTAAGAGGTTAGCATCCACTTAGGAAGAGGAGGATTAGGATGAGAAGTTTATATAAAAATCTGTACATTTTCACAATTTCTGCTTGTAATGCTAAGCTGAAAATTTGGCCAGTGGACTCTTTAAGATTGGAAAAACAAACCCATCACTGACCACAGGGCACAGGTGATTCTGCCCCATTCCTCCATACTATCAAGCTCCTTCCTTTCTTCCTGCATGTTTCCTAGCTTTTTGAAATAACGCCCCCCCTTTTATGTAAGTTCAGAACAGCAGGAAGGAACGCTATTTAATTTGATGAAAATACTTTTTTTTTAAACCCACATTTTTTTCTGGTTGTGTTGCATGAGAAAAGAAGTTGATTTCTGCAGCTGTATGTGAACAAATTGGAAGTGTATGGAAAACACACACACACACTTACATTAACACTAAAGTAAGAAACTAATTATTTTCACTTGCTTTCCAGAGCTCTGCTGCACTAAAAGATGATGATAATCTGTGTATTTATTTAAGGGTGTCCTCAGCAGGACTTGCTTGGCGGCCTGCATAGGATTTATTAGAATTCTGAGGTAGGCATGGTGCAAATTGACACAGAGCAGTCTTGATTCCAGATTAGTTAATCCATAACTCTTTTATCTCTGGTTCTGCCCATCATCGGCTCACCACCAGCTTGCGGCCCACACACATTACCTCAAAGGGTAAACTGTGGCCCTCAACAGACCAAAGGTTGATTACCTCTACTATAAAGGACTCATTAGAAGACCCAGAGTTGTACTATCATTCTGACCTTATTATGTGATGTTTACATGACAGCAATACTTGGGCATTTCCCTCAAGCACACTTTTCCCCCCTAATACGCTATCAAGCCTTAAGTGGACTTGCCTACGCCTTCTGACTAAAGGAACTATTTTACCTAAGCATTCCACTGGATGTTCATTAATTCTTGGCTGCCTTTAAAATAGGAGTGCAAAAACACAGCTCACTGACCATCCCTGGAGCCTTCAACTGCCCCCTCTCCTTTTCTATATAGCCCTTTAAAACACGTAGGATGTTTATTTAAAGCTATCAACTGCAGATCTCCTTTAACGAGCAGAAGCTGAAGTTCATAAGGGGAGAGCTCTCATTGTTAGTTCTGGGCTTCCAGCAGCCGTTCCCATCCCGTTTCCATGGCAACAGGTTTCATTCTGATCCGAGAGGGGGAAAAAACCATGTAAGCTTTTTAAAAAAATGATTATGTAAACCTCTTACCTTATTTCCACTCATCTGACATCTGAGTCCCTGAAAACAGATTTAGGAATGAAAACCATAAAGCCAACTTTGCTCCATTTCCTTAGCAGGGAGCAACCAGCCTCTCGGGCCCTTGGTTTGCTGCCACGGAGATGTGCAGGAAACTTCTTTCCCCACAGTTTGGTTTCTGGCTGGCAAATAATCCTTAAGTGACAGACAAATCTAGGCAGCCTCTAGTCCAAGCCAAAACGTAGCAATATGTGTTTTGTTCTATCAACTGTGTGCAGTGACTTCAGCTGCCGTAAGTGTTTACTTTCCAGCAGCAGCGATTCTGGAACCCAAGTCTGTCTGGAAGCCGCGGCCCCCCTCCATCCATCTTTGCATGCGGGTCTAAGTTAACTCAGTTGCAAAATATAGACTTTCTCAGAACCGCTCCTATCCTTTCCTGTTTTAGATTTTGGAGGGTTAAGCGCTGGCACTGAAACTGAACGAACAATTGGCACCAAGGGCAATTGAAGCCTGCCCTGTCCTATGAACCTTAGGATGAGGGCCTGACCTCGATTTTTTAAATGGAGATTAAAGACAGCTTCATGACTTGAAGTATTGTACAACTGTAATAGTATACTGTAGAGCAAGTGGGTGATGGCAGCAGGGAGAAATTGGATGGGACACCCTAAGTTACGGGGTTCCTGGTGGAGCAGGGGGTGCTCTTCTGTTATGGCAATTACTTGTCAACACTGAGCAGCAGAACTGCTCAGAAGAAGAGAGGGCCATTCTCCATCTTCCATCATTAGGAAAAGTGCATATATATGAAAGAGGAGGCCTTTTCTCGTGGCACCTGCCTGCGGAATATCCTCCTGAAGGTGGTGTACTGGGCATCAAGGGACTTGGGTGGTGCTGTGGTCTAAACCACTGAGCCTTTTGGGCTTGCCAGTTGGAAGGTTGGCGGTTCGAATCCCTGCAACGGGGTGAGCTCCCTTTGCTCTGTCCCAGCTTCTGCCAACCTAGCAGTTCGAAAGCATGCCAGTGCGAGTAGATAAATAGGTAGCACTGTGGCGGAAAGGTAAACGGCGTTTCCGTGCGCTCTGGTTTCCGTCACGGTGCCCCGTTGCACTAGAACTGGTTTAGTCATGCTGGCCACGTGACCCGGAAAGCTGTCTGTGGACAAACGCCGGCTCCCTCGGCCTGAAAGCGAGATGAGTGCCTCAACCTCATAGTCGCCTTTGACTGGACTTAACCGTCCAGGGGTCCTTTACCATTTTTACCTTTACTGGGCATCAGTACTACTAGTACAAGTACAACACTACAAGTGCAAGGTTGAAACCTTATTTTCCAAGGCTTTTTAGAAGTTGTTATTTTTAACTAGTTTGATGGTTTTATTCCCCATAATATTATTTCATTGTTGATTATGTTTTGTATTGTATATGTAGATTCTGAATACCAATGTTTGTCACCCTGAAATTCAAAACTGGGTGAAAATGTAGTTCATACATGTTTAAAAAATTTTAAGTCCATACATTTACCGTGATGCAAAACGGTATTTGAAGTGCCGTATTTTTCGCTCTATAAGACGCACCAGACCATAAGACTCACCTAGTTTTTGGAGGAGGAAAACAAGGGGGGGGGAAATTCTGACTCTCAGAAGCCAGAACAGCAAGAGGGATCGCTGCGCAGTGAAAGCAGCAATCCCTCTTGCTGTTCTGGCTTCTGGGATAGCTGCGCAGCCTGCATTCGTTCCATAAGACGTACACATATTTCCCCTTACTTTTTAGGAGGGAAAAAGTGAGTCTTATAGAGCAAAAAATACAGTATATCCTGCCATTGGGCAGTTCACATTTTGGTCTGCCATGAACTTACTGGCAAGCCTCTCCTTTTCATCCTTGCAATACGGGTACAATAATACTAAGTTACCTTACAAGTTTATTCAGGTTTACTGGGAGCATGGAATGCTTTTTACACTCTGAAGTGCTAAATAAGCGGCATTTCAGCCAGTAGGAGTAACTGGGAGATAAATGGGTGTAAATAGTTTATGGGAAACTATGGAGGTGAAAGACTGAGTCATAGCTGCCTTTTCTTAAAAGTCAAATTTTATATGCTGTTTGGTCACTGCTTTGCTGGTTATCAATAGTTTATGCTTTCATGTATCTCAAACACCACTTGCAAAAAGAGGATGACGACGAGCTATAACTGTTTTTGCACCTTCAAACAGCTTCCGCCAACTTTACACTGCAACTTGAAAAGAAGAGTCATTGAGAGATTCAAGAAATGCCTCTTCAGCCAGCAGAGCAACCCATGTAACTTGAAGTCTGAAATTAAAAAGGTGCAGTATGTTGAAGGTCACTCCCAGAGTGATTATGATTCCCTTCCCCTTATTACTTGAAATATGGACGGGATATTTTCAGGGAGCAGAAGGAAGCACATTTTTACATATTCAGATGTGAAGCATTTACATAGGCTAATGGTCATATTTTATTCACGAACAATGGAGGTCCACGCATAGCAACTCACCCAGAAGTCTTGGAGATAGATTTTTAAAAATTACTTCACTTTAATTTGAATATATCCTTAATCTTTCATTATAGTAGGGAATTAAGAATCAGCAGTCAACAGCCTTAGGTTTTAAAACTAATACATTTGTCTGGACCAGCAGTGGTGTGTGTGTGTTTGTGTAAATATACATACACATATACAAACCCTGGCAGCTTCTCATAGACTGAGGCATAAAGCCAATATCACTGGAGATCAGAGAACTTATATTTCCTTTCATGTTCAGAAAGTAGGGATTTAAAAACAAAACCCCAAGGGAAGCAAACCCACAAGACAGAATTTTCCAGAATTGTCAGAGTAGCAACATAATGCTTCTAATCTCCCATTTACATGAAATGCTTTTTGTTGTGAATAATCAATTTAGGAGTAACAGTAAAAGCTTGCCTGTTCTGTTGATGCAAGGCTCGCCTCATCTTCACAGAACCGAATTCTGCCTTATCATACCAAGTGGAGATGATGTTGAGTAAGCCCAGATGAACGAGAAGGGATGTGAAGAGAGAGAGAAAAAGAGATGTATTCAGATGCTTGAAAGGAAGGGCTTGCTTTACCCTTTAAACCTTGAGGGGGTTTTTCTCAGCCTGACCAGAAAGCACTGAAGCTATCCCAATGTGCTTTGATGCTAGATAATATTGACACAGCCCAGTAGGCCTTAACTCGGGTCATTGCTTTCCAGGTACCATATTATTTGTGAGATCGTATTTTGGATACCATCCAGCACAGAACAGTTATTTGTAGATAATGCTGAAACCACAGAAGATTCTTTTTCAAAGACTACAGTGTGTCTTAGCAGAGCAAGTCCAAAGGACATCAGCAGCACATTTGATCCTATAACATGCCAAGTATTTTTCCAATTGTTCCCACAGAAGGTGGCAACTGCCAGTGTAATTCATGTATATTTATTTATTTTGCACCCCCTAGGCTCAAGAAGACTAGTAACAGGTAATATTTATTTATGCCCTGCCACAAAAAGACTCAAGATAAAGAAAGGCCTTGCATTGTCTTTGGCAAATGCGGTCTTATTAACAGAAACGGATGTGCCATTTGTTTATGTTGTTTTTATAATCATTATCTCTACTTCTGATAAAAGTATTTCATAACCACAAAGGTGTCACCAAGATCATAGAATTGTAGAGTTAGAAGGGACCCCAAGAGTTGTCTATTTTTGCAATGCAAAAGTCTCAACTAAAGCATCCACGACAGATGGCCATCCAACCTCTGCTTAAAAACCTCACAAGGAAGAATAGCTATGTTGTGCTATACAAAAGTAGCTTGAGAGATCTGTTCTTGTATGTGGTTTCATTGTTGTGTTGGGCATTACTCTGCATTCACTGGGCCTTAATTTGTTTATGTCCATGCTGGCACAGCCTGTGTCCTGTAAGTTAAGCACAGGACAAATAAAGATACACCTTTTTATTAATCTTGGTGCAAATGCTTATGAGCATATAGTGCATATACCCTTTAATAGTTTTTGCTCTGCTTCGTACTGATGAATAAGTCATGCCTTACTGCAACTGAGCATTTCTGGATTGAAGCTTATCTGTTAGTTCTGAAAATAATATTGTGCATCCCCTCTTGTGTGGTGAAAGGGTTTAGTTTCCAATTTGATGAGAGGGTACTGGATATTTTTGTTGTCTTTGTAATAGCTGCTTTGTTTACGAATATACAGGAAGAGCACTGTGGAAACAAATACATACCTGGCACATACTGTTTTTTTCACATGAGAGCACAGCGGCCATTTTGGATGTTGCAATGTCACCCTGGAAAAAAGTGCTTTTGGGGGGCTGTGTTCTTGTGTGGTGCCCCAAAATGCATGTTTTTGGATGGTATTCCCCCTAAAAGCACATCTTTCAGTTCTTCAATCTTGCACGGTGCACAACCTCGGAAGAAAGTGTCCCAGTTTTCTGCCTTGACGTATTGGAGGTTGTGCAAATAGACATCCACACCCCAGGCAGCAGATCTACCAAGGCTGCTTCCATTTCCTAGAGTGAGTCTCTGTTCTCCATGATATTCATATCCAGCAACCTCAGGCCAAGTTGTCTCCAAGGTCTTTTCCTGTCTTTTATTTCATGATTGATGTGGTTGCTACCAAATTCCAATTCATTAGCTCCCACTAATGTTATACCTTCTCATGTAACATGTACTGTCCATCTCAGGAATCAGTATTGATAGTGCAGAAGTAATCTAGAAAGTACTGTAATTCATTTCCCCTTGAAAAGTTGGACAAAATTAGTTCTTGGTCTCGGAATAACATTTAGAGCTCAAATATTCCACCTGTTCATTTTCAATTCTGTTCTCCTTTTGTTGTACCTGTTTTTAAAATGAATGAAAATGGATCACCTGGAGAATTTCCTATGGCGGCTTAATAGAAATGAGCAGAAGGCTCTCCTGAAGCAGGAAGAGGGATCCATAACTAAGGACAGGGGTACTTGTTTTCCTTCTTGCCTGGGTTAAATACCCACCCAGAAGTAAAGCTGAACCTAGCAGCAGCTTCTCAGTTGTGAACTTCTAATTCTGTAAACTGAAAACGACAGAACACTGGCTTTAGCCCAAAACTGTAAATTGAAGTTGATAGTGTATAATATGAAAACCTTCTACCAATTTAAATTTGCAGAAATCTATTCACCTGGCTGAGCCAGGCAGTGCTTGGATGAGTACCTGTCACTTTGAGGATTAGAAATTTCCTCCCATATTTCATCTGCTGTGACAGTTGTCACTTCTTTTCTGAGCAACTTCCAAAGGATTGAGCACCCAGGAGGGATCAAAATGGCTGAAATCACATAAGCATCAGTGGGGCCAAGCACTCTGCTGTGGTGAAAAGCAGGCCAGTGTCTACATATAGACTCTGTGGAACTTAGCATTGGGGATACTCTATACCAAATTCATCTAGTACCTTTAAAATCCCTGTTTACATTGGACTGCACAGTTTAATGCATGCCAAACAAGCATTAAATACAGTATTTGGTACTTGACTCTGCAAAGAACAGGGTATGAGAGGCGGTTTTGTGTGTAACAGAAATAGCAAGGCAAGTTTTAAGAAAACTCAAAGCCTTGTTTGTTTTTCACTATGGCTTCTAATATTATTTTTAAAACATAGTTATATCAAGGTTTTTCATGCTCAGTATGAAACTTATTTGCAGGCTTCCTCAACCTCGGCCCTCCAGATGTTTTGAGACTACAATTCCCATCATCCCTGACCACTGGTCCTGCTAGCTAGGGATCTTGGGAGTTGTAGGCCAAAAACATCTGGAGGGCCGAGGTTGAGGAAGCCTGCTCTATTGAACAAATGAATATTCAACAATTCACTTCCTGTTCCTCATTCCCTATCCAGAAAGTTGTTCCAATTTCCACCCCCCCTAAATTTTAATCCATCTTTTCCTTTAGAGCAGTTTCATATTTCCAAGTCTGCATACTTTCTGAATGTCCGATATGGCAAACATTTTAACTAATCTTACTGCTATTTAATTTTTTTCTGACTTCAGAAAATTACAGTTCTGCGTTCACTCCCAATTATAACATTTATGCAGGAAAACAATAGGTGTTTTGTTTGTGTTTGGTCTTTGTGCAGCTTCTCCAAGGTTCTCCAGAGCTGATTGAGCCTAACTTTTTGACAGCAGATTGCCAGTTGTTATTGCACTCTTCAGGGGGGAGTACTTTGGTCCTCGACGACAGACCAGGTAAGTCCGGCGAAAGCCACGTTGCGCAACCTTTGCCAACGGCTGTCTGCGTTGACATTATTCAGCAAGTATGAATTCCTCCTGCTAAATGCTCTTTAAGCTCCAACGAGGTTCAGTGTGCTAAATGTGTAGGGCATATAGGATGAAAACAACCACACAGTTGCTCCTTAAACCATTTCCATGTGGTGATTCTATCTACACAGAGTGAAAATCAATATGAGATGTAGTGCTTAGAATTTCAGAAGAAGACCAGGAAGACCCAGGTTCAAATACCCCTTAGCCATGAACTCTTGAGAAGAGGCATTGTCTTGTGTGACATCATGAGCATGATGCGCGATGTTGCATTGTCGGGAGGAGGCCGAGCACGGAGCTCAATATGGCGTGGCTTCCCCTCTCGCCAGCCACTGAACCGCTCTGTGCTCAGCCTCCTCCACCCCCTCAATATGAAGGGGCCCCGGTCCCCTGCCAGCAGATTTTGAGGGGGCTGAAGGGGGTCCTCTGCTCCTAGGAATTGACATGGCTGCTCTTGGGCCAGTTGCTGTCTCTCAGCCTAGCCTACCTCACAGAGTCATTGTGAGGGGGAAGAAAGGGGGGAACCATGCTTAAGTCCTAAGAGCCAGTGTGGTGTAGTGGTTAAGAGCAATAGACTCGTAATCTGGGGAACTGGGTTCGCTTCCCCGCTCCTTCACATGCAGCTGCTGGGTGACCTTGGGCTAGTCACACTTTGAAGTCTTTCAGCCCCACTCACCTCACAGTGTGTTTGTTGTGGGGGAGGAAGGGAAAGGAGAATGTTAGCCACTTTGAGACTCCTTTGGGTAGTGATAAAGCGGGATATCAAATCCAAACTCCTCTTTTTCTAAGAGCAGAGAAAATTGTCTTATAGGAGACCATTGCTCCATCTGGCTCAGTATTGTCTGTCCTAACTTGTAGCAAGTCTACTCTTTCAGCCTGGGGTCTTTCCAGGCCATTTCTGTATTGCCGTTTCTGGAGATGCTAGATATGAAACCTAGGGAGTTTGGTGTGCAAAGCATGTGCACCGCCACTGAGCTGCAGTCATTCCCATTGAGGGAGTGAGGATATAATTGTAATATATAATAAATAATACATGGTGAGTTGGTGATCATCATACTGGAACAGACAAATTCCTGGAGGTCAAGAGTCAGGTTTCAGGGAATTGGCTTCCTCCCCCCGTGGCAGCAGATAAGCAGAGCAAAGGAAAAGGAGTTTTCTTACCAGTTAGAAACTTTAATAATTACAGTGAGAGAACAAAAAACCCACCTCCTAGAAATGGCGATGTTCCCAATTAAGGATCACTCCCCCTTCCGTCCCTATTCATCTATGTCACTCCTACATCTTGTAATCTGAGCTTGTACCCTCTGTGCTTTCTGTTCTGACACTTTCTCAGCTCTTCTTGACCTTGGGGAGAGCGGAGGAATGCTGTCCAGAGACTGTGAATCTGTTAACCCTCTCTCTCCCAGTGTTTCTTCTTCTTCTAGCTGCTCCCCATCCAGTATTTCCCAGCTTCTGCCTTCTGAACTATGTCCCTCTGCAAACCACTGTTCCAAATCTATACTGTTCTCCTGCTCCTGGGAAGATTCAGGATCCAGATCAGGGGGAGGGGGAGACTCCCACCATTCTTCGTCAGCACAGTCTTCCTCAGCACAGTCCCTGACATCAACTATCAATGGCTATGTTTTATCTCTACTGCAAGAGGCATTTTATCTCTGAATGCCAGTTGCTGATAATCACAGGTGCTGTTGCATTGCTGTGCTGTTTGCGGGCTTCCCATAGGCATTTGTTCGGCCACTGTGAGAACTGGATATTGGACCAGATGGGCTGTTGGCCTGATCCAGGAGAATTGTCTTATGTCCTTATATTCTGCCCATATTTGAGGCAAGTGATGTTGAGTTCCCTCAAAAGTAATGGCACCCCCCGGTGCTAAATTGGCAGGGCAAAGGAGAGATGACAGGATTTTGATATGGTATGCTGTGTTGCATCTTGAACCGATTTGGCAGCCTAATGCTAGGCTAAAGAAGCAGGCTATAAATATTAAAATAATAGTAACAGTATACTGAAACTAGGCTTATGGACCATTAAATATGTGTAGTGAGAATGAAGTGAGGGACATTGAACATGAAGGAAATAATTTAGATAGCTGCATAGTGAAAACAAAACAAAACAAAACCCCAACAAACAGTGCCAAAAACTGTAGCACATCCATTTATGAGGAGAATGAAAGATGTAGTCAAGAGTGTTTATGCAAAAAAATAGAAAAGCTTGCTAGCAGCATAAAGCATTATCAAGAAGAGGAACACATTCACAGCAAAAAAATATTTCAATTGGAACGTTCTGAATTGTCAGGACTGGGGAGAGGTAGCAGGAAGGAAAACCAGAAAGAGGAGGTTAATTTATTTTATTATGAAACTGTTTCAGCAACTAAACAAATTTTATAGACCTTGGCTAGAATGCAGTTTTGAAAGGGTGGTGTGTTGTGTATGTTGCTGCTCTGTCGTTCAAAATATTGTCCTGTCTTGGTTGGTTTCCATGCTCATGCACCATGAGTTTGTGCCTTTAATGGAAAAGGGCATGTGTTTACTGCTTTTATACATCACCCAAGGGGGTTGCACTCAAGATGCAAAGGAGGTGTGGGAAATAAGGCATGTAGGCTCTTATATTCCATTTCATGTGCTTAGAAGCCTTCCTGTCCTGGGATCATCCTGGGATCCCTGAGTTATTTGGATTCTTTATCACAAGGAAACGTCTTAAGCAGAGGTCAGCAACCTAAGGCCCATGGGCCAGTTCCGGCCCATGAGCTTCCTGGAACTGGCCCACGGCCGTTCCGTGGATTGGCATGGGGATTCCATGCTTCCCCCCCCCCCATGGTGCCATTTTTTTTATTGCTGCGGGGACTGACTTCTGGGTCGGAAGAGCGCCGGAAATAGCTTGAGAGCACGCACAGACGCGCACGCTCCAGCCCACCGAGAGGTCTGCCGGGGAGTGGACTGGTCCGGCCTCAAAAAACGTTGTCTATCCCTGGTCTTAAGTATATTCAACAGAATGCATAGAAGCCTGCATCGTACCTTCCCAGTCAAAGCAGGAAGATTATAGGCACGATGGATGGGCCTGGTGCATGCAGGGACATTAGAGATAGGACCTATGCGCACCCACTCCCCTTTATGTCCACACACACACACACGAAGAAGGATCCTCTTTATCTGCATATAGAAGCAGTTTTTGCACAACTATTGCTGCGCATTGATTACGTCAGTATTCATTGCTGCTTAATGTATATGAGCCCAGTTCTAAATTGCACTAAACAAGGGAATTACAAAGGGAACATTTGTGTATTGATCACTCTGAAGTTGGCCCTGTGGCATCTTTATTCTTCTGGGGAAACATACAGAATTAAGGGCCAGATTCAATTAACTTGGTGCGCTAGCAGAAGCCAGCACAAGGACTCTTGCTAGTGCAGCGGGGTTTTCCTCCCTCCTCTCCCAAATCTGCTCTGGAGAGTAGGGAGAGCCCCAAGAACAGCACACATGGGGAGGAGAGGGATGGCTTCACCGGGCAAGTAGAAATGCTTGCACTCATGGAATGATTGAATTAGCGAGATACTGAAGTCCAACCTTTGTCATGTAATTGCTAATGGACCAATGATAGTATCCTGCTTTTGTGACTGAAATAAAAGTTATACAGTGGTACCTCGGGTTAAGTACTTAATTCGTTCCGGAGGTCCATTCTTAAACTGAAGCTGCTCTTAACCTGAAGCACCACTTTAGCTAATGGGGCCTCCCGCTGCCGCCGCACCGCCAGAGCACGATTTCTGTTCTCATCCTGAAGCAAAGTTCTTAACCCGAGGTAATATTTCTGGGTTAGCGGTGTCTGTAACCTGAAGCGTATGTAACCCGAGGTACCACTGTACATGTAACTTCACCAAATATGCACCCACCTGATTTTTCCAGTGTTTCCTTTTTGGAAGGTGTGTATACACACAAAGAGACACACAGACACACAGTTAATTTAACTGTCCTAAGTGCGATAAGACAGTTTCAGGTTATGGCACAAGAATTGCTAAAAGAAACCTGCCAACACTACCTCTGCACTAATTTTGCAAGAAATCCCCAGAGCTTTCATGGTCAAGGTTAGTGAAATAGAGGGCAAATAAAAACTCCAAGCTGGCTATTTTAAGAATACATACTTGGAAATATGTAGAAACTCAGTGGAACTCTGTTTCAAGGAAATATAAGTAGGATGAGCATGAAAATGCTCAGATGTGAATGGCACAGGTTCCCATTAATTAAAATGGTGGGTGCCAATCTACATGCATAAATGAATCTCCATAGAAGTGAACTGGAAAGTTGGCTCCTCTACAGAAGCTCCTGTACACCTACTGGATTTCCCAAGCCCACAACAAATCACGGGATTGATGGAAATGTCTCTTGCCCCCTTTAATCCACAATGCTGATTTAACCTTTGTGGTTTGCTTTCACCTTAATGAATTACATATCTGTGACCAGAAGCAGTTGGGTGTGAAGCATTTTCTATATCTAATAATCAGTTTAATAATCAAACTCTTAAGATTGTTGTTAATTCCATGATTTCAGTATACGCTGTCATAACTTTTAACAGTTTAAGAAGCTTCTGTGGTGCTTCTTTTTATGAAATCAGATGTCCATTCCATTATCCAGCATTACAGTATCTGATATTATTTACTCATAGGTCTTCCTAGCGCTTTTGACGTGGATGAAGGAGTGACATATGAACAAATGCAGGTCAGACATCACCTTGTTTTTAGTAGTTTCATCATTTGCTTTTCAGTTCCGTTTCAGTAATGTGTAATGAAATTCCATGTGCTTCCCTTTTGTAGACTGTGATCGAGGAGGTTCTAGAGGAATGTGGATATTACAATTTTACCTCAAATAGGTGAGTTTCATTTCAGAAGGAGACATAAAATCATGGTGAAGTGAATAGACAGAAATTATAATTCAGTTTCCTAGTTACAGCTGTCTATTTTGGTTTGGGGGTGCTTTTTTAAAAAAATCATGATTTATGATGTGTAGGTATGCGCTAGATAAAATGGTGTGGAACATTGTAGCCAGTAGTGTAAAATCATATTTGAAAAGAAAGGCACCTCCATCCTTTTCATTTTGATGGATGAGAATTTGTTTTAAAATCCCTTATGAAAAATAAACCTCAAATGAAGAATTGTAGAACTACCAGCTTGCCTTACGGGTACATTGTCTGGATGTTGCACAAAAATGGGTTGGGACAACAAAGCAAAGGGGATGTAAAATTTGGAAGAAGCTATTTGAACAACAATACAGCTGCTGTTGTGCTCCACCTCTGCTTACTATTGCTGCAGTATTTTCAACAGTGATGGGACAAACATTCATGGGATAGACTGAGTGTCTCATACTCAATAAGTTTAAATGGAATTCCACTAAGTTGTATGATATAGAAATAATATGTTGGCATATGTTTCAATGGGGTGGCTTATTGCTGGTTTTAATTACCGTATTTTTTTGCTCTATAAGACTCACTTTTCCCCTCCTAAAAAGTAAAGGGAAATGTGTGTGTGTCATATGGAGCGAATGCAGGCTGCGCAGCTATCCCAGAAGCCAGAACAGCAAGAGGGATTGCTGCTTTCACTGCGCAGTGATCCCTCTTGCTGTTCTGGCTTCTGAGATTCAGAATATTTTTTTCTTGTTTTCCTCCTCCAACAACTTGTGGTCTGGTGCGTCTTATAGAGCGAAAAATACGGTATTTTGAATGTTTTGAAATAGTTATTTTTACCTGTTTGGGAACCCCTGATGTAGACAATACTGACCTTGATGAGCCAAGTTCAATATAAGAAAGCTTTTTTATGTTCTTTGTGTGTTACTGAGAGGGGAAAAGCATCTCTGGGTACCACACAAGGATGGGGGGGAAATGATGCTACTAATTAGCCATAGCCAATCATTTCCAATAGTGACATCCAAAAGAATTTAAGACCCCTTTAAATAGGAACAAACTGGCTATGAGAGATATTTGTTGCCTACGGTTTCTACAAATGTTGGGTTGCACTAAAGTCCAGCATATATGTTGGTGCCTAATTTTAGGAGCTTTTAGGCTGGAATTTCACTTATCTGGCAGCTCAAACTCCCGCAAAGCTTTCCTGCAGTCTATGCTGATGCATCTGTGTCATGTTGGCAGCAAAGGTCTAGTCTGCCTCAGGTGATTGTAAATGTTATGGCATTTTCATTCCCTGTGAACACTTACAGCCTCTTAAATCTTTTTAGGTATCAATACTATCCATGGGGAACAAGGACTCATCCGGCCAGAAGATGAGCGCCTGGAATTCGGACGAGATTGGCATGTTTTCTAATAAGGTCTAAGTGCCTTGACTTCAGCTGTTGTCTTTTGCCAAAGGAATGCACTTTGCTTCAACACAAGAAAAGGGGGGAGGAAATCAGATGTAGGGATAGTTTGCAAAGAGTCATCCAGGCAGTAGAACTTTGGAGCACAACTTTTTCAGTAGATGTTTGCAGTACTTTTTTTTGCTGGCAGAATGCTTACTTTCTGTGCGCAATGTGGACACAATCCCAGGTACCTGCATTATGGCAATATAATGCTCCACTGAATTCTTGCTTCTATATAATTTTAAAGGACTTATGAATACTCAGGAACGTTGGAAATATATCTTATGTTTTATAGATCTGTTTATACCAGAGATTTATCTTTTATAATAAGAGTACCTTTTGTAAGGAGAGGAAATCAGAAAGTCGGAGTTCAGAGTTTTCTAGAATACATTTGTGACTAGCCTTTGGGATATTTGCAATTTCTGCTGCGAGTATGGTGTATTAGACAGTATTTAAAACCTGCACAGCTTCTAATAATTGCTATTTCTAAATACATGTTGATTCTATAAATAGATATAGGGTGATGCCAATAATATGTATATAAGAAATGTATAGTGTGCATTTGTATGCAGCATTCATACCTTTACACCCACACCCACGGTGCAATAAATAGATAATTCTTTTTTTATTTTTGTTCAGCTCTGTAGCACATAATGCACTTTGGAAAACTATGCATGCTTTTGGAAAATGCATACAAAATAAGAATGTGCGCATAGCTGTTGCTAAGACTTTTCTCTCATTTTTGCCAGCATGCTAGAGATTTCAGTTGCTGGCAGTATTGAGTGAAAGTATGATTCTCTAGAATGAAGATATTCAACGTGGTACCTTCCAGATGTTCTTGGACTTCAACTTCCATCATCCCTGACCATTATGAATGCTGGCTGGGCTGATGGGTGTTGGGAGTCCAACAACATCCAAATGGCACCCAGTTGGCTAACCCTGCTGTAGAATACCCCTGTAGGTAAGACCTCCAAATTTCAATGATTTTATTTTTATTTTTAAAAACCTGCCTATCTTAATTAGCCTTTTGGTACACAATGCAATATTGCTGAAGTTGGGTGCTTACCGTGCATCTAACCTACTAGGCAGTGTGTTCATCGTTCAAGCACAAATGAAGAATTTGGGGTAAAAAAAAGGCAAGTTCAGCTTGTTTGTTCTGACCCATGTTAGTCTGGCATCATCAACATGAGCAACCAAATAGGGCCGTTTGAAATCTAGACCATGGCACTGCAGCAAAAATGCGTTAGGTGGGTTATTTTATAGCAGCTTGACATTTTGCAAGGGAGCTGGGGATATACTGTTGTTCCATCTCCATTTGGCACAGTAGGCTTATAAAGTCTGTAAGAAAAGGTGCCCGTTCTGAAACATCTGGTGGCATCAGTAGGTGAGTTCTCAAGTGCACAAGTTCTTCATATTTTGCTTGCTCATCATGGCAAAATCAGTGGACCCAACCAAGCAGTTGCATGATGAAGATTTCTGCCACAATGAAGCGGGCCAGGGCATTTCATGTGGAAACCAGAGCAGTTGTGATGCATTCTAGTACACAAAGCATCCAGGGACTAAGTATTGCTGCGCTGCTGCTTCTCTGGCAACAGTTGCTTGGTTCAAAGACGAAGAAGAAGAAGTGGGTAGCATTTTGCCCAGACAATGGTACTTTCCCATTGCAGTTCTTCCCATTCCGTAAAAAAGTATTCCTGAGCATTGCAGAATGCAGCATGGGGGGAAAGCAGCTGCTGGAGAAGGGGGAGCCAGACAGCAAAAATTAGTGGCACACGGAGAATTAATAGACACACACCCATCACCACTTATCTTTATGTCAATATAGAGAGAGGCCTTCCAAACTATGTATCACCGCATGGTTCACCCTCCCGTCTCTAAGCAAACATATGGCATACCATAAATTTCAGTGCAGCTCTGTTTCGTGCTTATTGCTGGATGCCACAGTAAAGTTAGGAACCGTAACATATAACTTCACTTCCAATTTAGATTGCCATTAAAAAAGCACAGATCAAATGCTTGTACAGTGATACTGGATTTGAAAGCGCCATCTGCAGTGCCCTGTAAAAATAGGAACTATTTTAAAATGTGATTACACATTTTGAAATTGCAAATAATAAAGTATGTTGATTGCTTAAAAAAAAAAGTGTGTAATTACACTGGCAACCTTCAAAACCCAGCATTCATCATCCAGGGGATTTCAAAGTAATCATGGCTTCTTCCTATTTTTAGAAAAGTAGACACCACTGGAGAGCAGAAAGATTTGCATTCGTAATGGCTCTGATTTTAAGTATCATCCAGTAGAAAAAAGCAAGAGATTGATACCTAAAAGACCATAAACTACTTCTCTTAGTTCTGCCTTCAGGTGTTGCGCCTTTGCGTTTGCAAGGAATCAATCCTAATTATTTCTCTATGCAGTCAAATCACTATTTTTGCAGCCATTTCATGTTCAAAAATTGGCAGGGAACAATTAAAGAAATGGCTTCTTGGTCCTGTGTAAATGTACTGAGTTTTGTATACAGTCTTACTTTGGATCCTGAATGCCCCGGAACTTGGGACATTTTGACCCCGAACGCACGGAAATGATTGTTCTGGTTTGTGAACGTTCTTTTGGAACTCGAACATCCGACAGGGCTTCCATGGCTTCCGATTGGCTGCAGGAGCTTCCTGCAACCAATCAGAAGCCTCAATTTGGTTTTCGAACCTTTTGGAAATCGAACGGATTTCCGGAACGGATTACATTTGACTTCCAAGGTACGACTGTAGTTAAGAGAACTCTGGACCAGACTCCCCCAACCTGTTGCCCTCCAATGTCCAAAATATCCAGAGAGCATCAGGTTGGGGAAGGCAGTTTTTAAAATACCTTAATTTTAATAATATACTACTTCTGCTGATACCCGGAATCATTTTATTCACAAATAAAATCTACCCATAACCACTATAAATCTCAATTTTGCTGGGGGATGGCTGATTAAAGTTGCAATTTTGTCTAATAATGTGCCTATGCATAAGCAAATTTTATCTACTGAATGAGACTGTAAGTGGTAGGCAGGGTTTTGGAATATTTCTGCTTGCATTTTTTCACTGTTTAGAGATGGAAATGGGATCAGCTGGCCCTGTGAATCTTGTTGCTGTATCTAGGGTTGGCCAACCTTATTCATGATTACAGTCAAACTGTTTCTTTACAATAACTGTGCAACACTGGAAAAGAATTCCAAGTAGTTACAGTGCTCTGAGGGCCATTTAATAAATGTGAGCCAACTGCTTATCTTCCCAACAGGATTGCATAGTGAAGCCAGTCTGTGTGCAGATATGGCCTGCAGCAATCAGTAGACATTTTTGTGATTGTGACAGCTACCCCCCCCCCAAAAGCCCCTTCTGTAGCAGAAAAACAACCATAATGACAATTTAGGAAAAAATGCTGTGTACATTGTTTTTCAGTAAAATTACATCGTTAAAAACACGCTGCAATAGGTCTCTTCCCAAGAAGCTTACTATTTAAAATTGAACAGGAGCAGAAATGACTGATTACAACATAGGAGCCAACACCAGGGCCCCATAGGTGCCTGGGCACCCACAAAAATATTATTGTGGGAGTCTGGCAATGAGCAAAGCCAGAGAGAGCCTCACGGTTAGATTGCTGCAATGTGTTATACGTAGGGCTGACTCTGAAGATGGTTCGGAAACTTCAGCTAGTGGCCAGGTTGCTCACCATCGAGACAAGACGGTTTGAGCATATTATTACACCAATCCTGGTCTGACTGCATTGGCTACCAATTAGTTTCTGGGCCCAATTCAAAGTGCTGGTTTTGACCTATAAAGTCTTTAAAGGACCACAATACCCCAAGGACTGCCTCTTTCCATATGAACCTACCTGGACTCTGAGATCATCTTCTGAGGCCCTCCTTCATGTGCCGCCTCCTCAAGAGGTCCAGAGGGTGGCAACACGAGAAGAGGCCTTCTCTGCAATGGCTCCCCGTCTGTGGAATGCTCTCCCCAGGGAAGTTCACCTGGCGCCTTCATTATACACCTTTAGGGGCCAGGCAAAAATGTTCCTTTTTAACCAGGCCTTTGGTTGATCAGATTTACATCCTATGTCCTTTTAAAATGGTTTTTTTTTGGGGGGGGGGGTTTGTTGTTTTAATTTTTATTAGGTATACTGTATTGTGGTTTTATATATTGATTTTATTCTGTGAACCACCATGAGACCCATGGGTATAGGGTGGTATATAAATTCAATGAAAAAGAAGAAGCCTCTGCACCACCGTGCCCAAGAGAGAAGCAGTTCAGCTCCACCGTATGTTGCCAGCCAGCGCGTACCCTTTTTGAGGGGGCTTGGTTGTGGAGGCAGAGTCTCTCTGCCTCAGAGTCTGAGCCCCTTCCCGTGGAAAAGGGTTCCTCGCTAGCAGCAGACAGGAGGATGAAGAGCAGCCGCTGCCGGCAGCTTCAGTGCAAACGTACAACCTCACATGCACACTCATGTGATGCCACACTCACTACATGCAGGTGTGTGCATGTAAGGTCACACAGACCCGTGATGGTGGCAGGCACCCACAGTCCTGAGAGTGAGATGGTGCCCTTGGATTATGGAGACAGAAAGACCGGAGTAATTCAGGTGAAGTAAAAGTGGAGGAGGAATGGAAGAAACGAATGTGGGCAAATGAATTTACTTAAATGTAGATTTTTGGGACACGAGTGGCCTAGGACTTGCAGATCAGAAGGTCGGCGGTTCGAATCCCCGTGACAGGGTGAGCTCCCGTTGCTCGGTTCCTGCTCCTGCCAACCTAGCAGTTTGAAAGCACGTAAAGTGCAAGTAGATAAATAGGTACCGCTCCGGCGGGAAGGTAAACGGCATTTCTGTGCGCTGCTCTGGTTCGCCAGAAGCGGCTTAGTCATGCTGGCCACGTGACCCGGAAGCTGTACGCCAGCTCCCTCGGCCAATAAAGCGAGATGAACGCCACAACCCCAGAGTCGGCCATGACTGGACCTAATGGTCAGGGGTCCTTTTACCTTTACTAGGTTTTGTGCAATTAAAACACTTCTCACATCTGTGTATTTAATACACGCATGTGTTAAATATGCAGCCTTTCCAGATTTTTAAATGGTTTGATGAATGGAAAATAAAATAATTGGGGAATAGTCTTTGTTTTCCAAATGATAAGACCATTGATTTGGGGTATGGAAGTTGGTGTGTTCTATTCACCCAAGTCGGCGGCCTCAGTTTTAAATTCCTTTCATTTTTTCCTATTGATTTTTAGTAGCCCAAGCATGAATTATGCACATTTTGGGTTTTCGGCAAAAGCGTATTGTGCTCGATGCAAGGAAAATAATAGTATTCTAAAAGCACTTAATTGGGGTCATCCAAAGTTAACAAAGACATCACATTCCCACCGGTGTGGCAGGTCACAGGAACAGCACATGCAAAGGAAAAAGAGAGTTTCCACTGGTCACTACAATTGACAGTGCAATTGGCCTTTGCAAGTTAAGAACATTTAAGAAGAGCCTACTGGATCAGACCCAGTAGTCCATCTTGTCTAGCATTCTGTTCTCACGGCGACCAAACAGATACTCCTGGCAGGGGAGGGCAACAGCTCTCATTCCACTTGTGATTTCAAGTAACCAATATTTAGAGACATACTGCCGCAGGAACTGGAGGTAGAACATAGCCATCATTTCTAGTAGACTTCAGCGTCCTCCATGAATGTATATAAGCGCCTTTTAAAGCTTTCCAAGTTGGAGGCTATCACTACATCTCGTGGGAGCAAATCCCAGAGTTTAATTATGTGCTGTGCAAAAAAGTCCCTCCCTCCTGAGGCTTCCAACCTTCAGCTTCATGAAATGAGCCAGGGTCCTAATATTACTTAATTATTTCAGGCTATTTCTATGTTGCTTAACATCAAATATCTATATCTATATCTATATCTATATCTATCTATCTATCTATCTATCTATCTATCTATCTATCTATCTATCTATCTATATCTCTATCTCTATCTCTATCTATCTCTATCTCTATATCTATATCTATATCTATATCTATATCTATCTATCTATCTATCTATCTATCTATCTATCATCTATCATCTATATATGGCGTTCAGCAAATTAAATACCAAACCATGCAATAAAGCCATCAGTAAAAAACCTATTAAGAATGACAATTAACAAGTACTGTACAAATAAGTACAAATGTTACTTCTGCCAAATGCTGGTCATTCCCCACCCCCACCCCCACCCCTCCGACTGAACTGGGAAGGGGCTGATAATGAGCTGATAAATTGTTTTACGATGACTACCTGCTTCAGTCTTTGACCTTCATACATTGAATATAACATTTAGACTTCCGGGTCGGCGCCATCGCCGAATGGCGGGCTCCCTCCGAGCTCTGGAGGGAGCCTGCTCGGCAGGGGCTGGGTCCTACCGCACCGGCGATGCGGGGACCCTCAAAAACCACGGCCAGAGTGAGGCCGTGGACATGGAGACTCGGCTGGCACCGTTAGCGCCCTCCCGGCTCGTGAAGGAGCCTTTTTAAAGGCTACGGATCGGGCGCCGGGGAGAAGCGTGGTGCTTTGAGTTCTCTGCTATCCCTGCCGAGCGCAGCCGCATGCCATCCGGCGGAGAGCGCTGACTTCTTCTATTGAAAATTTGGACCTAAAAGAAGAACCCGTGAGTAATTGGATTATGGATTAAAAAAGAGGGATAAATTTTTAAAATCTGGAGCGAACGGGGGAGGTGGAAAAAAGGAAGTCAGCCTACCCCTTAATTGTAGAAGAGCCAAAACAAAGGACTTAACGACTAAGATCGAGCGTATCTCTATCTTCATGAATTAGCAACTTTGCGAGGGAAAATTATAAGACTGTGCTGGAGGAGAAAAGTGGAATTTGTATTAAAAAAACAACCCCCCCCCCCCCCGGAATCCCTGGAGTGATCCGCGAAACTACCTGGGGAAGAGCATCGGGAGTTTTGACAGCTGTCAAAGGCTGTCAAAACGGAAGAATAAAGCAGGGACTTTGCTTTGAGGACTTTGCCGGTTACATTTGTTTTAAATTGTATACAAATTGTTTCAAATAAGGATTTACAAACTATTTGGACTAATGGATTTGATCTGGAAGGGAACTTAGTTACTGCGATCCACCTAGAGGAGCTGAGCGACATTGCATGTGTTTTTCTTAGGAAACCTGAACAGTTGTAACTTTTAATCTCTTGGGAACTGCAGAAATGGAACATTGTTTTGTCTACAGAGGGCTACAAACTACAGGAAACAATGGATTCTTTAGTTGGAAAACGAAAGGGACATGACATAATGTTTTGCTTCTGAATAACAAGCCTCTGCAGAAAATAAGAAGGTCATGGAAAAAGAACATTTTTGCGGGAAAACAGGGAAACAGAAGGAGGAGAGAGAATGACAAGAATATGGAAACATCATGAACTGGACAGAATTGGGAACATTTGGGACATCCAGATTTGACAAGCTTATGGAAATTAAATGGGAGTTTCTTACTCCTGGATATAAAAATCTGGATAGAAAAAATGGGCCCCTTTTTGAGACAGACTCCTTCCAAGATTGGACATTTGTAATTAAATATGACTGGCAAACTACTAGAGGGATATGGATTAAGCGGGTAGGAACTTCAGGAAGACATTAGGATGAAGGGATAGAAGGAACACAACAGAGAAAGGGGGGAGGGAAATTTGGAATCCAAAGGTTGTAAAATTATTTTTTTATATCTTTTTTTCTTTTTTTATAAAATTTTGAAAGGGGGAACTCGTGGAAGGGAAAAAATCGATCTTAGGGGATGGGAATTTGGAAAAATTGGGTTATTGATGTTAAGTGAGTCATGGGATAAAAACTTGTTGAATTTAATTGCTTATTCGGAAGATTTGGAACGCAATTGGGGGCGGGAAGGGGAAGTCCTGGCTTTGGTTTTGGAAGAAAGTGTATGAATTGGATCTAATTTGTTTTTAATTTGGAAAATCTTAATAAAAATTATATTAAAAAAAAAAAAAAACATACATTGAATATAACATTTACAGTTTCGGTTTTGATTTCAAAGAGAATTAACTGAGTTTCCAGTATGACTTTTCTGAAATAGCCAATGTGCAGCATGAGAACATTTCAAGAGCTAAGTGGAAAATGAACTGTATTAGATGCAAGGACTAATAGGTATTAATAGGCAAGTAGATTTGCCCTAAATGGCAAAATCGGGATTTGTTGGATGACAGCCTATATATTCTGATCCAAGTATTGACAATGAACTTCTTTAACAGCATATCATTAGAGCTTTCTAAAACTTGTTTTTGGAGCAACAAACCAAGATGGGCACTAAGACATGTTACAGAGACCCTACAGCCATTTCTGAATACACAAAGAACAACACACATCACTTTAACTGAAGCAGCCCCTCCTACCACATCCCATACTATTCTGCATGGCTAACCCAACCCACCTAAGTAGATGTGTGAGCTGCAGCAAGAAAGAAGATATAACAAACATCCTGTTCTGGGGTTACAATTCTAAGCCAATAAGTTCAAAGCATGAGCAAACTTGCAGAAATATAGACCGATGTCTTTTGAAAATAGATTGGCAAGTCACATGACAATCAGATTGGTATTGAACTGGGCTCTCATCCAATCAAGTCAAAGAAGAACTGATGAGGTCTGAAAGCAATGACAGGAAATTGACAAGGTGAAGTAACATGATGGAAATGTGAAATTCATTACTGGCTTGCAGAACATTCAGCTGTGTGGGAACTGAGAATATAACAAAGACATACTATGGAACCAATGTTCAATAAAGACTGGACACAGTCTAACCACCACATAAGCTTTGTGCAAGCAAGTCAGAATGAATGCTGAATAGACAGGGTGTCCGGAGGAGCGCCATAAGAGACTATTCATTATTTTCAGCTTTGAAAGAGGTTCTGCAGTAACTCGCCTGCGAAACAACACTGAGTGGCTTGATTGTCATTGGACGTGCAGTTGAAACTCCATGAAAATAATTGCTGGCTTGTGAAAGTAGCACAGCGTGGCTTCTGAATGCACAGGCTACACACCTTCAGAAGAAAAGGACTCGCTGTCATCCAAGCTCCAGGTGAAACTCATGTAGAAATCGTTCACTTCTGTTCTTTGACACAATCATCGTAGCGAATGACAGTGCCTGGACATTCTAACAATTATCAAATCAAGATGATTTGCCCAAACTTTAGGAATGTTTTGCACAGAGAGAAAACTGTTCTGAATAAAATAGAACCACCATGAATTTTGTTCAGGGTTACTCTGTATATTGACATACAATGATTCGGATACATACAATAACTCAAAACCAAACCATTGTAAACATACAGAACTTTCAGGAACAAACTAAAGTGACACTGTTTAGCAGTTGCAGGGATGCATTTCTTAAATATGTAAACAGGAGCCACAATAGGGAACTGGGAAAAGGGTTAAAGCTCACTTCCCCTAGGTGCCTAGTCTAGACTGGAGGAGCCATCCATATAATTGCAAGACTGGTGTCATGTCTTGTTTCGCCCTCTGTGGACATATTATACCAACGAGAAACTAAAATTTCTGTGTGGTGGTGCCATCTTGCATTTTCCTCAGTATTTGGGGAGGGTGACCTCAATCCAATTTATATACCATCCTTCTCAAAGTAGCTGCTAGACTTTCGTCCCCTCAAAATAGTCCCAGGATCCTATTGCTTTGCTACTCTAACAGTGTTATCAACAAAAAGCGGCATATATTGAAAACCATGAAGCAAAACAGCTGTTTTGAAACTTGAGATCCCTTTGGGGAAGCAGTTTAGTCCTGCCTGTTCTGGTTCTTTGCAGAGAGGACAGAGGCTGTTAAGGAGTATAATACAGCCATGAAAGCTTCGGGTGGTGAGAGCAGGATTGAATAAATCAAGGCCATCATTGGATTGCAGCAAAACACAGAGTGGAACTGAGGAAGGCTACAGCTCGGTGCTGGAGCAACTGTAGAAGGCACTAAGTTCAATCCCTGTCATCTCCAGTTATGGCTGGGAGAGACCCTTGTCTGAAATCATGGAGATCTGCTGCCAGGCATTGTGGACCACTGGTCTGGCTAAGTATAAGCTAGCTGCCTGTATTCCTTAAAAAATAAAATAAAAATCAGTCACAGGCATATGCAGTCTTTAATTATAACCACTAGTACAGCATCATCAGCATTCCCCAGTTGGGTTAAGTGGGACGTGGCATTCCAGACCAGTAGCTACACAACTGTGTGCGGTCAAGGCATGCTTTTAAGGAGTCAATGCATTTCATTGCAAAGGCAGCAATGTGTCAGAGGTGGCTGAGCTGGCCTCAATGTGTGGAGTGTTTTCTGTTTTCATAAAACATTGCAGGTCATTCCGGTTCGGCAAGGCATCCTGAAATTATGGTTCTGGAAACACACACATCAAATCTCATCATTGCTGGGTATTTTGCTTGTTCTTATATTCTTAGATTGCTCGTTCCTCATCAGCTGCGCCTATTGATGGGTGCTCTTTCTGACGTTCAGCATAGGGAAGGATCACCTGTGTGTGCAAGAGAACATGTACTGCAACCTCAGGATCATCATAGTGTGCTCGCTGATGTGCACACAGATGGACAATGCCAAGTCAGCTTCCAGAATCCTAGGTACTCAAATCTAGACTTGACTCTACCAAGATAGAACTGGAAATACAGCAAGAGCTATAAAGGTAGCAGTGGCAACCAGGGGCGTACAAAGGGTGGTGCGGGGTGTGTGTGTGCCCCGGGTGTCACTCTGAGGGGTGTGTGACAAAATGGCAGACGGCACTCACCACGGGGCCTGCAGTGTACCAAAGCCACGGGTCTCAGGTGCCCGCAGGCTCCACACTGTCCGCCAGCTGCCTCCCCCCCCAGCTGTAGGGTGGCTGAAGCCCCGGGCATGGGTGCCGTGTGCACCGTCTGTCGTCAGTATTTGTGTCGTCCATATGGGTGGTTTGCCCAACCCCTCAGCGCGCTGCACCAGGTTCCCCAGAGCCTCCCTCTGCCACTGCTGGCAACCAGTTATCAACCTCCCCCTCCCCAGATTTCTTCAGATCTTTGAATCAGAGGATTTTAAAATACCGGTAAATTTGCTACTGGAACTCAGTGTAATCCTGTTGAAATTATTTATTGTGGCCTATGGAGCAGTAAAGACTGATGATCCTATTACTCATTATGGTAAACCCTCCTGTCCACAATGGGCACTTGTTGGTATGCTATTGGCAGCTGCCCAAGGGTTGCAGGTGCTGATGCCAGGCATGTAAATGAGGCAAGCTGGGGCAGGAGAGCGGGCAAGGGACCTCCATGTTTGCATGGGAGATGGAGGTTCCTGTAGGAAGCTACTGGACTGGGATCCAGTTCCAAGAATAACAAGTTTTTAAAGTGTTTTGCCCACATTGCCCAGGTCCCAATTAAAATTGATATTTAGCCTTTCAGATCTGGCACAGTTTCTAATCCACAAATCCCAAAAAATTGCCTTTTCCCAGGTGGCTTATTGTGATCCTAGCCACTGTTGCAGATTAAATTTGCAAGGTTGTTACAGAGACGGTCCTTTGCTTGTGTGATTACATGATTGCTTGCTGCAATTGCTTTTAGCAAAAGTGAGACTGTAATAATACAAATAATCCGCAAATCCCGATGGCATCAGTCCAGAACTCTCTGTGTGTGGTTAAACCGTGTGGGGGAACGCTGCTTTTCTTTTAATCCAAATTATTTGTTCTTTGCTGTTTGCATTGGCTTGCATCTTTAGCCACTGTGGCAAAGGGCCCCAGAACTGCAAAAGTAAACTTGTAATCGGCTCACAGCGTCTGAATGGAAGACATGCCCTCTGAATCAGCATGGATTTTGAGTTAGGAGGCAATCCATGTCCAGCCAGCTAAAAATCTGACTGAGGCACAGCGTGTGGCTTACCAGTGTGTGCCTCTCTTTAGAGATTTCTTATAGATGCATTTGCCTTGTTAGGAACATTTTTGCTGCTGGACATTAGAGATAAACCTGACCTCAGCCACCCTAAAAGCAGTTTTCTGCTTAAACCAATTTTCACTTTGGCACATCAACAGAACAGGACGAGGGAGCAGTCCTGAACCTGCAGTTCTGAGGTCATTTGTTTATTTTCTCCCAGGGTTGCTTGGTTTAGCAACCTTACGCACCACACACACACACACACACACACAGAGAGAGAGAGGAGGAGCGTACACAACCTTCTTGATAATTTTTAAATGCCTCTGCCATTTGCCAGATACGCTTTGTTTCAAATAGTTATGCTGGGAATGGCTTCTTGGAGTTTTCCTAACCTTGCCAATATACGTTCTTTCCGAAAGCTGTTAAGGCTGAATGCCAATTGTCTTTACAGTGGTACCTTGGGTTACATACGCTTCAGGTTACATACGCTTCAGGTTACAGGCTCTGCTAACCCAGAAATAGTACCTCGGGTTAAGAACTTTGCTTCAGGAAGAGAACAGAAATCGTGCTCCGGTGGCGCGGCAGCAGCAGGAGGCCCCATTAGCTAAAGTGGTGCTTCAGGTTAAGAACAGTTTCAGGTTAAGAACGGACCTCCAGAACGAATTAAGTACTTAACCCGAGGTACCACTGTACTGCAAGGAGGAGAGGGTGGGTCTGTCAGCTCAGGAGCAGTCAGAGCATCTGAATACACCAAGGCAATCTCAGAGACTAGATATATTGGTAGTGATCTATAACAGAGTGGGTAGACTTCAAGCTAGTTGGAAACCTAAGCTCTACTAGCTAGAACTAGATGAAGAAGGCAACACGGGGTTGGAATTAAAGAACACATCCTGAATCTAGGAATTAGTTTTCAGCTCCTGTACTGAGCTCACAGGGCTTCTACACAAAAGTCCACTCCTGGTTAGCTCTCTTTATTTCAGCAGCAGTAGGAAAAGTCATTTTGCTGTGGCACAATTGAAAGTCAGAAATCCTTGTCGATCTACTGCAGATCACCTAGTGATTTAACAGCAGGTCCAGATCCCAATTTGCCTTAGAGCTCCTGGCACAGTGAGACAAGCTGGACACATGACAATTGTTATGAGGTTGACGCTTCGGGGTTGATTTTTCCTTTGAAAATGGCTGATGCGAATGGGTGAGCCGGAACCATAATATGTGGAAGTTGGGGGGGACGACTGCTGTGGCCCCACCTAGAGTCCACACACACACACACACACACACACACACACACACACAGCTTTGCAATGGTTGAATGTGCCTATTTGCAGCAATATGATACAACCCAGTCCATAGTGTGGTTGTGTAGGTAAGAGAGACAGAAGCTGTGAGAATGAGAGAACATTTGAGCGCATGTCCAAGTTATTCTGGGAGCTAGCAAAAGGTGAGAAATCCTTCTTGTATCTGGTTATGAAAGAAGTTTCCATTAGAGGAGATGGATGAAGGTACACTTGATCCTTTGTTCCTTGGGAACTATTCTTTGCCGCCATCTGTTATTATTGCCACAACACTGTCTGGTCTGAAGGAGTGTTTAATGCACGAAAAAAGACAGCCCAAATTTCCAGTTTCTTTCTCTCTCTCTCTCTCTCTCTCTCTCTCTCTCTCTCTCTCTCTCTCTCTCTCTCTCTCTCTCTCTCTCTCTCTGACACACACACACACACAGTTAATTAGGATACCAAATATACCTTCTGAATTCATTACCCTGTGTAGTCAACCAGAAAAACTGCTAGGATATCCATGCTTCCAATGACCCAGCTGACACCTTTGCTCACTTGACTAGATAAATTATTTTCAGGCACTTTGGCTTCACTCAGGCTAGGACCCACTTTTTCCTTGATTTATTCATTGCTTCCCGACTGCAGGCATAAATTGAAAACTTGAATACTAGATGAATTGAGTTTTTTGTGTGGAGAGGTTAGCAGGAAATCAACAAATTCATACTGGCATTGCTAACTACATCTGTGGTGGGCAGCAATTAAAACATTGCTTTGCTAAGAATGAGAAGACAACCTTATGCATGTTTACTCAAAAGGAAGTGCTACTGAGTTCAGTGGAGCCAAGTCCCAGGTAAGATTCTACAATTCGTCACCTGGAAGTGAACCTCTCTGAGTGTAATCAGTAGCGTATATAAGTCAAAAAAAGAAAGAAAGAAAGAAAGAAAAGAAAGAAAGAAAGCCTCAAGCCTCACTGCATATGACAAAGGGCCCATCATGTCACCTTGCATCCTCATAATCACCAGCTTGTCTTTTAAGGTGAATCGGGTACGGTCACACCAGCCTTGGTCTGCCCTCAGCCAGGCCCCACCTGCCTGCCTTCTTACTTGCAACCTGCTGGGGATAATGATTATGTTTGTCATTGGATCTGGTTTCATCTCCCTCGCCTTCCACCCTACCAGTCCCAACTGAGTACCATCCACCGCGGTTAAGGGTTCTGACAGGTGTTTAGAGACCTCTATTCTCCTCCTTTATAGTTAAAGCCATGGTTTTCCCAGTAGTGATGTATGGAAGTGAGAGCTGGACCATAAAGAAGGCTGATCGCCGAAGTTTTGAATTATGGTGCTGGAGGAGACTCTTGAGAGTCCCATGGACTGCAAGAAGATCAAACGCATCCTTTCTTAAGAAAATCAGCCCTGAGTGGTCACTGGAAGGACAGATCGTGAAGCTAAGGCTCCAATACTTTGGCCACCTCATGAGAAGAGAAGACTCCCTGGAAAAGACCCTGATGTTGGGAAAGATGGAGGGCACAAGGAGAAAGGGACGACAGAGGACGAGATGGTTGGACGGTGTTCTCGAAGCCACAAACATGAGTCTGACCAAACTGCGGGAGGCAGTGGAAGACAGGAGTGCCTGGCGTGCTCTGGTCCACGGGGTCACGAAGAGTCGGACATGACTAAACAACAACAACAACAACAACAACCCATAACACCTTTAACTGACTACAGTTCCCTGAATCATTCGGCGGAAGTCATGGCTCCTTGATACTGCTTTAAATGCATACATTTAAGATGAGGCCCTTCTCTAGCTTCTCCCCAAGTGCAAAGGTGGCACTCCACAACAAATGAACAACAACAAATTCACACTTATTCAGTGAGAAGAAAATTGTCAGGAGAGGCTCACCTAGTTTAAATGAGCAGGGAGCCTAAGGGAAATGACGTGTGATAATTCCTGAGGAAATTAAGGCTGCAGGTGAAAAATCCCACGCACCCCCTTTCAGACAGCAGGTGTTTTTCTTGTGCTTTCCTTCGTTTAGTAATGGCAATTGGTGGGGAGGAATCGGGCTTAATTGTACATCCAGAATGATTCACTCCTTTTGTTGTTCAGGCGTGCCCTGAGCTCACTGAATGAACTTTGGGTTTGTTTGTACTAAATCATTTCATTTGCTCAAGAAGAAATGTTTAAATTATCCTCAATGAAAACATTCATTTGACTAAACTGGTTAGCTGTAGGGAAATGCCACAGGGCCCAGCGGTGATGGCGCCTGTGTGCATTTTTCTCACTCTTGAAAAATGTGCAGAGGAATAGCTAACTGAATCAAACGCCAGGCTCCGAGATAAAGGACTGGCAGTCTCCTCAGAGGACGCGGGTGTTGGAGCAGGATCACCGCGCCGCAATTCCCCCTCCTTTTAATTAGCAAATCTTGCCTGTGCCAAGGGTATGGTTTCAGGGCCAATTTGGACACTCAGATGACTTACAACAAATGTAAATTCAGGCCCACAGTGGCCATTCTGTGACTTTATGCAAACCACATGGCAAATGCCACTGCAGTATTACAATGGCCAATGGTGTGATATCTTTTATATATTTATTCACCAACACTACAAACACTCCCATTGTAAGTAGAAAAAGTCCCCCCTCCCAAAATGTTAATTGTTGTTTAGTTGTTTAGTCGTTTAGTCGTGTCCGACTTTTCGTGACCCCATGGACCAGAGCACGCCAGGCACTCCTGTCTTCCACTGCCTCCTGCAGTTTGGTCAAACTCATGCTGGTAGCTTCGAGAACACTATCCAACCATCTCGTCCTCTGTCGTCCCCTTCTCCTTGCGCCTTCAATCTTTCCCAACATCAGGGTCTTTTCCAGGGAGTCTTCTCTTCTCATGAGGTGGCCAAAGTACTGGAGCCTCAGCTTCAGGATCTGTCCTTCCAGTGAGCACTCAGGGCTAATTTCCTTCAGAATAGATAGGTTTGATCTTCTTGCAGTCCATGGGATTCTCAAGAGTCTCCTCCAGCACCATAATTCAAAAGCATCAATTCTTCAGCGATCAGCCTTCTTTATGGTCCAGCTCTCATGGATCACTGCCTTGCCGTGGTGAAGGGGCTTGAATAACTCAGAGAAGCTATGAGCTATGCCGTGCAGGGCCACCCAAGATGGACAGGTCATAGTGGAGAGTTTTGACCAAACGTGATCCACCTGGAGAAGGAACCGGCAAGCCACTCCAGTATCCCTGCCAAGAAAAATCCATGGACAAAGACAACAGGCATATAAAATCTTAATTACCAACATAAAATTCAACTTGCTGTATGGTTTGGACAATTCCAAAGGCAGCCAAATTTCTTACAGTCCTTCAGTTTGCCTCATAACATTTTCCTACCCCCTCTCCCTTGTTTGTTTGCCCATTTCTTTCCCTCTCGGGATCATCTACCTATCCATTACCCATAATTAGACTTTGTCTATACTTGACTTAGGAGGTCTGCCCATAGTGTTCCCTGTGTTACTGCTGGGACACATTGTTGGTGGAAAGGAAAAAAAAAGATATAAAAATGAGACTTCCTGGATCACAAGATCCAAGTTTGGACAACTACTCTTGAGAGAACCCCCAACAGAGATTTAAAAACACAAAAGTAAAGTGTGGAAATTTAGGCTGTTAGACCTTTAAAATCATGCCCTTGTGTGTTCCAAAACTCCCCTCTTCCCCTAGCATAAGAAAAGACAACACATTCAACAAGTTAAAAATTGGTTTACTTACCAACTCTTCAAAGGTCATGTTCATGTGCTTTTCTATACATCAGAAAAGTTGCACAGGCAGTAAAACTTGGCTTAGTTGCAAAGTAGTGAAGGTTCATAAATTATTGCTATAGGAGCTCAAGAGAGGCTTGTAAGAGCCATGTGACCAAGCTGGAGCAATCAGCTTAGCCTCTTCATATGCTGAGTTTATCAGGTACACTGGAGAAGAAGAAAGACTTGATTACTTGGTTCCTCACAATGTGAGCGAAGCCTGGCAGGGCAGCTTACTCTATGGTATTAACCCCTTCATGCATCAATTAGACTTAAGCATGTTAGCTAGCTGCTTATCCCACACATGTCTCCCTTGACTTTGAATGTCGAAGTCTGGACATTGGCTTAATTTCCAATTTAGAACATGTCACAGCCTAGCAGATGCTCCTCTCTGGTGGCTCACCAGACAGGGCACCTGCACATAGACCTGAAGGTTCACAGTTCTAGCCATGCTAGTTCCTGATACTTGACCTCCTTGATTTAGAACTCTGCTGCCATTTTTATAAATAAAGCCGCAATAAAGCCATTTAACTCCCCACACAGAATGGAATCAGAAGGCACGACCCGGTATAATGCAGCAGAGAGTTTCAGAGCTGCTTTGAATGTAAAATGGGAACCGAACTGGTGTCTCTGCGTTGAAAGAGACTGATGTAATAAGGGAAACGTAGGCCTTCATGGTTAATGAATTTACTGGGAAATATACGGCCAATTATACTTGGCTCCTCCAGCGAAAAGTCGCCGGTAACAAGCACTGTTTATATAAAGCGATGCTCATGAAGGGCAGATGTGGGGAAAGGAATGGAAATGCGGAGCCATCTGTGTGGATGGCGTACATATTATAATCAAGTAGGAAGAGAGGGAGACAGCTTCAGCATTGATGATAAAGATAGATGGAGTGATACAAGAGCCAGTTCCAAGAAACAGCCTCATATAGGTATCTCTCTGGAGATTTCTGGCAGCTGCTTTGTACCTCAAGTTAGTTTTCCAACGAATGACACTAGAAAGAGGAGAAGTCATTAGGGATTTTGGTACTTCTCCATGATCAGGATCGCTACTGAAGCAGCATCGGAGATTTGCAATGAGACTTTTGTTTCATTTGGGATGGTGATATACTTCCTAGAAGCATTTTGGTGTCAGCTGTCGGTGCTGCATTCACAGAGAGCAACTGAGGTTGGCTTACTTCTTCAGAGATTTCACCCGCCCCTTTTGCGAAAGAGAGTGAAGCATGATGGGAAATTATCCAGCAATTCTTTGAAAAGGAAGAGAGGGTGCTCCCAGTCAGTGCTCACTGTGAGACCACTGTTCTTCATGCCTGCAGCATATTGGTTTTTGGTTTTTTTGGGTGTCCACATGACTTCAGCAGAATCAAAAACCCAAGTCCCATTTCCCCCCTGTTCAATTCAGGTTTACTCTTTCTGGCAGGTGTGGGGAAGCTTCTTCAGTCTGAAGGCCATATTCCCTTGTGGGGAACCTTCCAGGGGCCGCAATGCAGTGGTGGGCAGAGCCAGAGGCAAAAGTAAGCAACGGAATGGATGAGATGCTTGCCTTTGTACAGTTGGCTAAATCCCAGCCATTCATAAAACCATTCATAAATCAGAGAGGTTTTTATAGACTCAACTTTCCATCACCCTCCATCCAGGCAGTGCTTTTTTCCTGGGGGTACACAGGGGTACGCATACCCTTAAACATTTTGTGAATCTAACTGGAGAAGAAACTAAAAATTTTAGTTTCTCCTCTAGCACAGTGAATCGTCAGTTTCATTGGATTGCACGGCGAATCATCAGTTCCGTTGCGGCCTCATTTCCTGTCACAGTGTTTCCCGAGTCTCAGACAGAAGCGAGCGTTTAATATGTGAAGCAGTGTGGAATGTGGATGCGTGGTGTTTTACTGATGATAGTTTGGCCTCATTGAGGGGCAGTATTTCAGTATGAGTAATGCATGTTCTTTGTACTTTTGTCCATTTACTGTATTTATTTTCCCTGATTTGAACTATAAAATGGTGATTTTCTTGAGAGTACCCCTCAACATTTACCGGTATTTATTTATTTTTAGAAAAAAAGCACTGCATCCAGGCAAGCAAAAAACAAAACAAAACATTATAGCTGTTAAACATCTAAACACTTGCAGGAGTGTTGAACAGAGCTGGTGAAGGTGAGGGATGGGGAGATGTGGGGTAGATTGTAGAAAGTCTAGCGGAGGAATCTCACCCCCTCAATGCAGCCTTCATCTGCTTGGGAAAGATCCAAAATGAGAGGCTAGAGGGCAGGAGCATGACCGGAGTTTAGTTTCAGCAAAGCCTTCAGCGTATGGCTAGTCAAAGCTGGGGGAAAACATGGGGGAATTGTACGTTGAAAATATTGTCTATAAGAATGAAAGAAAATTATTATAGATTAGTTTGGAGATGGTATTTAACGCCAGTCAGATTAAACCAAATAAACAAGGAATATTCGGTGTTCCCTGGAAAAGACCCTGATGCTGGGAAAGATGGAGGGCACAAGGAGAAGGGGACGACAGAGGACAAGATGGTTGGATACTGTTCTCGAAGCTACCAGCATGAGTTTGACCAAACTGCAGGAGGCAGTGGAAGACAGAAGTGCCCGGCGTGCTCTGGTCCATGGGGTCACGAAAAGTCGGACACGACTAAACGACTAAACGACAACAACAACATTCGGTGTTATGTTGGAGGGGATGCCAGGAAACAGGGAAGTACGTATGTTCACATGTGGTGGGGGTGTAAATAAGTACAATTTTTTTTTGGCAAAGGGTGTTTAAGGAGATAACAGTAATCACTGGGTTAAAGCTGACCAAAAATCCAGAGGTAGCATTATTATCAATTTACAATGGGGTGGAAGGTTCACAGGCCAGGAAGGACTTTCTCACAAATTTATTGACAGCTGCGTGAATTATTACAGCAAAGAAGTGGAAGGGGCAAGCAGAATATAAAATGGAACAATGGTATAAAGAGGTTCAGGATATAGCTATTAATGATAAATTAACATGTGCCATTAAGTAAGGCGAGGAATATGCAGCAGAAATGATTTTGAGATGTGGAGGGTGTTTGTAGAATTTGTACTGTTAAACGGAAAGGAGTCAAACCATCACAAGAGGTGTTGAAATTTTGGGAGGTTGGATAGTTACAATGGAATGGTTTTGGCGGTGGGGTGCACATATTTATTCTTATTTATGTATGATTATTACTTTGTCCAAAGCGGGGAAGGGGGGAGGAAGGAAGGAAGGAAGGAAGGAAGGAAGGAAGGAAGGAAGGAAGGAAGGAAGGAAACTTGTTGAGTTAAGACATACCAGGGATGTTGCTGTCTTCTTGTTTTATCCACTAATAAAAAGTTAATTGCCTTCCGTCTCTTCTGTGTGTGTGCCTGCCCTGTGGCTAACTTGGCTCATTGATGGCTTCATGGCAGCTTCTTACTTGATAACTTTACCTGGATATGCAATGCCTGAAATAGGCGTAAGTATTCCTGCTTCTGAACTTGCTGAGAGGGAATCTTCCTAAGCTTTGCATATTCAGAAGGCTTAGGAGTCCCCTTCAAGAGGAGCTGAGCATATACAAGCCTTTGCTGACTTGATTGACTACGTACAGGCAGCACAGGTAATAAAGCTTCTTGGATAATTAGGAAGGCATTAGATAGAGTTGAGCAGTCCCTCTGCGCTCATATCCTGAATTATGAAAATGCTTTTCATGATGAATTGGTATGAATATACTCTGGGCTGGAAAGCCAAGGACCTGTTAATGTGTGTCAAATGGCAGGCTGCCTTCCGGTCTGCAGGAACGTTCCAAGGCATGTCAAAAACAGGAAGGACATCATAATTCAAAGTAACTTGAGCAAGATTAGCTTACAATACCCACGACTGGGGAACTCTCCCTACGACCGAAGTAGCTGAATGACAAACGAGGCTTAACCTCAGCTAATATTTTCTGTAGTAGCATCCTGCCTCGGCCAGAGATCACTCTGTAGATTAACACAACATTTTAAATTATTTCCGTCCCAAGGTGACATAACGAACTTGGAACTTGATAGATGCAGAAGCAGCTTTGTGGCTGGAATACTCACAAAACATATCTTATCCACCTAAGTTGTGATGGTTGCTACGAGGTAGACAAAAACCTGCAAGCCGTCCAATTGGCTTGCAGGAGAAAATGCTCCCCTGGCCCCGAATATGGTGACCAAATAAACCATAGCTAGGCCCATAGTAAACCTGTCCACTTCCACCCCAGCTGGGTGGGCCCCTAAAGTCTGAGGGGGGGGGGAATCCCACAATGATCGGCCAAGAGGGTGGGTGGTACCTAGCCACCCCCTTAAATAGGCCAGGGGTGGGCTGGTTACAGCCCCCAAGCTCCTGCCACCAATTGGCTAAGTGGGCACTGCTTGCCCTTACCTGAAGTCCCGGAGCGACAGGAGGTGGGCAGCGACAAGCGATCATCTCCTCTCCGACCTGTGCTGGAAGATGGCGGCCTCCTTGGACCTACCACAGCTGCTCCATGCAGCAAAGACTGCCCACCTGGAGCTCTAGGTGAGTGGATACTGTCTCTCTGGACTCAACTACATTAGTAAAGAAACAGCAATTTGAATGCGCAACAAACATGCAACACCAGATGGCGCCAGAGAGTAGGAAATTTTAAAACACGGTTTTCCATAGAGATTTTTTTCTTTTGCTAAAAGGATCTGATTTCTGACTTATAGTGTGTGTTGTGACGTTACCACATGAGAGTGCTGGAGGTGAAATAGTTAAACAGGTTACCCTATCAGAACCCAGGGAGGTGGAGTCAGAGGGACTATAAAACCAGCTCTGGGAGAGGCAAAAGGGGGTGTTCGTTAGGAGTTCGTTGAGGAGTACATTGGGAGTTGGTTGGTTGGTTGGTTGGAGTGGGAGTGAATTGGGCTAGAGTTGTGGGTAGGTTGAGTTAGTGTAACAGAATATGCTAAGCCAGGAACAGTTAGGGGCTGGACAGACAAGTAAATATCTGAGAGGTGATTTAGTAAGAGCAGGTAGCGGAAGTTATAGGTCTGGATAGGCACCCCATGAATGTAATTGACTGATACTGTTTATGAAACTACACGCTTGTTAAACTGCAAAAAATAAACAAGAGTTTATGTTCCAATTTAACCCTGACTGGACTCAGTATTCTACCAGGTAGGGCCTGGGTGGTGGCAGCAAGAAATAAAGTGGTGGCACAGGGATCAATAGACGGTGAAATGCCCAGGGACCCTGTGTGATCACCTTGTGTGTGTGTGTCTGTGTTTTGCTGTGTCTAGATCCATCCTCTTTCTTGCTGAGCAGAGCATTAATTAACAAGATCCCCCGGCGCTGCAATCTGATTTGTAGGACTGTATACTAATATTCACCTGTGCTGATAAAAGTTGCCATGTGCACACTTTTGTCACAATCAAAGCAATCAGTGCCACTGCTTGTGCCTCAGGAAGCATCTCTTAACTTTTGGCCACACAAGCAATTGCTCCCCAGTGATTGTACTCCTTAAGTCCCACCACAAAGTCCCTTTGCATCCATGTTGTAGTCAGCAGATCTGAGTCATAAGAGCTGTGGTGTTGCTTAGAAATAATAGTTTTAAAAAAGGTGATGGAGTGGTGATGGGGAAACAATGCCTGTTTTTTGCTCTTGTATTTCCGAACTCATATCGCTGTTTCACTCTCATGTTGCCGAGCCTCAGTCTGTGAGCAGCTGCTACCCAGTCTGGTGTGCCAGCCGCCTGTGAGCCTAGTCGGATGCTAGTGACAGGGGAGTGCCCAGCCAGCCAGTAGATGCCGCTCATTACTGGCTTCCTGTTCTGTGAGGTGGTTGATGAAGGCAACCCACCGGGGGTTTGCCATGGCACGGCTGCCAGCCTGGTCTCGGAGCATCTGACAAGCCAATTGCTTCCCCTGGTGGGAATCTGAATGATGTGGCAGAGATTGCCAGGGGTGGCCTTGTTCTGGCAACATGGTAGGGGCTCCTTTGGCACAGCAGCACAGGCCTGAGAAGGTGGCAGCAGGTGGGTGTATACTCGTCCCACTGTTCTTCCCAATCCACCACCTGAGGGAAGTTGCTGAAGAAGTCAAGTCAAGGGATTGGCTGGTCACACTGACTGGGCTTTCCATCCTGTTGTTGAGGTACCTCTTGGGTGAGGGAGGTGTTCTCTAAGAGAATGAGGGAGGTGTTCATGGTGAGTTCCAGCACCCCTTCTTCTAGAAGAGTAGCACTGTGTCAGGGACCATGCTGAGGAGGGCTGCACCGAGGAGGAATGGTGGGAGCAACCCCCTCCCCCAATCCTGAATCTTCCCAGGAACAGGAGGACAATATAGATTTAGAACAGTGGTTTGCAGAGGGACATAGTTCAGAAAGCAGAAGCTGGGAAATGCTGGATGGAGAACAGCTAGGAGAAGAAGAAACACTGGGAGAGAGAGGGTTAACAGAGTCACAGTCGTTGGGCAGTATTCCTCAACCAATCAACCCCCTACCAAGGTCGAGAAGAACTCAGAAAGTCTCAGAACAGGAAACGCAGAGGGTACAAACTCAGATTACAAGACGTAGGAGTGACATAGATTAATAGGGATGGGGGGTAAGCCTTATTTGGGAGCACCACCATTCTAGGGAGACACTTTCTTTTGTTTCTTACTGTGTTTATTAAAGAAACTAACTGGTAAGACTTTTCTTTCGTTTGATCTACTTATTTACTGCCACAGGGAAGGAAACCAATTCCCCAAAGCCTAGGCATATCCCTATTCCCTTCTGCTGCTGCTGAGACTCTGAGATAATTCACTAAGCTTGGTCCTAGTCTTTATACCAGGCTTCCTCCACCTCGGCCTTCCAGATGTTTTGAGACTACAATTCTCATCATCCCTGACCACTGGTCCTGCTAGCCAGGGATCATGGGAGTTGTAGGCCAAAAACATCTGAAGGGCTGAGGTTGAGGAAGCCTGTTTTATACTATGACCTCAGTGTCTTTCAGAGACACCTCTTGTTGCCACCCTTGTTTAAAGCCTTATGGCTGAAAACTTCAACAAGGGGACCTAATCTGTCTGTCTATTATCACCCACCATGCAATTATCTTCTGTTAGCAGGATCCAACAGAGAGACAGCTGAACCACCATTCTGGAAGTCCTCACAACGGAATCTACTTCTGAATAAATGTGCATAGAAATTCCATGGTGCACGTGGCAAATTTAGTATGTGACATGTCTCATTTGTGCATGTTAATGCATTTTCCATAATGGAACCTTTGATGCACTTTTAACGTAGTTGAGGCCCGTGGGGCTGTGAGAAATATGTCAGCCAGCCACCTCTCTATAAGGTGTGTGTGTGTTTATCTCCCTACTCACCTCCCAGCTGAATCCTTCCATCACCTGCCATATTCCCCAGCTATTTCTTAAAAACAGAGGGATTGAAAGTGACAAAACATGAAAAAATGAATCATGCCGAAAGAGTGACAGCCTCAGAAATAACAAAATGTGCTGTAGGTGGGATGCAGCACAGATGAGATGGGTAACAGAAGACGATTTGGAGGAGAGGGAATAGAGGAACAAAAAGCAGAATGCAACCAAGGCTTTGAGAATAGCCGCGGGGAAGGGAGTGGGGTGCAGAAAACCATGGCTCGAATCCTTACTTCCAGGTGACCATATCAAGTAAAAGCTGGCAAGCAGCCCAAATGCAAATCTTTATCGGCAACATTTGAATACGAATAGCTGTTGATGGCTTTGATTTATATATCCACACAGCCTCCAGTCAGCTGCATTGTTATTCAACCTGCCTCTATGGATAATAGTAATTATTCCATTTAATGCCAAGTATTTGTGTATCTTCTCTGCTTCCTTGCACCATAGACAAACAAGCGTGCCTTGGTGGATATTACTGTAAGTCTGTATTCCCCCAGCCTGGTCCTCCATCCAGATGTTTTGGATTACAACCCCCACAACATCTGGTTAAGAGAGATCCAAGACCCAACTTGTTTGAAATGCAGACTTCCAAATGCAGTGCACACTGGTGTTTGAAATACATATGTTATGTAGGTGTGCTAATCAACATGCACACTTGGGTAGCTACTTGAATCTGTTGCCATCTAATGTGCAGAATTGTCTTAATATCTACATTACGGTTCAGGAGGGGAGAAACTTTCGGAAGCCCCATGTTGCTCCCATGCAAATCAGATGTCAAGGAGATAAATGTACAACTTTTAGAAGACATCTGAAGGCAGCCCTGTATAGGGAAGATCATAATATTTTAATGTTTCGTTATGTTTTTATATTTGTTGGAAGCTGCCCAGAGTGGCTGGGGCAACCCGGTCAGATGGGCGGGGTACAAATAATAAAAGTATTTTTATTTTTATTGGTAGTAAGTAAAGTGGCAGCTGAGTCCGTAGATTCAGGCTGCTCCTGCAGCTGCATGTTAACATCCAACTGCAGACTTATCCACACTTTCTAGGTACAGCTCTGGGCTTTCCAGGGACGGATCTACACTGGTCGTTAATAAAATAAAAAATGCGTTATTAAAATGCAATTCCAGAGGGTGCAGCAAACCAGCGACCCACCAGCAATGGAAAAATGTATAAAGCATTATATAACACTATTTTTAATAACGTTTTTACAGATCAATGTAGATCCAGCCCTGGTCCGCTTCTGAGCATTTGTTGTTGTTTTCGTCCCGGCACTTTCCTCAGGAAATCCCATGTTTTACCATTGAATTGGAGCAAACGGCAATTCGCAGAAAACCCCATTGCTGTCTGCTCCGGTTCAGCGGTAAAACATGGGTTTTCCTGGGGAACACGCAGGACAAAACAACAACAGCGTTCAGAACACAGACCTGGAAAGCCTGGCCCTGTGTCTAGAAATGCAGCACGAAAGGAAGTAGGGATGAGCCCTGAGTCAGATCTGGCAGGGCACTGCAGCCAGGGCTCCCCCTAGTGGCTAGGAGGACCATTGTATTTATTTACTTTTGACTCCACACTTTCACCAAGGTGCTCAATGCAAGTAGAGCTCTCACAGCAACCCTATGGAGTGAGATGAGGGAGAATTTCTTGCCTAAAATCACTCAGTAAGCTGAGCAGGGACTAGAGATAAGGCCTTCCTGGTCCAATTCCATCCTTCTGTTTGATGCACCCGCTCCAATTCCGAGGGAGCCCAGAGCCTTGCTGACCCCAAATTAGATCTCCCAGCTGCCTAGTCCTCACTTTCCCAGGCCCACTGGTGCATTGTGAATCTGTGGCCTCAGCACTTCCATAGCACCAGGCTCTTTGCATGGTGTGGGAAGCTTCTTGGCAGGGAAATTTCAAGCTGGCAATGGGGATTCCTGTGGGCACATTAAGAAATGTGATTACAATGAAAACTGTCATTTTAAATTATATTTAAAACGCGCTCGCTTCTATAAGCAGGGAATAATAGACTTGAGTGCACGAGGCTGACACTAACTGGAGTTTATTGGACTTATTTAACATGTAATCTGTAGGCTCCTTTTAACTCTCTGAGGTACAACCCGAGTGTTGAGAAAGGGAGCAAGGAAGACCTCCAAGCACAGTCCAAGCCCCTGAGCTGGCCTGCAGCTAGTTACGTACAATGCACAGATTTTGAGGTTTTTTACCCAGCTTTTCCAAGGCCTGATTATCTCCTGCGGTCCTTGTCCCGCTCAAGTATTCCTGCAAGCATATGGCTCGGCAGGGGCACAAGAGAAAAGATCGCTAGCCACCTCTGAGAGGGCAGCTCCCTGGCAAAGCATTTGGCATGGCTCTTGCAGATTTGGAAATGATTCTCCTCCAGAGGAGCACCCTGCTGCGACAATACTGTCACTACGATTTATCCGGAAGCTGTTGATTGAGTGGCAGGCTGCCAGCCTCTTTTGAAGTTTCTAGTTGGCAGTTTAGGATTTTCTCAAGGGAAAAGAGGGGTTCAAAAATGGCTTTTTTAGATGCTGTGCTTCCTTAGTTTGGAGGGAAGCTGGCGCATTCAAGGAGTTCACCTCTGTGGCTCAGAAGCATTTACAGGCATTGTGCACAAACCACTATCTCGATGCCCTTACGGCCATTTCTAAAGTTAGCATTCTAAAAGAAAGAGAGGGTTCACCTGACAATATGTACAGATCTTAATACGAGCACAATAATATTTGGGCTGGGCACATAACATGGATGTGGGTGGTGCTGTGGTCTAAACCACTGAGCCTAGGGTTTGCCGATCAAAAGGTTGGCGGTTCGAATCCCCTTGACCGGGTGAGCTCCCGTTGCTCGGTCCCTGCTCCTGCCAACCTAGCCATTCGAAAGCACACTAGTGCAAGTAGATTAATAGGTACCGCTCCGGCAGGAAGGTAAATGGTGTTTCTGTGCGCTGCTCTGGTGCTGGTTCCATTGCGCCAGAAGCGGTTTAGTATGCTGGCCACATGACCCAGGAAAACTGTCTGCGGACAAACGCCGGCTCCCTCAGCCTGTAAAGCGAGATGAACACCGCAACCCCAGAGTCATTCACAACTGGACTTAACTGTCAGGGGTCCCTTTACCTTTTACATAACATGGATTTGGGATAAGACTTGAATCTGTCTGAAATGAAATCAAGAATGATGCCAGGTTTTCATTCCTGTTTACAGAGCTGGCCTGGGCATCCCAATGGAGACAATGGAATGATATAAAATATAGATTATTGGGAAAGATGCAGCAGAAAAGGTTTAATAATAGGACCCATGGAGGGGAGGTGGGAAGTCCAGAGATTCGGAGGAATCTGCAAATGTGAAAATGTATGATGGTATTGTTATTATTTTATACTTGTAAAACCAGGCTTCCTCAACCTCGGCCCTCCAGATGTTTTTGGCCTACAACTCCCATGATCCCTAGCTAGCAAGACCAGTGGTCAGGGATGATGGGAATTGTAGTCTCAAAACATCTGGAGGGCCGAGGTTGAGGGAGCCTATGTAAAACCAAATAAAAATTAATTTTAAAAAACCAACCAACCAACCAACCAAACCCACAAGTATCTCACACCTCCTCTTTGGGGAATCTGTGGTCCCTTCATATGTGCAACTCTCATCTAAGGCACAACTTATATTCCTATATTTGAATGAAAAAGATTTTTTGTCACTGGCATGTCCAGAATGACAGAACCGTAGTGCACACTGCATCTCCTAGGGCAGGGATGGAGAACCTGTGGTCCACACCAGATGCCGTTCAACTACAGCTTCCATCATCTCTGACCACTGACCATGCTTGGGAGTTGGAGTTCAGTAGCATCATTCTAGAGTAAGGTTGGGGAGCTTTCCTCTAGCCTACGCATCATGGGCCAAATTTGAGAGGTGACTCACCTGATGCCACATGTCAGGTGATGTGTCTCTTTGGAGGGGCGCTTCCAACGTGCCTCAACAGAGGTTCGCTCTAGCATTTAAGCACCTGATTGCTCTTTTGAAACCCTGCCCCACACCCAATGTTACATATCATAGCAGGTGCAGGGCAGGTGGGTGTGGTTTTTCAGAAATGTCCTGGAGGGACAAATTGGGAGGCCTGGTGAGCCAAAGTTGGCCCTCAGCCCAGAGGTTCCTTAGCTTTAGATTCCATAGGGTTAAAGCTTTGCTATCGCTGCTGTGTTGTTTCTACCCAGTGGTTAATTCCTACGACACCTTAAACACTAACTATATCACCGAGTTAGATATTTTCATAAGCTTCTGCTATGAAACCCCAGGCCAAAATAAACTAGTTAATCTTTAATGTTCCTCAGGAGGATATTTACTTTGGGCATATATACATATATACAATTTAATTAAATTGATTAAACTGTTATCCCCTTTCCCCAAAGAGCCCTGGGAATTGTAGTCTGGAGCGGAGGGGGAGAATTAGGAGCCTCCGAAGGAGAATTAGCTGCTCTTACCTCAGTATACTTTTCAGAAAGCCATGACAGTTAAACCAATATCGGTTTTGCTATGAAGAGGGGAAACCCCAGAACAAGCACTACACTTGTTAGTTTGCAGTGCTCATCTTTAATTAACAGAGAAGAAAAAACCCCACTATTAATCATAAACATACTCTTGTCTCCGAACAGCTCAGATGCACCTGGGGCTGCTTGCCTTGTGCTGGAAGTGTGAATACAAATAAGCTTATATAGACTGAATTTGTGCATGTCTGCTTGTGCTATTGTTAAGACCTAATAAGGATTTCACAGACATTCCTCTAAATCAGGGGAAGCCAGCATGGCTCCTGCCAGATGTTGTCGGACTTCAACTCCCATCAGCCCCAGCCAGCATGGCAAACAGTCAGAAATATACAAAATCTACATCCAGGGGCTTAGTTTGGTCAGGATTGAGCATACACTTCCAGAGTTAACCCTGGATGGTTAAGTCCAGTCAAAGGCGACTAAGGGGTGTGGCACTCATCTTGTTTTCAGGCCGAGGGAGCCGGCTTTTGTCCACAGACAGCTTTCTGGGTCATGTGGCCAGCATGACTGAACCATTTCTGGCACAATGGGAAACCAGAGCACATGGAAAACGCAAGTGGTGCTGTGGTCTAAACCACTGAGCCTCTTGGGCTTGCTGATCAGAAGGTTGGCAGTTCAAATCCCTGTGACAGAGTGAGCTCCCGTTGCTCTGTCCCAGCTCCTGCCAACCTAGCAGTTCGAAAGCACACCAGTGCAAGCAGATAAATAGGTACCACTGCGGTGGGAAGGTAAACAGCGTTTCCGTGCGCTCTGGTTTCCATCACGGTATTATTCTGTTGTGCCAGAAGCAGTTTTGTCATCTTGGCCACATGACCCAGAAACCTGTCTGTGGACAAACACATGAATGCGAGATGAGTGCTGCAACCCCATAGTTACCTTTGACGGGATATAACTGTCCAGGGCTCCTTTACCTTACCTTAAAGGTAAAGGGGACCCCTGACCATTAGGTCCAGTCGCGGATGACTCTGGGGTTGCGGCACTCATCTCGCTTTATTGGCCGAGGGAGCCGGTGTACAGCTTCCGGGTCATGTGGCCAGCATGACTAAGCCACTTCTGGCGAACCAGAGCAGTGCACGGAAACACCGTTTACCTTCCCGCCGGAGCGGTACCTATTTATCTACTTGCATTTTCATGTGCTTTTGAACTGCTAGGTTGGCAGGAGCAGGGACCAAGCAACAGGAGCTCACCCCGTCGCGGGGATTCAAACCGCCGACCTTCTGATTGGCAAGTCCTAGGCTCTGTGGTTTAACCCACCGCATCCCCTTATCTTACCTTACCTTACAACTAAATACATCACTTCTGGTAAATGAGCCACTATAGTCTCTAGAGGGCTGTGAAAATTTGTGTCCTGGGCTTTTTAGACTCATCTACTCATGCACTATCTGAAACCAAAGGGGCACATTGGTTGCCAGATGTGAAACCCCACCCCCCGCTCTCCTACCTGACTATTGGGCTGGTGGAAGTTTAGACTGCTTTGATCTGTCTCTATTCTTATCAAATAAATACAACATTGGTTCCAGTGACATGCATTTCAGTTCCATCGCATCCACTCTATGCTCCTCCCTGCCCCTGCTTGAATCCTTTAAACTTTTACTTGTTGGAAGGTTTCCTAAGTTCAGTAGTTTTAAAAAAGCCCAGCATAGAACTTCTTCTGAAGGTTGAAGGAACTGCTGATGTGAGTGGCAGCAGGACAGCAAGGAAATAGGACAGCAGGGAGGGAGCCCATTTCAGACCTCCTTCCAGTCTTCATAAAAGGCAACCTGCTGCTTACTTTCCTATCAAACCATTGTATCACTTTTCTGTTGTAGAAACTGGCCTCAATATTATATAAAAGTTGAGCCAAGTTCACAGAAAGCTGCCAGCTTCAACAGCGGGGAGATACTAGTGCAGTAATCAAAGTTGCTCAACCAATGCAGTTATGAACGTATGCATGTGTTGGAAATGGCAAGAACTGGAATTTTTTATTTATTTACTCGATGATTTATTAATATGCCACTTCATGCCAAAATAGGCTAATAAGTGGCTTACAAAATTTAAAAAAGCCGATATGCAAAAATTAAAACAAACCCCAAATTAAAATGTGCAATCAAAGAATCATAGAATTGTAGAGTTAATCTTATTAAAACAACACCACAATTAAAACCAGAGACTTGGGTATTCTCCTTATATCCCGTCAAAATACAGGGTCAGAGCTACAGGGTCTTTGGACCCCAAACACAAAAGAGGTCCTTCTTGTTTGATCGTGTATCCCAATAGTTCTGCCAATAAGATGAACCCACAGCATCATATACAGTATCATATACAGTAGAAGAACAAAAAGTCCTGTGATCCTGCTGTTTGGACACAGAAAACAAGCTCCTCCAAGACTCTGCTCAATAAGTGGTTCCCTCTCAAGCGCTACCATGAAATGTGCATACAAGCACATCATTTTCATGAGATCTGGTTGCACACCTGGAAACAGAGCCATCTTTCCTATTGGGCTTAGTGGCGGGTTGCACCAGGGCACTGGCCTTTCAGGGGCGCCCAAGCGAGTGGGGGAGCTGCTCAGCTTTGCCTCGCCTTTCCCTGCATGCCCGCCAGCTGTGTCAACCATATGGCTGGCGGGTGTGCAGATTCCTCCCCAAGCCTCCGCAGGAGGAGAGCGATCCCCGCAGAGCCTTGGGAAAAGGTGGACAAGTCAACAACTCTGGGAAACGGGGCGGGGGAGCAGTGGAGGGATCTTTGCACCACAGCGCCGGATATGCTTAAGACGGCTGTGGCGTTTGCCCTCCTATGTGTGTGACATCATACTGGGTTCATAATGCAAGGGCTAACTAATTGTAAAATGACTAACCATGGGAACCCAGGGAGCAGAGTTAACCGTGTATAAGTTTGAGCACAGAGGGTTTTCGAGAGTTAGAGTTGTTGAGAAGACAGTCTGGAATTAGGAGAGACAGAGAAGAGAAGTCTGTGGGTTAGGCTAGTCTGGTGTGAGAGAGGGAGAGAAATTGTTAAGAGGAGCCAGTCAAACAGTTGAGATAATCAGTCAGAAGAAGAAGAAGAAGAAGAGTTTGGATTTGATATTCCACCTTATCACTACCCAAAGGAGTCTCAAAGCGGCTAACATTCTCCTTTCCCTTCCTTCCCCACAACAAACACTCTGTGAGGTGAGTGAGGCTGAGAGACTTCAGAGAAGCGTGACTGGCCCAAGGTCACCCAGCAGCTGCATGTGGAGGAGCGGGGAAGCGAACCCGGTTCACCAGATTACAAGACTACCACTCTTAACCACTACACCACACTGGCTGTATTAGGAAGGTATAGGTCGGTAAAGAAACTAAAGTTAAGATACTGACAGGAATATTATCTGAGAAACCATAAACTTGTTAATGTTTGTAAAATAAACTTGGTGTTTTTGGTTCACTTTTAACAACTGACTGGACTCAGTGTTTTACCAGAGAGTAACGGGTTGGTGGCAGCAGGGAAGCGAGCAGAGTGGTGGCACAGGGATCAACAGACCGTTAAACGTCCGGGGACCCTTATTTATTTATCTACAGTTGTAGGGAGGTGGGAGGTTCAAAGCTGATAAAGGAAGATCCGAAGCAGGTGGGAAATGATACGGTGATAAATTAAAGACATCTGAGAGGACAGAGCATACAGTTCAAGCAATTGGATTTGTTAGAAAGAGAAACAGAGCAAAGCAGTTTGGAGGCCATTGGAATTGGCTGTGCTGATCCCAGGAGGAACACCCTGGCATATAGAGGCACTTTATTTTATTTTTTTAAAAAACAAAATCTTCCAGACAGTGCCAAACCCAGAGAGAGGCAAAGTTTGCAGAAAGGTCAAGAACACATGGATATAAGCTGTTTCTGAAACGTTCATCGTTGGCAATGTTTCCCCAGCCGCCAAATGATGAACTGTCTCCTGTTGCTGTCCATAATTTGCGCTGAATCAGGAGAGATGGCTGCTTGGTAAGTAAAACAGAGCAGCAGAACTGTTTTAAGTGGGTGTAGATCTGCCTGCTGACACTGTAGGCTGTTCTGAATGTATCCCCTTGGCTCCCCTTGAGAACCAGTGTGGTGTAGTGGTTAGGAGTGGTAGACTTGTAATCTGGTGAATCGGGTTCGCGTCTCTGCTCCTCCACATGCAGCTGCTGGGTGACCTTGGGCTAGTCCACTTCTCTGAAGGCTCTCAGCCCCACTCACTTCACAGAGTGTTTGTTGTGGGGGAGGAAGGGAAAGGAAAATGTTAGCCGCTTTGAGACTCCTTTGGGTAGTGATAAAGCAGGATATCAAATCCAAACTACTACTACTACTACTACTACTACTCTTCTTCTTCTTCTTCTTCTTCTTCTTCTTCTTCTTCTTCTTCTTCTTCTTCTTCTTCTTCTTCTTCTTCTTCTTCTTCTTCTTCTTCTTTAAAGGAGAATGCTCCCATTACTGCCTGGGCTTACAGGGAGCTCATATTGAGGAACAGGGACGAGAGTTTGCAGAGCTCCTATCGCTGAGGGCTGCTCGACACTTCCACTTGCCCCATGCCTACAAAGCATGGGGCTTAGTAGTTTTCCACTTGACCATGATTTCTATATTTGGGTCCAAGCACTTTCACTTTCCCCGGCTCCTATCCCAGGGAAAACTCGCTATTTAGCTCTAAATCAAAACAAACAGAACCTGCAGAAAACCCGGCTGCTGTTTGCTCTTATTGAGCTTTATAGAGCGGTTTTCCCTGGGGCAAAACAGTGGGACAGAGGAAAGGATGGATGAGTCCAAGGCACCTTCCTCATTGCAACACCCATAAGGACACCTAATATCAATGCTTAAGCTCCTCCTCTTTTTGTGGTTTACTCTTTTAATCCTCTCCTGAATAAGATGACAGACACAGTTCCCTTTTCGAAACCCATTGTGAGAATACGCTGCTGTTACCAATCAGTAAAGAAGACAAATACACAAAAGAGAAGAGAAATACACAAAAACTGTTATGTATTCAGTGATCTGTGTTTGCCTGAGCTTGAGTCTTGACTAAGGATTCTGAGCCCCTGTGCTCTGATTCGATACATGGTATCCAATCACAGAACATTTCAGGATATGGGCCTCTGCCATTGGCCCTTAAACTCTGAGTCATGATCCGCAGCTTGGAAGTTTAGACAGCCAATCACGTTGGGAGTGGCCCAGGCCTTCAGAAATGTTTACAGTATAAGCAGTTGCTTTGCCCCTGTTGTCCCGCTCTGTTGTTTAAGTAAAGGTTCTTGCTGTTATCACTGTGTCTTGCCTCGTGGGAACCCACCTACACTTCAAAAATCTTGCACTTAAACTATGTAAAAGATTGATTGTTTGCAATTCCCCCCTTCTCTCTCTTCGGTGTTCTCTCCTCACCTCTCTTCTCCCCCAACCTTTTTTTCCAGAGGGAACTCACCGGAACTCAGTTCCGGCACCTGCCAGGTGGGTGCCATTGCCATTTTAAGAGAAAGAGGGGGGCGTTCACAGTGAGTCCCAGCACCTCTTTTTCTAGAAAAACAGCACTGTCTAAACCATTTGTGTCTCACATTGAATATAACTGATCGGTGGAAAGGACTCTATGAACTGAAACAGAGACACTGAGGTACTTATGTAACCCAAGAAAATATTTAATAAAAGCATTTTTTAACAAAAAACTCCTCCTCTTCTCTCCTTTTTAATCTCCACAAACCACAAGCCATTTGAGCATCTCGCACCCAACTTTCCAATACCCTTTCACTTCTGATTTTCACTTTGCTCTGCCCCTGGAGAGGGAAACTCTGCCAATACCCTTTCTCTGGGTTTCTAATTGTTTTCCTGCCTTAAATTCATTCACTATGTTTCCACATCAATTTGCAATTGGTGGGTTTTTTTTAAAGTCCCCCCCGGCCAGACAAAATTGTCAGGAGTCCAATGAAGTCCAATTGAGGCCTCAGCTGAAGTATTCCTAGACTAGGCCATCTTTTTACAGATTGCTGAGGGATTAAAATGACAGCTGATAAAACACTCAAGCAGGGCCGGATTTAGATGAAGAGAGGCCCTAGGCTACTCCACTTTTGAGGCCCCACCCTCACAACTAGAAGAAAATGGAAGAGTGTTATAAACAAAATTGAGTGAAGCCAAGGATGACGACGGGGATTTAAAATTCTGCAATTCAAAATTTCTCCTCTAAAGGACATAAGATGTTATTGTTAAATACCATGGTGATTTTAAAAAATGCATAAAATTAACACTGAAAAACTTTTGCAGTAACTGAACTTTGTAAACCCTTTGTGGAATAAGCATTGCCCCACAATGCTTAAGGCTTGCCCCACTGCTTGCAGAGTAGTCTGTGGGGGCTACTGGCAATTGATAAGAGAATGACGGAGGGTGAGCCAGAGCCCTGCCAATGCTCTCGAGAAATGCAAAATTCTACAAATAGAGAAGGAAGCAGTTCATCAGGAGAGAAAGAGCGAAGAGACAGTCCCTCAGAGAATGAGGAAGAAGCAGGAGCTGACCCTCTTAATCCCAGGTCTCTGTGAATGGGAGGGCTACAGGATAGGAAGCAGGGCAAAAGACGTCAGAGGAAAAAGTTCAGTTGCTTCTGATCTTACCGGAAGCAGACTTCAGAAGGGTCATCATGATTAATGATGGCAATCGCTGTGTTAGAGCCGTCCAGAGTTATCTGTTTGTTTTGACAATAAATCATCCTTTAATAAACTACACTCACTGTGTCATCAAGCCAGGAAGGGGACTCCTGACACCCCGGTTATCAGATCAAGTTCCCAACACCTTAAGTACCCACCACCTAAAGAACAATAAAACTATCTATGCATATCCTTGCCTTCTGGCCCTCCTGAGGATGGGCTGTGGGAACACCTGGCCTCAAGAAACCCATCAACAGATGGGTTCCCCTCAAAGAAGGGGAGGTGTGTACTTAACTGAATATCCCAAGGATTATGGAGGAGGGTGGTATCCAAGTTGAATATGTCACCTCTTGCTTAGAGGATTATGGAGGAAGGCGATGTCCAAGTCTGCCTTTCCTTTTGAAGCAAAATGCCATTGAGATGGGGAGAATTAGTTATGGCATTGATTTTATGTGATTTCTCAAAGGTTAGTAGTCCAAGTACAAAGGGATACAATTTCGACACTTTCTTGCAACAATGTAACAAGTTTTGCCAATCAAAACCAGAAGGGATACAATTTACGAGCTTTCTCCATTATCTGCACAGCAGGGGGTGTTCAGTCAACAGTGCAAAGGCTGAGCTGAAGCGTTTCCTGCTGGTTACCTGCTTTCAGCAATAGGGGTCGCTGTTTACTAGTACCCAATTGATTAGCTGTCAGATTCTAGAGGTCCCTATTGGTGGCTCTTAGGTAATTAACAAAATACAGAGTCCATTCATAAATCACAGTGTTCATTCATAAAGTAGTAAAATAAATCTCCACTAGTACCTATTGGGTGTATATGTACAGGTTTATGGCCATGCTTTAGTGTAGTGCTTATGCAACTGTGAATAAAAGGTGGCTGGTCTCATCGTCTCGAGGGGTTTTTTTTTGGGGGGGGGGAGGGAGAAGTGACAAAACTGATTTCCAATAAGTGCCCCCCTTTATTTCCATAACAAGTCATTGAGTCTGAATAGTGAGGGGGCAGGGCTTGTCAGTTCAACCCCTGCACAGTCTCATCAGGGCTGGACTTAAGGCAATTGGAACAATTGGGCCAATTGGGCCTCATGGGCCACTCATAAGAGGGCCCCCATGCCAGGGCAATCTAGATGGATTTTATTTATATCTCTAAGATTTTGCAGACTTTGGCTGTGAACTGGGGCCCTACAAAAAAAAATTCAAGTTGGGCCCCAATGCTTCAAACTGGGCCCCACTGGCTAGCCCTGAGTCTCATAGTTGCTGGGCCTGAGTTGTCCTGCCCTTGCATGAAGTCTTGAGTTTGCAATTTTGGGAGATGGGAGATGCGGCACTGGGGAGCAGGCAGGCTGGTGAGGCCCCCTAGATTTAGAGGCCCAAGTTGCCCTGACCTCGCATGAAGTCTTGGGTTTGCAATTTTGGGAGAGGGGATACTGCCTTCTGGGGAGCAGGCGGGTTGGCGAGGCCCCCTAGATTTAGAGGCCCTAGGCTTCAGCCCACTTAGCCTAGACATAAATCTGGCACTGCACCCAAGGGATCGGGAGGACAGTTGCTTCTTTCCCCCCTCCTTCCTGCACAGAAACAGTAGTTATATGGATAAATACATGTATGTAAAACCTGTCCTCAAGACAGATACGGTTGTCTCACAATTCATGTTTCCCCAGGAAAATTGTAGGCCGAGAGGTTGTTAGAATAATTTCAGAGCAGCTTTTAGCTTGACAGCTAGGAATTAATTCTGATTAATAGAGAACATCTTCTCCAGCCATTAGGGGAAAACCACACCATTGGTCCCACAGATTGATGAGTGTGGAATAATCCTACCTGTATGCAAAATCCAGTTTTGTTACTTAGCTATTCATGACACCTTCTCATTCGATGGGCCTCGAGTACATCATAATGTGAGCTGCTAGTCAGAAATAAGACTATGTAGGAGTTATTTGATTTTGTGTGGTGCCTGAGGGGGTGCAGAGTGCTTGGGTTACTTTTGCCTCAGCCTAGCTGGCTCTCTTGGGAACAATCGGGTAGTTAACTGAGAGGTTTTCACTGTGTCTAAGACAATTGAAGGCAGCTTGGTAGCCAGTGGGAAGATTTATTCTTTTTAATAATTGCCTCCTGGTTCATCAAAGGGGGAACTACTTGAAATTTAGCTGAAACTCACAAGCAGGATGGGCATTTCCTGATGAAATCAGCCACTCTGAACTGGGAGTTTGTGCACCAGGTGTCTTTTTAAAAAACCTGATCCCGCTTCAGTGAATTGCATTCCACCTGTGTCTGGGATGGTAATGCAGAGATCAAAACACCCAAAGTTACGGAGTAATCAGTGGCAGACTTTGAGCTCTCAAATTTCAGTGGCCCCCTCTACGAAGCTAAAATTTGATGCTCCCCGGATCTCATGCTCCGTTCTACGTCATTGTTGGGGTGCCCAGTGTACCGAAACTGGGTCTGCTAACCTAAAACCGCCTCTGGAGTAATAGCAGGTGACTCAGCTGGCCGTGACACGTCGTGTTATGTATTCAGTGGTCTTTGTTTGCCTGAGCTTGAGTCTGGACTAAGGATTCTGAGCCCCTATGTTCTGATTCAATACATGATATCCAATCACAGACCATTTCAGGATTTGGGCCTCTGCCATTGGCCTTTAAACTCCGAGTCATGATTCGCAGCTTGGAAGTTTAGACAGCCAATCACGTTGGGAGTGGGAGTGGCCTTGAGAAATGTATATAAGCAGTTGCTTTGCCCCTGTTGCCCAGTTCTGTTAGTTCCGTAAAGGTTCTTGTTTTTATCACTGTATCTTGCCTCGTGGGAACCCACCTACACTTCACATTTCATGGATAGATTCAGCTTTCCTTAAATATGGTAAGATTAGATAACACATAGTCATACTAAACTGAACATATTAGCCAGAGCAAGAGATATTGACATGACTATTGAACTTGAAACAGGAAGGAACTATGTAATATAATTTTGTTTATTTCTAGTATTTCTTATACAGTGGTACCTCTGGTTACATACGCTTCAGCTTACAGACTCCGCTAACCCAGAAATTGTACCTCGGGTTAAGAACTTTGCTTCAGGATGAGAACAGAAATCGTGCTCTGGCGGCACGGTGGCAGCAGGAGGCCCCGTTAGCTAAAGTGGTGCTTCAGGTTAAGAACAGTTTCAGGTTAAGTACGGACCTCAGGAACGAATTAAGTACATAACCCGAGGTACCACTGTATGATCTTTACTCTAAGGTTTCAGGGTTAGTAACAAGGCCTAAATTATGATTACGAAATAACCCATAATCACCTGTCTATTCATACAAACCATGCATTTAAAGCACGTTTAAAGTACACAGCTTCACCCTAGAAATCCTGGCAAACTGTTCTTTACCCTTCACAGAGCTGCAGTTCGCAGCATCCTTAATAAAGTACAGTTGCCAGCATTCTTTGGGGGAAAGTAATATGCTTTAAATTTATGGTGTGCATACAGCCTATAAAGCAACTATAATAAATGGATTAAACAAATCACAACTAACACTGCAGTTTACAAGGAAGTTGGGCAACTAAAAAGTCATGCTTCATTTCCAAAACCCAGGATAACAGATGCATTTTCGGAAAGGTGTAAAGTTTGGGTTCTAGATACACTTTTATGGGGAGGGAATTCCACAGTTTGGGGCTGCCATAGAGAAGACCCTGTCAGTCACTCACATTAAAACAAGACTTGGAACAGAGAATCTGAGAGTTGAGATTCTCAGGAATCTTGACAGGCACTTGGGAGTTGACTGGCTAGTGGTTTGTTTGTTTTTAAAGTTTTTATTTATACTTTTCAAGTTTATACATTTCATTAGTTTTACAATCAATTTAACATTGCAAAGTTTGACTTCCTTCCCCCTCTTTCTGCGGTTCCTTAAATTTATCTTTTAATATCTTCTGCATATCCAAATTCATTTAATTTGCTCATTTAATTATCTACTTTAAATATATACTCTTATGAAACTGCAGGTTATTGCAACAATCCTGCTAATGTTTTTATCTGTTTGCAATTTATCTGTAAATATTCAATAAAACATTTTCAGTCTTTTATAAAAAGTTTGTTATCTTGATTTCTTATTCTTCCGGTAAGTTTGGCCATTTCTGCATATTCCACAAGTTTTTGTATCCATTCTTCCTTTGCTGGGACTTCTGCTTCTTTTCATTTTTGGGCAAGCAGCATTCTTTCTGCTGTAGTAGCATACATAAATAAATTTCTATACAATTTAGGTAGCTCTGTCCCTATAATTCCCAAAAGAAAAGCTTCTGGGCTGTTGTTTTTTAAAACAAAAGTTATTTTGAACATCCTTCTCAATTCATTATATATCATTTCCCAGTAAGCTTTAACCTTACTACAAGACCACCACATATGATAAAAAGAACCTTCTTTCTCTTTACATTTCCAACACTTGTTTGACTTAGATTTATACATTTTTGCCAGTTTACTCGGTGTTAGATACCAATGATATAGGAGTTGACTGGCTATGGTAATTGCCTCTCACTTGTCTTAATATCTGAAGACACAATGTGGTGCTGTTCCAGCAGATTTTAGGATGCTGCCCTGGGATCCCTCAGTGGCTGTTTCCGTCCCTGACCCATAAATGCAGCACCCCTATGCAGAGGCCTAATTTACACAAGTAAGAGTTAAAGCCGTCAACTACTGCTGGACTTCCACTTCAACTAAGTTTCACTTGGAACCAACCCATTGAAATGAATGAACAGTGCAAAATTGGGCACATTAATTTCAATGGGTGTACTGTGAGTAAACCTTGGCTGGACACCACCTAACGAAAACTTGGTGAAGCCAATAAAACCAGTGGAATCAGCAATTAAAATCAGGTAACTGACATGCTGAAAGGCCTGAGCAAAAAGTAAAGTCTTTGCTTGGCATCAAAAACAGATCTGGAACCTGGAGAGCCTCTTTGGGGAGGGAATTTCATATCTAGGGAACCACAGTCAAGAGGCTCAGCTCCGAGAAGTGAAGTTACAGGGAACCAGGCAGAGGGCCTTCTCGGTAGTGGCACCCACCCTGTGGAAGGCCCTCCCATCAGATGTCAAGGAAATAAACAACTATCTGACTTTTAGAAGACATCTGAAGGCAGCCCTGTTTAGGGAAGTTTTTAATGACTGATGTTTTAATGTATTTTTAATATTCTGTTGAGAGCCGCCCAGAGTGGCTGGGAAACCCAGCCAGATGGGTGGGGTATAATTATTATTATTATTATTATTGATGTAGCACCTCAAGGGCAGGGGCCAATGTCTTATGCTTTGCTGCCACTGTAGTACTCTCAATCTATGGACTTTGCAAAAGATGCTATTTTGTACCAGTTCATTCATCCCTGCCAGACAGTACATTGCACAATTCTTGCACAAATAACGATGCAGAGAAAGATAGCAATGAAAAAGACTGGAACGCTTTTACACACACACACACACACACACACACACACGCACGCACAGCTTCCCACCCTCCTTTATCATTTTCAGTTTTTTAATGTTGAATTTTATTAAGTCACCTGTGGCTCTTTACAATTTTCAAGAGCTGAACGGCTTCCTCTCAGCCAGCCACCCAGCCTTGGCCTTTATACGTATCATTTAATTTTTTCAAATGTAAATATCAGAATCAAATGATTAATTCTCCACGTTGGAAAGGCTGGAAACGGCGGGGCTGCTGATTAATGCACGCCAAAACATTGCCATTGACTGCTTGAATGCCACCCTATCAGAACATACTGCCCTAGAAGCAAGGCTTTAGATGAAAACAAATTGGATTGATGGAAATGCATTGTCACTGTATATGACATCAAAATCATCTGGCAAATGTCTATTCTCCTTCTGTTATTCACCAAGCAAGAAAAGATTGGCTGCGGCCATTGATGCACTCTCATTATAAAACCTTTTGTTCAGCTACGCAAACCCTTCCAAGAACACGGAGGCAACTTTGCACGAAATAAACTGGTTCCCAGTACATAAATCGTGGCCTCTAAAAACAAGAGAGGCGCAGTATTGCAGAGATCCCCATTTGCGTGTTGAGACCTCTAAAACTCCCCCTAAATAAATTCAGACGAGACTCAAATTTTGGTTCGGTTTTTGGCAGAATTTAGGCCACAACTTTATCAATTACAGAAAGTGACTGGTTGCATAGGCTCTGGTTCGTCTAGCTCCCTGCCATGCAGGTAGCGCTGACCCAGGGTTTCAGCATAAGTCAGCTGAGGGTGAACACCTGGATAAGCGGAAAGCTGGGAACAGGCTAACTCCGCCACCCAAATGTCCCCCTGGACTCAGGCACGGGCACAACCCCCTCACAGGGGTTGATCAAACCAACGAGTCCCTGGATTCCTTTAACGGAATACCCTTCACATAGGGATAGCGAGAGCGTTCTCTCATCCCTATCACCTGAACCAGAGCCTATCCGCAACCTTACAAGCTGTGATGATTTGCTACGCGGCAGGCGAAATCCAAATGGCAACAGCCAACCAGCCAAATGGGGAAAATTCCTGACATGCCCCTGTCCCAACAACAGACGGCACACAATGACATAGCAAGGTCAAGCGTGCAAGCCCTAAATATAGGGAGAGGTGGGCGGGTGTTCCGATGCACGCGCCGAAAGAGGAAGTTCTGGGTCACACGCATCGGTATATATAGGTCCCTTGATCCCTTTAGCCTGCATCCCATTAGCCTGATTGAACCCTGTATCAAGGGAACTACAAATCGGGTGTTGTGGCTATCCAAACGTACCCACCCACAACACAGGGTTAGGTTGCCAGGTCCCACCGCAACACGTGTCCTCTTTAAGGGAGGACCCGATTTCCCGCACCAAAAAAAATACAGGAATGTAGAAGGCTGCTGTATATCAGGTTAGGATGTTTGTCAATCTAGCCCAGTATTGTCCATTTGGGGCGTGGGTGGCACTGTGGGTTAAACCACAGAGCCTAGGACTTGCCGATGAGAAGGTCGGCAGTTTGAATCCCCGCAATGGGGTGAGCTCCAGTTTCTTGGTCCCTGCTCCTGCCAACCTAGCAGTTTGAAAGCACGTCAAAGTGCAAGTAGATAAATAGGTACCATTCCGGCGGGAAGGTAAACAGCGTTTCCGTGCACTGCTCTGGTTCGCCAGAAGCGGCTTAGTCATGCTGGCCACATGACCCAGAAGTTGTACGCCAGCTCCCTCAGCCAATAAAGCGAAAGGAGCACCACAACCCCAGAGTTGGCCACGACTGGACCTAATGGTCAGGGGTCCCTTTACCTTTTTATTGTCCATTTGGATAGTCGCCATTCTCCAAAACCTTAGGCATTTTCATTATCTGTTACTTCAACCTTTTAATTGGAGATGCCAGGAATTGAACATGGGACTTTATGATCACAAAGCATGTGATCTACCCCTGAGCTATGGCCTTATTAAAAAAAAAATCAGTAGAACTGTGAAGAGTATATATTTCTGTCATATGGAATAGGGAGGGTACTGTGCACTTATGATCACTGATTAGTTTTGTTGTCCTCACATTAGAAGCCTTATGTATACATGCTGTGTGGCTCTGGGGAAGGAAGTTGTCGTGCACAGATAAACACACACACTCCAAATTTGTTTCTCAAATTTTGGGCTGCTTCAGAAGTCCTGGTTTTTTTAATAGGATAAGCTTTGTAGAAAATACAGAGCCTTTATTTAACCAAACATTTTAACCTTGGGAAGGAAGTGAAAATAACAGGTCCCTGCATCATGTTTTTTGCAATGTGCTCAATGTTTTAAAACCCACCCTGTGGAACACGCTCCCATCTGATGTCAAGGAGATGGGTAACTATATAATCTTTAGAAGACATCTGAAGGCAGCTCTGTATAGGGAAGCTTTTAATGTGAAATTTTTTATTATGTTTTTATATGTATATTGGAAGCTGCCCAGAGTGGCTGGGGCAACCCAGTCAGATGGGCAGGGTACAAATAAATTATTATTATTATTATTATTATTATTATTATTATTATTATTATTATTACATCACAGTTGCAGTCTGTATCATGTACCTCTAACCTGTAATGTGAAAAGCAGCCCTCTACTTTGGAAGAGAAATAGCAATAAACAAAATGGGGGGGGGGATTATTGCATTGTGCAAGTTTTCAAACATAAAAGGGGGGAAAGCATTACAAAATATGTGTGTATTATATTAAAATTATATAAAATTATGTGACTCTGAAATGTTTCACTTAGATTTTTGAAACATTTGGGATTTGATCCAGCCAGTGCCTTTGCGTGCGGCTGAATACATGAAGTCTTCTGTATGTGGGAGGAGAAGATTATGTGAGGCGCTTCAGCAAGCCCCTAGCTAAAATGTAATGTTACAAAGCTGTATTTTCATTTTGAAATGAGCATGTTGTCAAAATCTGAACATTGCCATAGAAGGTCTTTGTTAGGTACGGAAATCTACAGAATCCCTTCAAATTAGGCTAGAGAATGCATAATTTATCACTTTATTTCCTGATTGCTCCTTACAGACTTTTTAAAAAGGATCTTCAATAATAATCTCTTACTGAACAGGGATATGATGGATTCTGTCTTGGCAATTTAGGCTGAATGATACTGTACAAGCCTTTATGGCAGGAATAAACCTGCTAATAGATTTTTATTCACATGACTGATGCCATGTAACTGGTGGAGGTGGACCACGAAACCATTGGTTTAATGTAGACGAGTGTTCTTATAGATGTTTTAATAAAAGTAGAAATCAGAATTTATAACTGCAAATGAGAGTGGGGCGTGGGGTGTGTATGTTGATATACAGTATAGGGATGGGGAATAAATTCGTTTGGTTCACATTTTAATGCAAACTTACCAAATTTGCACTTTTTGAACCCAATATGCAACTATCCTTCAAAATTCACACTAGATTGAATTTTGTGATGTATTTCTTCAATCAAAAATGCATAAGAAGAAACATAACAGGTGAAAGTGTGCACACAAAAATGCACGCGTTAGTGAAAATCGCTGGTTAAAATGTGTACGTTAGGCAAAATTTCACACACAAAAATGAGCATATTAAGAGAAATTTGAACAAAAATGCACTCAGACTTCTGTGCAGAGTAACCCTTCTCCCATAAACTGGTGTGGAAATGGGGGGGGGGGAAATAGGCAAGGAACTGGGAGAAATCAAAACTGACAGTTTCACCCATCCCTTTTGATTTCCAAAGTTAACTTTGCAAAATGCAAGACATTTTGTAGCTTGTTGGAGTAATTTGGGGTGAACGGTGTTAGAATTCCTGCTCTGTGATTGCAGTCATAGGATTGTTGTGTATCACAAGATGTGGTATGTTTTGACTCCACAGAGTGGGAAGTGACAGAGACAGGATGTTTGTGTTACTGTGTTCCGTGAAGTGGGACTATTGTCCTTTGTTTTTTCTCTTTGCTGTCTGATGCTAGAGAGAGAGGGAGCCATGTTGCAGTGCTCCGTGTGTGTTTATATGTAAATAAAGTAGATTAGCCAAAATGCTGAGTTGCTGAGGTCTGTCACACAAGCTGCAAAGACTCTGCCGATTCCTAAGTGTGCTGATGTCTGTTGGCATCGGTCGCTGTGATGTTCGGGCAGAAGAAACCTTTGAAGCTCCTGAACGATTGACCAGGAGGGAGGGAACATGCCAGTCGGGCATGTGTCTCTGCCAGGATCCTACTCAAGTGTAGGACGAGCTCCTGTTTCTAAGCCTTAAAATGGGATGTTGGGATGTTAAAAGGTAAAGGGACCCCTGACCATTAGGTCCAGTCGTGGCCAACTCTGGGGTTGCGGCGCTCACCTCGCTTTATTGGCTGAGGGAGCTGGCGTACAGCTTCCAGGTCATGTGGCCAGCATGACTAAGCCGCTTATGGCGAACCAGAGCAGCCCGCGGAAACGCCATTTACCTTCCTGCCAGAGTGGTACCTATTTATCTACTTGCACTTCATGCTTTCAAACTGCTAGGTTGGCAGGAGCAGGGACTGAGCAACGGGAGCTCACCCCATCACGGGGATTCAAACCGCCGACCTTCTGATCGGCAAATCCTAGTCTCCGTGGTTTAACCCACAGCGCCACCCGCGTCCCTCAGTTGGGATGTTAATCTTAGCTTAATCCCAATGAGCCAAATTAGGGTGTACGTTATGGTCAAGCACTACAAAAGAATGGGGCTTCATAAGCTCCCCCCTCTTTTTATTAGCAAGTGATGGTGAAGGACTGTCAAGCAGTCGACCTGCCAAGGCAGGGCAACCCTCTGAGTGAAAGTGACAATTGCAGAAGTTGCCAAGAGACTGTGCAGGCCCAAGTCCAGAAAAAGAGTTTAGAAAGCAAGTCTACCTTGAAGGCACTGCAGATTGGAGCCGTGTTTTCAAATGAAACTCAGCGGTTGACGGAAATCACTGAGACCAGCTGTGAAAGGTCCAGCCATATTGCTGACTTCCTCTTGCCAGCTTTGGTACAGCTGTTCTGCAATTCACTTCTTGGCTGCCTTTTGATAATCAGTTTCTAACACCTGCTGTCACTCGTTCATGCTAGATGACGAGCCTACATCAGACCTCTTAGCTGGGATGGTTCTGTTCAGGGTTTTGGTCAGCCAGATGTTCCTTCTTGTGTACAAATTTTCAATTTTTTATTTTCCAGTGCCTGATGACAATGATCGATCTGCATTGGGCTGGGGCTTTTTGTGTGTGTGTGTACGAGGCTGTTCCTTTAGTGTTTTGAAAATAGGCTTTTTTCGTATTTCTACATATCTCTGGCTTCCACTGAATATATTTCTTTTTTAAAAATTATATTTTATTAAGTTTCAACATTTTAAACATATACAATCAAAATTTTGTCTTTTCTCTTATTTTGGTTGACTTCCCACCCCCGTTTTCTGTTAATAAATTTATTTATTTGGTTCTTCAAATTAAAAATTTGCAGTCACAAACATACAACATAAAAGCAAGATTCCAAAGAATAATCTTTCCTTACCTAATCTGAAAAAGGCATCCATTCTTCCACAAAACACTCATTAGATTCTCTTTATTTTGCCAGGGCTGGATCTACCAGGGGTCAGCAAACTTTTCCAGCAGGGGGGCCAGTCCACTTTCCCTCAGACCTTGTGGGGGGCTGGGCTATTTTTTGAAAAATAAGAATGAACGAATTACTATGCCCCCCAAATCACCCAGAGATGCATTTTAAATAAAAGCACACATTCTACTCATGTAAAAACACGCTGATTCCTGGACCGTCCGTGGGCTGGATTTAGAAGCCAAATGGGCTGGATCTGGCCCCCGGGTCTTAGTTTGCCTACCCATGATTCTAGACACATCCAAAAACCATTTCAGGAAAACACGTCATAAACCTCATAGTGGGAAATCATGCTGGCAAAAGACGGGACTCCACAGTGCCATCTGGTGTCATAGTGTTAAAACGCATATAAAATGCTTTTCTTTACTAATGTAGCTGAGTCCCAGTTCTGCATAGCCCATTAACTTACCGTATTTTTTGCTCTATAAGACTCACTTTTTCCCTCCTAAAAAGTAAGGGGAAATGTGTGTGCGTCTTATGGAGTGAATACAGGCTGCGCAGCTATCACAGAAGCCAGAACAGCAAGAGGGATCGCTGCTTTCGGTGCACAGCGATCCCTCTTGTTGTTCTGGCTTCTGAGATTCAGAATATTTTTTTTCTTGTTTTCCTCCTCCAAAAACTAGGTGCGTCTTATGGTCTGGTGCGTCTTATAGAGCAAAAAATACGGTACTTATCCATTCTTCTTTGATGGGAGCTTCTTGTTCCTTCCATTTTCATTGACTTTGTTTTGGTTACAATACTGTTGATGCTCGCTGCCTGAGTTCACTCTTAGAGCAAGTGACACCATCATTGCTAAATTCTTTGAAAATTCAGCCCTATCAATAAATGCTCTGTACTTTTCAGCACAACCAGAATCAGAGCAGGTTTGAAAATTGTTATAGATTCTACTGTTCTCTGCTAACAAATCTTACAATCATTCAGGGTCTGGAGTATTACTGGAGAGGCCTGGATTCAGATATCTGGTCAGCTTTGATGGCCTCTAGCAAGTCACTACCCTACCTCACAGGACTGTTGTGAGCATGGAATGAGATAGTTATCCCCTAATATGTCACCCCTAGCAACTTGGAAGAAAGGTAAGCGGACAGTTGAAAGAATCCTTCTGAAATATGCAATGTGGAGCAAAAAAATGCACTGGCTGAACAATGCATATGATAGTTGCTGAAGACAAAGGGCACCAAGAAATAATATATACCAGATTTCAGTCTTTAAGCAAGACACTAATAAATCTGGCAGCGTTGCCAGGGACACAGGCCAGTAAGCCCGAACTGCAAATGAATACAGATGACTTTTTTGTTATTGAAATTGCTAGCCTCGTTTTTTCCCTTCCTTTTCAGAAAACAAAAGGGAAGACTGTCAACCCCCCTAACATTTGCATGTGCTTTTGGACAGAGGAAAGCTGCAAACATGAGCCTTGGCGTTTCCTGAATTAATGACATCCCTGGCCATGTAGGTTCTGCAAGTCACTCCTTCCTGAAATGTCAAGTTGCTGCAGGGGCATTTATTGCCAAACAAATCTGAATAGAAGATGCTGGAGAAAAGGTAACAGAAATACGGAACATTGAGACAAATAAACTGCTGTTGGGGGATAAAAGTAATTTGTTGAATGGACTGTTCAGACAAGACGGTATATATAAGACGTAGAATTCAAGATTCGAAATACCACAAAAAAGAGAAAGATTATATAAACAAGAGCATTAAAGTCACCATTGGTGTGTGTGTGTGTGTGTGTGTGTGTTTCTAGGGCTGTGTGTAATGACATTTAGTTCCATTTGCATTTGGCCACCACTGCTGTCCCTGTAAGCCTCACTAAGTCACCAATGCTTAGCTGTGGTAGTTGTCTTCCTCCACTCAAACTGCATAGGGTAGCCATTTTAAAATCTGGCTTTTAACAGCAGTGTGACACAGGGAAATTCAGAGGTGAACCCTTTTCTGCATGGAGAGAAAAGATTGTGTGTGCTGAACTTGTGATCATCATCATCATCATTTATTCCCTGCCCATCTGGCTGGGTTTCCCCAGCCACTCTGGGCAGCTTCCAACCAAATATTAAAAACAATACAGCATCAGACATTAAAAACTTCCCTAAACAAGGCTACCTTCAGTTGTCTTTTAAAAGTAAAATAGTTGTTTATTGCCTTGACATCTGCTGGGAGGGCATTCCACAGGGCAGGCGCCACTACCGAGAAGGCCCTCTGCCTGGTTCCCTGTAACCTCACTTCTCGCAATGAGGGAACCGCCAGAAGGCCCTTGGCGCTGGACCTCAGTGTCCGGGCTGGATGATGAGGGTGGAGATGCTCCTTCAGGTATACTGGGCCGAGGCCGTTTGGGGCTTTCAAGGTCAGCACCAACACTTTGAATTGTGCTCTGAAACGTACTGGAAGCCAATGTAGGTTTTTCAGGACCGGTGTTATATGGTCTCAGTGGGCACTCCCAGTCACCAATCTAGCTGCCTCATTCTGGATTAACTGCAATTGCTGAGTCACCTTCAAAGGTAGCCCCACGTAGAGCGCATTGCAGCAGTCCAAGCGGGAGATAATTAGAGCATGCACCACTCTGGTAAGACAGTCTGCGGGCAGGTAGGGTCTCAGCCTGTGTACTAGATGGAGCTGGTAAACAGCTGCCCTGGGCACAGAATTATCCTGCGCCTCCATGGACAGTGGTGAGCCAGGCTGCGCACCTGATCAGTATGAGATGCTATTAACATCCGCTTTGGCTCCTAATACGGTTTTGTGCCAACCCACCAGCTGCTACGCTGAACAGTCATTTACACCAGGGAGAGATGAGGACCCCCTCCCCTCTCAACTTCTTCCCCTGAAGTGTGTGTTTTACTGGCTTTTGAGGTCCAGGTTGCATTCACAACAAGCTCCCTTAATGCAGACACTTCTCAGACTTTAGTCACACTCAGTTTACTAGGAGGAGGAGGAGGGTAAAGTCAGCAAGAAAAGAAGAGGCGAAATAACTCCAGCAGCAATGAGTCAGCAGCATGCATTTGAAAGTAGAATAACTATGGATGAGAAGAGCACTTCTTGAGCCTGCAGACCAATATTTCAGCTCTCAATGATATCTGCAAATTGCATGCCAAGAAATGTTTGTCCACACCTGATTGCAGTGTGCTGGACCCAACTTCCATCTTAAAAAGAGCAAAGGAAGCAGTAATGACTAATGAGCTAAACCAAAATATTAGTATCCAAGTGCCAGCCATGGATTTATGGAACTAACCATAATTGGTTTTATTGAACAAGGGAATGGTCTTCCTGGTAAATGAGCCTCTAAATTGATTGGTTATTTCTAGTAGTTAACAGAATTGATTGGCTACCCCAGAGCAAACTATTTCTCTAGCTGGAATGATGGGTAGAGAGGAAAGTGAGTATAAAAGTTCTGAATATCAGAGGATAAAAATAGTAGCCTTTTCACCACCATTATGTCACTGGAGATTTTTCCCATTATAAACTAATTGATTAGTTTTAAATGCCACTTTACTGAAAATTTTATTTATAGTAATGTGCAGTGGCCATATCTCAACGAATGGAAAGAAATGATGCATTTTGATATTATTAATGACGTATACAAATAAAACATTAGCTAAAACCAATATTGTGTGTTGTGGTCTGAAATATTGTGTTAAAGAAATTAACAGTGCACACACTTTTTCTCTCTGAATGTGGCTATAATTTACAAAACAATGGTAAGACAGCATATCACCCCAGTGGCAATAAATAAAATACAAATTACTTCACCCAACCTGCTGGAAATAGGAAAGGTGAATTATATTGTTTGTGGTAGGAATGTGAAGAAGTGGGCCAGTCCAGGAAGAGCTATACCACACAATAGTACCGAACATGTGGCTTTACTTAAAGAGAACTGTTGTGGAGGTGATTTGTTTCACACAGTACCACTAAAACAGGAAAGACTGTGTTCCTATCAAAGTTTTTTAGTGTGATGTTGAACACGAAATGTGGAGTTGGAAAAACATTTGTGCAGTTAGATAACTGACAATGTGCTGTTGAAAAAGTGTGTGTGTGTGTGTGTGTGAGTGATAGATATCTTAGGTGTATGCTTCTATTAAAAACTTAAATTACAATGTCAGGGACAGCATGCTCACAAATTATGAGTGTAGAATGCACTACGTTTCCATACACAGGGCTGTTTTTCTTCAATCAGAGCTCACTGGAGCTCAGCTCCAGCACTTCTCAGTTGACTGCCATTGCCGTTCTAAGAGAGCAAGGGAAAAGTTCATGGTGAGCTCCTGCACCTTGTTTTCTAGAAAAATAGCACTGTTCATACTTAAACAAAATACCCAAACCATATCAAAACACCTTCTTTTGGGCCAGAAATTCCTCTTCTTCACCTTTATCTTAGGGCAGGTAATACTTCATCATATTCTTGTACACACCCTTAAAATACTCCTGGTTTTGCACCTGTTAGGTACAAAACTGAGGCAGATTCATAAATGATGTATAGTGGAGAAGAATTGGTGACTTTTATGAAGAAACTGCCAGCGAGAAAGGGTATAATCAAGGAGCAAAGTATCTTTGTGTTTGTTCAGCTTGGTTTTTTCTTAGAGTGAGATGTTTGATGGGGAATTTGTGCAGTTGGAAAATCTTTTTTTTTAATCCAGGTTCTAACAAGCAGTAACAAAATATATAGATTCCAAATAATAACACACACACAAAAAACTTAAATCAATAACACGGGATGTAAATCCATCTAGTACAGAAACCCATGCTTCTCAGCAAGGGTAACGAAACCTGCAAATTTCAACCACTTCTGTCAGAAAGTTTTTTTGTTTTAAGTTGTAGCCATTTCCCCATGAGGAGACATATGAGGCCTTGGATTTCCAAAGCAATGCTCTGCTTCAGACCTGAGACAAAGTGGGCAGTGCCTAAAAGCAGTCCGAAGTGAAGCAACCTGCTTTCTGAAGTGCTGGAGCAGAGTCCAAATTGTACCTTGTCCTTGGTGCACATTCCTTAGAAATACTAGAGGCTTAGTCTACTACTATTACCTAATCAAAGAGCAGTACTTCGTTGCTTCTTGTGAATTCCCAAGCCTAGATACACGGCCTACATTTCAATTTGTTGTTATCTCACAATTCAGAGTATGGAAAACAATTCTACATCTGCTTCTTTTCTGGAGTCCACAGCCAATATGCTATTCTAAGATTCCACAGTTTCAGCCAACAGAGAACGTCACCATAACCAGATTGTTTTGGTATCCTGTCTGCTACAGATCAACAGCCCCTACTTGTTCAGTCATACACCTGAAATACACCTGATCAAAAATACAAGACTAACTGGAGAATGAAAGAGCTTTTCACTAATTTCAGGTAGAAATTAACTCACGTATCTAAGCAGTAGAATGGCTAGTCTTTACAGAAGCTTAGGGAGTGTGAAATGGAAATTGAGGAATTTACCAGCCTGTGACACATTGGGGCAGTAAGGACAGGGAAATGGAAATTGATGAATGGGATGAAACCTGGACGGGGTCTTTCCTTTTGTTTGTGACTATATATAGAACCACCCTTGCGTGTAATGTGATATCAGAACGCAACTAAGAAGCTGAACACTCTGTTCCATCTTGTACTAACAAGCCAAAGAAGTCATCTCTCAGTCAGTGAATTTGAAGGAATTTTAATGACTCCCATTTCTTAGCCGAGCAAAACAAAACAGAGGTATATTAGACCGCAGTAAGGTTGTGATCCCTCTCTTCAAGTCTATCATGAAGTTCTCATACCTACCACTGAAAAGACTGAAAATGTGAATGTTGAGAAAGCCCTATAAGGTGTTGTTGATCTGTAGCAGGCCTGGCAAATGCCCAGTGGGCCGCCACTGTGGAAACTCTTCTCCCTACTTTAATCATGATGATGATGATGGTATATTTATTTATACCCTGCCTTTTCCCCTGACAGGGCCTGATGCTAAGGGGACTTCTAGGGCAAGTGGCTGGAGCCAACCCTTTTTTTATTTCCTAACAATGCCTCTGGGAGTTGATGTAGAGTTGCAGAGTGATACTATTTTGGAGGTGGGGGGGTCCCGGAGGCTCTGTGAGGCAATTTAGTTGGTGGAGGTTCCAGCCACCTGTCCTGGCACTAGAAGGAGACCCTGTGGCTAGAGTCACCGGTTTCTCTGAGCGCTGTCCTTTCTCTCTGCTGCCACTAGTTCCTAGGGAGAGTTTTTGCTTCAGAGTGATGCTGCGGGAACCCCAATGGGAAGAGGATGAGGAGGAGGAGGAGGAGGAGGAGGAGGAGTTGTTGTTTGGACTTGATATCCTGCCTTTCACTCCCCTTCAGGAGTCTCAAAGCAGCTCACAATCTCCTTTCCCTTCCTCCGCCACAACAAACACTCTGTGAGGTGAGTGAGGCTGAGAGACTTCAGAGAAGTGTGACTAGCCCAAGGTCACCCAGCAGCTGCATGTGGAGGAGCTGGGAAGCGAACCCGGTTCACCAGATTACGAGTCCACTGCTCTTAACCATTACACCACGCTGGACAGGTTGTCCAGGACCCACTCAAACCTGGTGCCAGTCCTGGTCTAGAGTGGGAATCTTAATAGCAAAGGAAAAATCAGGCACTATGAGGGAATGACAAGGAGGAGAGGAAGTTAGAGGAACAATTCACACAGACATTCAAAACAAATGTATAACCAACAAGAAGGGATGGAATCCAATAACTAAAGTAGACATAGGTGTTCAAAGGTTGTCAGACCTGTCTCTGGTTACAGATCATTGTGATGCAGATGTAGGCCTCAGGTGGAACTGTCAGAGGAACTGCTATGTGAGGGCAGAAGGTGGTGACTGCTCTTTCCTCAGTGATTCCTTCTCACTGCCTTCCTCTCTGGAACCATCTCAGTCTTTCTGTCCTCTGGCCAGCCTTCAGTCTTCATATCATCTCAGCATTTTCTCCTGTTCCTCAATCTCCTTAGTCTATTCGATTCTCTTTGACATCTCTTCAGGCTGTCCACTTCCACATGGCCAAAAAGAGAGAGGAATCAGTGGGCACTACCCTACAAATCAGCCTTTCTCAACTTTGGGTCCCTCAGTGTTGTTGGACTGTAACTCCCATCATTCCCGACCACTGGTCCTGCTTCAAGCACAGGAGTGCCTTCAGACAGGACTGTCCTCTTTAATGTAGGGCTTATGGCCAAGCTACAGCACCGAAGGGTGAAAAGGGGCTGCAGATCTTGATGCACAGAAATTATGGGAGGAAGTCTCACATTAGATGTTTCAGTCCTAAGTCATTCAGCACTTCTTATGCCGGCATAAGCAACTTGAATATGTTTATTTCCTTGGGTTTGGGGAAATAATCAATTATGTAATTGGTGCAGTGGGTTAAACCACAAAGCCTAGGACTCCCCAATCAGAAGGTCGGCGGTTCGAATCCCTGCGACGGGGTGAGCTCCCTGCTCCTGCCAACCTAGCAGTTCGAAAGCATGTCAAAGTGCAAGTAGATAAATAGGTACTGCTCCGGTGAGAAGATAAACGGCGTTTCCATGTGCTGCTCTGGTTCGCCAGAAGCGGCTTAGTCATGCTGGCCACATGACCCAGAAGCTGTATGCCGGCTCCCTCGGCCAATAAAGCAGGATGGGCGCCGCAACCCCAGAGTCGGCCACAACTGGACCTAATAGTCAGGCGTCCCCTTTACCTTTACCTTTTTTAGACTGAATGGGGAAGGATGTAGGATGAATTTAATACTTTTTATTAGCTGGAATAAAAACTGTTATTATTGGTGTTTAATGCCAGTAAGGAGGTGTGAGATTAAAGTAGTCTTTTATCACATGTGGTGGAGCTGTTAAGAAACAGAAACATATACCGTAGCTAATGTAGTTAAGCTAATGGATACTCAGTATGTTATTTAAAAAGTCATTCATTTTCCTCTTAGGCTGCTTTAAGTATACTGTGTAAATAAAATCCAGCATGCAGAAGCAAGTTCTAAACTTGATTATAGTAGCAATTATGCTTACAGCCAGGAAATGGAAAAATTATAGTCATGATATAGGATCATTCCTATGGGGCATTCTGTCCCCAAACTGGAAGGGAACACTCAAACCCAGACAAGAATCTCCCTTCTCCTCCTTTACCACTGTTTCGGTTGTGACTATGTGCTACAGACTGCAGTCCTCTAGGGCAGCAGTGCCAGAAATTAGTTGTTGAGCATTAGCAAATCTTTCTGATTAGTTGCCTAATCTAGCTGTAAAAATTTCACTGGCGGAACATATGGTCAATGATTGGAGTTATTCGGAAATTCCTTGGGTGATGTATCTGGCAAAAGTTCACAGAGCAACTCTGCTGTTCGAACTGCCAGAGCCTTCGTCTCTCTGGTTTTCTTTCTTCATCTGCAACTAAAATCCTGGAGCCATTTTGACTTCAGTGGGTATGTTTGGGAGGGAGCCATTTCAAAACCAGCAAGGATTAATTAAAAGACATCACCTTGCCAACAAAGGTCCGTATAGTTAAAGCCATGGTTTTCCCAGTAGTGATGTATGGAAGTGAGAGCTGGACCATAAAGAAGGCTGATCGCCGAAGAATTGATGCTTTTGAATTATGGTGCTGGAGGAGACTCTTGAGAGTCCCGTGGACTGCAAGAAGATCAAACCTATCCATCCTTAAGGAAATCAGCCCTGAGTGCTCACTGGAAGGACAGATCCTGAAGCTGAGGTTCCAATACTTTGGCCACCTCATGAGAAGAGAAGACTCCCTGGAAAAGACCCTGATGTTGGGAAAATGGAGGGCACAAGGAGAAGGGGACAACAGAGGATGAGATGGTTGGACAGTGTTCTCGAAGCTACCAACATGAGTTTGACCAAACTGCGGGAGGCAGTGGAAGACAGGAATGCCTGGTGTGCTCTGGTCCTTGGGGTCACGAAGGGTCAGACACGACTAAACGACTAAACAACAACTTATACACAGTGCAGCCATGGACCTTCCTGTGCTCTGAAGATCAAGGTGATGATCAGGATCCAGCCTAGCTTAAAGTCCTTGATGTAATGGGAGAGTTAAGCACATGTGTGAAAAATCTTCCCTTGACAACCAATGAGACTGAAAAGTCCTTACGTCTAACAGGATTGTTCTGATCCCTGCTTCATTTCTTTTTAAATAAAAAGGGTTGTGGCTGTCATGGCTTTATGTGGGTTGGTGGCTAGAACAGCCCCACTGACAGAATGGTTTGCTCTTTGCTGAATGGGATTTCCCCACACTTTACTTCCCTATTAGAACTTTACAACTTTCCCTTAGTGTCTTCTTTAAGAGTTTGCCCGGTACGCACAACCAGTGTGAAAAATGCACATATTACTGCTTTACATACACAGAAATCAGATCCCAAGGCTGGAAACTTGTTTTATCTTATCAGCCAATACTCTCCCTTCCCCCCCTTTTTTTTTGAGAAAGGGAGTCTTTTCTGAAAGCAAAGATAATCCTCATTAAGGCATATGCTAACAAGACATATTCTGAGAAATGTGCTTGTAGTACTGAAAGCAATTCTCTTTGATTGTAAATGGGTAAATTTGTTAATGAGAACAGTAGCTAATTTGGAAGTATTATTGCCAAACAGGAATCATGGCAAGACGGCTAAATGCATCTCATGGACCTTCAAAGATCCTTAATTATCCGAGAGACAGAAAGATAAAGAAAGAGAGGGAAAGTAAAACAATGAAAAAGCAAGTCCATTCCTTGATACATTTTTTTAAAAAGCTCTGTTATATAAAATGGGAAAATATTTTGTATTATAGTGTGAGCCATTTTGATCTTTAGCTGCAAGCCTGAAAATATCGTATCTTGCCAGAGAGAATAATAAAATATACTTTCCACAGCGCCATGTACCATCTGAATAAAATTATTTTTTTTTTAAAGGTCTGCCTTTGAGCAGACCTTTATTTGATTCTCCTTAACCCCTGCTCATCTTATACTAATTGTGCCAATGCCCTTTATTCCCAGTCTAAGTAGTAACTTGCCATACTGCTGGTCCTGTATTAAACGCTTCGTTACAAATCCAAAACATCCAAAATGGACTGAATGTGCTCGGGGTTTCTTGCCATCTGGGTTTGTCCTTCAAAGTTTGTGCAGAGTGGTGGAAACAAAAGACAAGCATGTTTCAACAGACTAATTGCAGGCTTGTTTAAGGAAAGATACCATTCTAACCATATCTACTCAGTTGTAAGTCTCAATGTAAAACAAATTCCGTGGGGCTTACTCTCAGGTTAGTGGAGTAAGGATTGCAGCCTAAAAGCTGTTGATATTTACACACAAACCGATCCATTTGGGTTGAGAGTCCCCATTCGCCCAGTTTGGAATCCCAAGGGGAGCAACATCTCATGAACAAGCCAGAATGTGTGGCTGGTCATGAGATCTTTCAAGACAGAACCACTTCTTTGCCTCCACATCTCCAGGGTAAAAGGTAAAGGACCCCTGGACGGTTAAGTCCAGTCAACGGCGTCTATGGGGTTGCGGTGCTCATCTCGCTTTCAGGCCAAGGGAGCCAGTGTTTGTCCATGGACAGTTTTCCAGGTCATGTGGTCAGCATGACTAAACCTCTTCTGGTGCAGTAGGACACTGTGATAGAAACCAGAGTGCATGAAAACGCCGTTTACCTTCCCACTGCAGTGGTACCTAATTATCTACTTGCACTGTGTGCTTTCGGATTGCTAGGTTGGCAGGAGCTGGGACAGAGCAACGGAAGCTCACTCTGTTGCGGGGATTTGAACCGCCAACCTTCTCATCGGCAAGCGTAAGAGGCTCAGTGGTTTAGACCACAGCACCATCCGCGTCCAAAAGGAGAAGCATGTGACAAAAGAGGGGATTCAGGAGAGCTTCTTATACCCCTTCCTGGCATACTTGCCTTGCAAAGTAAGTCACGTATGAGCTGTCATCTCCTCCCTGTGAACCCTATGAACTCACAGCTGTTTCCTCAGACAGGGAAGGACCTGGAAGTGTCCAATGAAAGACTAGATCTTAGGATCCCAGATCAGTGCACCTTGCTTCACAGAGCAGTGTTACGGCCTTTACCAATTCTGATCTTAAATCCCAATAGTGTGGAACCCTGGCAATTGCAAGAATCCTGAAATTGGCAAATGAACAGACTTTACTAGTCTAATTATACAGCTTTATCAAGATTGGGAAAACGAGAAACTGAGAGAACAAAAATGGACGGATCCTTCCATCCCTAGTTACTGGGAGCAACAGAAGAGAGCTCTCATGCTTTGCTTTTGGGTTTCCCAGAGACACCTGATTGGTCACTGCAAGATGCAGGATGCTGAAATTGATGGGCATTTGCAGGGCTTGCTCAAGACATTTTGCTGCCTGAGGCGGAACAACAAATGCCCTCTGGCCACAGTTAAAATGCATAGGAAGTAATTTGGGCACCCAAGGCAGAAAATCCCACAAAGTGGCTGTCCCTGGAATACAATAATCATAAATTAAATAGCAAGCATCATGCTGCCCATTTATGACACTCAAATTTAACTGCCTCACTTGGCTGGCCCTGATATTCCCAGACTTGATCCAGCAGTGCTCTTAGTCTGTACGAGTGGATTTGTGATCGTAAACTGAAGTCAGCAATTCTGGCAGGAGAAAGAATGTATGTGGGGGAAATGCATGAAGATTAGTTGTACCAGGAGCAAAAATGAAGAAGAATGAAATGGCAGCAGACAAGAGTGAATTTGCTGTCTCCTGCTCTGCTGACTCAACAGGGAAAAGTATGATATGATTTCTCAACCTTTGGTGACCCCAGAGCACACAGGCTGCAAAGACTGTGGTTCTAGCAATTTCATTCCACAGTAAACAAGACAAAGAAAGAAACCCAAGGAAAAAAATCATAGCAGGTTGGGGAAAACATTCTATCTGATGTTGCTTGACTTCTGTGAAACAGAGTGTGGTTTCCACAGAACCATCTATACAATGGGATACTAAACAAAAGAGAAACGTCCCTGTAAATATTCATAGGAATTAAATGTCTATGGTTAATGCGAATTGCCCTTTTCACAGATCTTGGTCTAATATTTGAAGCTTCAGTAGGAAAATTTGTTTTAGATCACAGCGACCCTTTCTTTCCTTGTCATTTTAAAATTAACAATTTTCCAACATCTATGTTTTCATACGAAATAAACTATGTTTGTAATACTGCATCCTTATTAAACAAGCATACGATTTATCAACTTCAGAAAAACTGAAAAGAAATTGGCAAACCTGTATGGAACTTGATTACTAAAAAGTGAATTCAGTGAACCATGGGCCAATAACTTCATTAAACATACAATGGCCATGTTTTATGGAACACTCCAAGGACACAGTCAATGTTTTCGGAAATTGCAATAGCCAAACACCTGGTGTTTTTCCTAACTAATAATAGGCAACAGGTTTTAGCTATCTGGCAATAAAGATACCTCTGAATTAGAACCCTTTTGCATTGCTGAGACATGTTTTCTACGACACGCTGAAATTGGAATTAAAAAAGGGGGTTCCACACATCACTTAATAGTATCTGATCCAGCAATGCCTTTCTCCATTGTCAAGATTCTTATACAATATTTACATATATTCAGCTATGGTTCATTCTAACATTAATTAAATGCTTGCAGGGTCTTTCCTTTTATAGATTCTTAGGAATACAGGGGTGTAGGGGGTGTTAGGAGAGGGGTAGTATCTAAGGTGGGTGATACATCTTGCTCCTCCTGGGGTAATTTGCCCGCCTTTTGTCCCCACACTGCACTCAGCTCTCAACTGTGGCTCCTAGAAACCTCAGCTTCACGATCTGTCCTTCCAGTGAGCACTCAGGGCTGATTTCCTTAAGAATAGATAGGTTTGATCTTCTTGCAGTCCATGGGACTCTCAAGAGTCTCCTCCAGCACCAGAATTCAAAAGCATCAATTCTTCAGCAATCAGCCTTCTTTATGGTCCAGCTCTCGCTTCCTGAATTTTAATTGCCCCAAACAGCCTCTCTTAATTGACACAGTTTTCAAAGTATTTGGCTGGGTTGGAAACCTTAAAGTATCCCTCAACCAGTACGTCCTGATCACGAGACTCCTGTACACCACAGATTTTCCATTGTGTGTGCAGGCTATCCCCCAATATATAACTGAATGGGACAGCCGCCCTCTTTGCTCTACTCAAAGAAAGCCTATTTCTTTGAGCCACTGTTTCCTTTCAGGTGAAGAAGCTCTGATGTTGTAAAGGGAAATTTGTTTGCACATCAGAGCAGCCACAGAGCTCTGGATCAGCTATGTATGCACTGAAGCTTGGTGAAGCTCTATCTCCGAGCTCTAGTTACCAAAAAGGTCACTAAACAACTTTTTTTCCCTTTGGGACAAGGAGAAGAAAGTAGTATACCTTTTTGAAACATATACTGAGGCCAATCTCAGAAATCAGGGTAGTGCTGCGCTTGGCCACTGATCTTACCCAGTCCGACATATTTTATGCATGTAGTTCTAATGGAAGAATGGTTTGATGTTATCAAGTCCACTGGCACAAACTATCCTCTGTTACAGAGAAAAAGAGACTTGATAAGAAACCATATATCTGCCAGAAAGAAAATCCCCACTCCCCGATTTCATATGTTTCCAAAATCCAGAACATTGTTTTATAAACAGGGGAAATTGCATTCCATCACCTTTTACTTAAGGCAGCGGCATATAAAAACAGTTATTTTCCGACCCCATCAATACGGAGGTTGCGTTGATGTGAAGCTGACTGTCCGCCAGAAAGAAATATAGCTTGAAGTTCCTGAGACCAGGGCAAAATCCATTCCCTATCACACTCTCAGACACATTTACAAGACTGATGCATTTCAAACATTTCCAGTGTCTTCAGTTAAAAAGAATGATGCTGGGTTACCCCTATTTCACACCGTGTTAATGTTACAGAGAGATTATGCCAGTGAGCCTCTAGAGGCAAGAGAGAGAGAGAGTGAGAGAGAGAGAGAGAGAAAGAAAGAAAGAAAGAAAGAAAGAAAGAAAGAAAGAAAGAAAGAAGTCTAAATCACTGCAAAGATATTATTGCATGCTTGTAGCAGAAGTCTGGGGGGGGGGGTTAGGACAAGTGAAAAGAATTATGCCAAGTTTTGAAAATTTGCCTTAGCAGCCTATAGAACTTGAACACTGAGGGGTGCTTTCAGACTGTCAACAGTTGTGCACTGATCCCTTACAATTCATCTTGGGACAGATGTCCTTTGCACGATAAGAGCACACCTTCACAACTCACCATGAAAGGTGGATACTGTTAAGTTGTGGGCGAACATATCAGACAACACAGCGATTCTTCCAAAGCAGCTCTTTCTTTATAAGCTGGAACAGAACTGAACTGAGGAGTTCAGTCAGCCTGCTTATAGAGAGCTCCACTAGAATGCAACAGTGACCATTTTCTGTAACTAGCCAATCACTGAACGTCACTTTCGATCCTTCATTTGCATACAAACTATCCAATCACTGAACGTCACTTTCGATCCTTCATTTGCATAACTATCTACAGTATCCCCCTGCTGGCCCAGGGTGAGAACTTCAGTACATAACAGATAAAAAGGTAAAGGTAAAGGTACCCCTGCCCGTACGGGCCAGTCTTGACAGACTCTGGGGTTGTGTGCCCATCTCACTTAAGAGGCCAGGGGCCAGCGCTGTCCGGAGACACTTCCGGGTCACATGGCCAGCGTGACATCGCTGCTCTGGCGAGCCAGAGCCGCACACGGAAACGCCGTTTACCTTCCCGCTGGTAAGCGGTCCCTATTTATCTACTTGCACCCGGAGGTGCTTTCAAACTGCTAGGTTGGCAGGCGCTGGGACCGAGCAGCAGGAGCGCACCCCGCCGCAGGGATTCGAACCGCCGACCTTTCGATCGGCAAGTCCTAGGCGCTGAGGCTTTAACCCACAGCGCCACCTGCGTCCCTTGTGATAAATAACAAGGCCTAAATGGAACGCTTGCAAAAGTCCCATTCTCCAGAATTGAACTTTCGTAGTAAAAGTGACAGAAATCGACAGTGAAAAATGACAACACCCCTAATGGCAGCTCTCTGCTTCTATACACAATATCTACTTCTCCATGTGTATGCATGAAGAATGTAGGAATATAGGAAGCTGCATTATACTGAGTTGGACTATTGGTTCATCTAGCTTTAAAAATCCTCATCCAGGCACTCTATTTTTTTGCTCTAGATCTCAGCATCCAGGCTGGAGATGCTCTTTCAGGTACCGTATATTGGGCTGAGGCCATTTCAGGCTTTAAAGGTCAGCACCGACACTTTGGATTGTGCTCAGAAACGTACAAAATTCAGCAAGGGAACGCCATTAGATTCTCGACTGCCCTCAAAATGGATGCACCCCGCGATATAACAAGAACAAGCTCATTTTTCCAATTGGGAAGCATTGCATCAACTCAACTGACAGACCTGGAGCAGGACCAGGAGATCAAACACATACTTGTTGTTTTACTGGGATAATTTCAATATAAGTGGATTATCATAAAGCATTTGTCAAAGCGATGGCACAGGACACAAGTTTCCCCATCAGCTCTGGAGCGGTAATTAGATTGGAAACCTGGCTTGCTTTGCCCTAATCTAATACCGCACAAAATTATATCGTCAGTTTTACATCGCATCGTATCAGCACTGTGTCAAATCTATCCTTGTTCTCGGCTGTGTGATGTGCAAGTTATGCTGTGCCTCTGATTAATGACAACACTTCACCTTATAGCAGCTGAGCATCCTTTGCTACCTCCAGCGACTGGCTTCAGTCATCTGTGAGCACAATTCAAAAGGAACTTTTCTGCAGACTCCATGAAAACAAACAGGCAATACACAAGGATCTTTCATTTAAATGGGAATGTAGGAAGCTACTCCACACCAAGTCAGGATCCTGCCCCCCGTGCCTACCTAGTAAAGTCCAGGATTTAACCTGGGACCTTTTGCACACAAAGCATGAACTCCAGAGCTCTAAGCCAAACATCTGCATGGTAAGGGGGCCTGGACTGTGTTGGCTACCTTCCACAGGAGTCAACTCCTAAGTACTGAGGTCCCTTTGCACCCCCCATAATATATTTGAGGGAGCCCCCCCAAGTTGATGGCATTGCCATTCAAATGGTGTGTACATGCCACATCTTGTAATTGATTATGTGGTGTGGGGCTTACCTGCCCCCCTCCAATATTTTATTCAAGTTGTCATTCCTGCTTCCTTCCAATGTAAATTACCGTATTTTTTGCTCTATAAGACTCACTTTTTCCCTCCTAAAAAGTAAGGGGAAATGTGTGTGCGTCTTATGGAGCGAATGCAGGCTGCGCAGCTATCCCAGAAACCAGAACATCAAGAGGGATTGCTGCTTTCGCTGTGCAGTGATCCCTCTTGCTGTTCTGGCTTCTGGGATTCGGATTTTTTTTCTTCTTGTTTTCCTCCTCCAAAAACTAGTTGCGTCTTATGGTCTGGTGCGTCTTATAGAGCGAAAAATACGGTAAACCAGAAGCCTGTTTCACAGAAGGATGGCAGCATGTTTTGTCTGCCGATAAGCAGTCTTTAAATTGAATTGAGATCGATCTCCTTCCATAAATCCCTCACAGACAGAAAATGCTTTCTGCCTGTAAATTAAAGATCTCAACATTCCAGTGCATGGAGAGGAGGAACAGACTTCTGAAGGTTTGTAGAAACCACCAGCTGGCCAGAAACTACCTATGATGAAAAGGTTTGCTCAAGCTCTCTAGATACAAGCCTTCTATTGAGGGCTCCAGGAGGGAGGAGAAATTATCAAGATGCTCAAAAATGTTATTCCTGCAGCATTCCTTAGATGAGAAACCTCCTTATATGCCAGACCTATCAGTGTTGTTGTTGTTTTTTTATTAAAGATTTTGTTGATTTACAGAAGTGTGCAATGTCTCTCTCTCGTGTTTTCCCCCCATGTAACATTTTTACAAATCAATTTAGATAAAATAGATGTTTCTATTTTACTTACTATATGTAGGGTTTGGTGTCAGCGTTGCTTGTGCAGGTTCTTTGCTGTTCGCTTGTGTTCCTTTGGTGGTGAGAGAGGTTGGGGTTGGCCTAGGGTGTGGATATTCATTTGTGGTTGGCTGTGGTGGTCTTTGCATTCATGTTTGAGTAGGGTGGGTGGGTGTTTTGGATCAGGTTAGCCATATTGATTTGTATCCTGTTGGTGGATTTTTGTAGTTGTCTTGTTGGGCTGTGTATGTGATAAAGGAGAGCCATACTGGAGTGAAGGTGTCTTCTTCTTTTTGTCCCCGTGTCAGTTTCAGTTTATTGGTTAATTTTTCTAGTAGGGCTGTTTCCCATACTATTTGGTACCATTTATCCATGCTTACTCCTGCCAACCTAGCAGTTCGAAAGCACATCAAAGTGCAAGTAGATAAATAGGTACCACTCCGGTGGGAAGGTAAACAGCGTTTCCGTGCGCTGCTCTGCTTCGCCAGAAGCGGCTTAGTCATGCTGGCCACATGACCCGGAAGCTGTACGCCGGCTCCCTTGGCCAATAAAGCGAGATGAGCGCCGCAACCCCAGTGTCGGCCACGACTGGACCTAATGGTCAGGGGTCCCTTTACCTTACCTTTATCCATGCTTACTCCTGACAGGTCTCTCCAGTGTCTGGCTATGATGCACTGATAGGTGGGTTGCCACAAAGAACTCATAACCCACCTATCAGTGTTGTTGATCAGAAGTGACTCTTCAGGTTTTCCAGCAGAAAACCTCCCCAGTCCTATGTGGAGATGCCAGGCCTTAAACCAGGGACTTTTTGCATGCAGAACATGTGCTCTGTCACTGAACAAAAGCTCTTCCCTGACCCTTTCAAAGACCCCAGGGTGCTTCAAGACAGTTGCTGTTTTTGGGGGAGGAATTCAATCACACATTTGCAAGATCTTGTTGCTCAGTTAAAGGTGATTTACTGCTCTTGTGCAACAACCCTCCTTTCCCCTGCCCCCCAAAATCAGACTTAATGAAATAAAGAGAGTTACTGGGAAAGTGTAGGCAATTCTTGATGCAACATCCTCTAACCTTCCCAGGGAGCTCTCAGTAAAGATTAGCCAACACTGCCTAATCTCCCCACAAATAAAGCAGAATGAATTCTCTGTAAACAGGTCATCTGGAAGCGACCCAAAGTCTTTCAGTATTGGCAGGGTATGATTACCACTTCACAGTCAGAAGAAAAAGTACTGGAGGCATAGACTGGTTTTTTGTATTATTTATTTATTGCCAAATGTATGAGCATGGGGGGCCACTGGAGGTCTGTAAAGCAGCATCAGATTCTCCTTAAACAATCAGAAAGCCCTTGGTGGCTCTTGGATCTCTGTAAAGCCAAAAAAACCCTGTATTTTTCCTTCTCTGGCTTCCCATTTCAAACTGTTACCCCCCCCCCCAATACTGCAACCATGGACTGCATGGGGTGGAGGTCATTTCTTGGCAGCCACCCATCCCCCAAACTAACAATGTGCATTAAGGAGACAGTACTGTATCCCTGGGTTGTGGGTGGGGCTGTGGGTTAAACCACAGAGCCTAGGACGTGCCGATCAGAAGGTCGGCGGTTCGAATCCCATTGTTCGGACCCAGCTCCTGCCAACCTAGCAGTTCGAAAGCACTTCAAAGTGCAAGTAGATAAATAGGTACCGCTCCGGTGGGAAGGTAAACGGTGCTTCCGTGCACTGCTTTGGTTCACCAGAAGCGGTTTAGTCATGCTGGCCACATGACCAGCTGTACGCCGGCTCCCTCAGACAATAAAGCAAGATGAGCGCTGCAACCCCAGAGTCGGTCACGACTGGACCTAAAGGTCAGGGATCCCTTTTACCACTTTACTGTAACCCTAGAAATCCTTGGACGTGGGTGGCGCTGTGGGTTAAACCACAGAGCCTAGGACTTGCCGATCAGAAGGTCGGCAGTTCGAATCCCAGCAACGGGGTGAGCTCCCGTTGCTCGGTCCCTGCTCCTGCCAACCTAGCAGTTCGAAAGCATGTCAAAGTACAAGTAGATAAATAGGTACCGCTGCAGCGGGAAGGTAAACAGTGTTTCCGTGTGCTGCTCTGATTCGCCAGAAGCGGCTTAGTCCTGATGGCCACATGACCTGGAAGCTGTACGGCGGCTCCCTTGGCCAATAAAGTGAGATGAGCGCTGCAACCCCAGAGTCGGTCACGACTGGACCTAATGGTCAGGGGTCCCTTTACCTTTACCTTTAGAAAACCTTAGAGCAAACAGAATTAAGAATAAATCAAAATTTGCTTCTCTAAAGCATATATTTTTTATTGTCCTATATCGAAAGGTTTTTGGCAGAAGGTAGCTGAAACTATCAACAGAGCTGTACAACCTTACATTTACAAAACAAAATATCCTCTTGAATTATATACCCAGCACATGCAACCTTACAAAAGGACAATATGAGTGGACTCTCCGTGACCTTCCAAGGCAAAAAGGCTGATACTGATTAAATAAAAAGATAAAAACGTGTCTCCCTTCTACAACTGGATTGAAGACTTATACATACTCACAACATATGAAGAACTTTGCATGTAAACGCAGACTTGCCGTAGACAAATTCAATGATATTTGGAATCCATTCTTACAAATACTGTAATAGGTTAAGATCTGGTGAAGTACAATAACAACCTTGTAAAATACACAGTTTTGGGTTTCTCCCCTCCCCTCTTTATTTTCCCTTCTGCACGGGTTCCATTTCTCCCCCTCCCTTTTATTTATGTCTCACCATGTTTAGTGCATGTATAATTATGTACTTTCTGAACTTTCAATAAAGTTTGTTTTTTTAAAGAATAAATAAAAATTTGAATGGTTGCTTTCAGTGGAATAAATGCCTTATTGTGAGCAATGAGTACAGTACAGGTAGCTGTTTGAGATGCTATGGAAACACACAGTAGGATCACAGCAGCTATCTGCTCAGCAAGCCAGGCAACAGAATAACAGCATCATAGAACTGTGTAGCTGGAAGGGAGCAGGATCTTGTCCAACCCCTTGCAAGGCAGGGATCTTTTGCACAGCGTGTGGCTCAAACCCACGACTGTGAGATCAAGAGTCTCCATTGTTGATGGGTGCAGTTAGGTATTTTTGGATTCTGGACTTAATGGTCTCGCTGGGAGTAGGGGGTGTTAGAAAAAGGTAAAGGGGCGTGGGTGGTGCTGTGGTCTAAACCACTGAGCCTCTTGGGCTTGCCGATCAGAAGGTTGGCTGTTCAAAACCCCGTGATGGGGTGAGCTCCTGTTGCTCTGTCCCAGCTCCTGCCAACCTAGCAGTTCGAAAGCATGCCAGTGCAAGTAGATAAATAGGTACTGCTCCAGTGGGAAGGTAAATGGCATTTCCGTGTGCTCTGGTTTCCGTCACGGTGTCCTGTTGCACCAGAAGCGGTTTAGTCATGCTGTCCACATGACTAACGCCGGCTCCCATGCCTGAAAGCAAGATGAGCGCCGCAACCCCATAGTTGCCTTTGACTGGACTTAACCATCCAGGGGTCCTTTACCTCTTTTTTTACCTTTTAGGGGGTGTTAGAGTCCCTGAGGGGACGCAGGTGGCACTGTGGGTTAAAGCCTCAGCGCCTAGGACTTGACGATCGAAAGGTCGGCAGTTCGAATCCCTGCGGCGGGGTGCGCTCCCGCTGCTCGGTCCCAGCGCCTGCCAACCTAGCAGTTCGAAAGCACCTCCGGGTGCAAGTAGATAAATAGGGACCGCTTACTAGCGGGAAGGTAAACGGCGTTCCGTGTGCTGCGCTGGCTCGCCAGATGCAGCTTCGTCACGCTGGCCACGTGACCTGGAAATGTCTGCGGACAGCGCTGGCTCCCGGCCTATAGAGTGAGATGAGCGCACAACCCTAGAGTCTGTCAAGACTGGCCCGTACGGGCAGGGGTACCTTTACCTTTACCTTTAGAGTCCCTGATCTGGACCTTGTGTAGAAATTAATTCTCTCCACCACAAGAATGCACTTCAAAGCTTTACTACACAGCCTTAAATGCTAGTTACAATAAGATAAACATTGCAAAATAGCAAAGCAACACATTGGAAACAAGCAGTCCTTTATGCAGCTCAGTAAGCTTTCCTCTCTCTGGTCCCAGAGAGAGGTCCTAAGCTAGAACTCTGTGCTGCTGCTGCTGCTACTGCTACTAAGCTACCCTTGCACATATATGCACATTTCTGTCAAGGTGGCAAATGCATTGATTTTGATTCCCTTTTCATTATGTAGTTACACACACACACACAGCCTTGCTCCCTCAGTTTTTTGGCTGAGATGTCCAATGGGAGGTGGCATGCCTGAAATGGCAAAACTGAATCCAAGACTGCAGCAGCAGTTTGATCTCTCCAGTTCAGAAAGATAAGGCATTACAAGGTGATGAAAAGAAGAAACCAGAAAAGTGAAAGGCAAGCTGTTGAGACTGAGGTGGTCATTTCAAAAGTCATCATGCCAAGGCACATAAAAGGCCACAGATCACCACATTTGTTTTCCATTTACCTTCGTTTTTCTTCACACCAGCCTTTGTCGTTTGCAGTTTATCTTAATCTCAAGAACATGTGACTGGGGAAAAAACGTGATTTTAGTTTCTAAGGCTTTACTAATCTGGCATTAGAACGATCATTATCTCTGCGAAGTTCAAGCCTTTGTCATTTCCTTAGCCATACTTTTTTGCTTGGTGTTATTTTGGAAGTTTAAGTAAAGAAAAATGAAACATTTTCTTACAGAAGACTGTAGCCAGTGGCTACCAGATGCAAACCTTCAATATTTTTAGTACATTTTAGATGTTTTGTACAGTTCTGATTTTTGGCTGCCGGTTTTATTCTGCTGCTATTTTTTCTATTTTATTTCAGAATTTATTTCCATGCTGCAGTTTCAGTTATTTTATTTCCCTTATAGGAACTGGTATTAACCAAGCATATTTTTAATGTATTGGCACTAACTGAATAGAACAAAGCATTTAAATGTTTCTGTCAGCTCCAGATCAAGACAGTAAGTTAAGGTGAATTATTCATGAGGAAATACGTAAATGGCCAGAAACAACTGCCCAAACAATAAACGATAAGATCCTGTTGCTTTCTAATCTCTTTAAACTACCAGCAGACAAGCTGCTTTAATTTTTATTTTTTAAAAATTCACAGCCTTAAGCAGAAGCAAAAATATATTCAACGGTGCATGTGAAAATACCAGACGTTGCAACCCTATCCATACTTATCTAGAAGTTCCAATAAACACTACGCTATAATGTGTGGCATTGCACTGGAGGAAAAGCTTACGTAGCCCTGCTGAGCACTTTATCCGATAACGCAGCAAATCTTAGAGTTGCTCCATAAGTCTTACGTCCCATAAAGTTCTGTATTTAATGAATTGGAATCCCTCTGAAACTTCCACTATAATTCTAATAAGAATCTTAAGTACGTCAGCATCCCTCCCCCCCAAGCAATATCAAGTCCTCATCCAGATTTTTGAACATCTGTCCCCTCTTGAAACAAAGTGGAATGTAAGTTTCATAGAGAGGCACTTCCAGTGATGAATGTTTTCAGCAAATTACTTTATTATTTTCTCGCTTGCAAATTTGCAGACAGCAGAAGTGATGAAAACAAATCTGCGGAGCTCAAGATACGTCACCCATATTGTGGCCTGCTCACTTAGACTTCATGCAGTCAAAGGCCAGGACTCAGGCTGACCTAGGATAGCATCAACCTCGGGTGACCAGGTGGAAAGGAGATCAGGAGTCCTGTACCTTCTACAGCCATGTAGAAGAGAGGCTTTCAGAAAGTGCAACTTCCCATTACTATCTCATGTCTTTCCCCTCATGGTTGGATTTAGCACTACCAGTTTAGGCCGGAATTTTAAATCAGGGGGACATATGCTTCTCCTTGATTGTCCTAATTTAAGACCCATCTGCACAGGTAGGCTTGCAGATGTGCAGAGCTGCGGACGGAAATTCAGAGAGCCACAAATTTCACTTGTAAAGGACGAGCGATTGACAAGGACGACAAATGGCTGAATGGTGGGAAGCTGGGTTAGAGGAGGGGGAAATCTCCTCTTTTCTCTGTGACACCAGCCATTTTGAAAGAGGGAGCATACTTGCAGAAATAGAGTGATACTGGTAACCAAGAATTACATAAAATATAATAGTGGATTATATACACACACACACACACACACACACACGAAAATAATATGAATTTGTGCAAGGAATACAGATAATATAAGTAGTATAATGAGAATTATTGGAAGTTATGTATTTTTATCTGTCATGTAAGTGTAAGATATTGTATTTGTTTATGTTTGTTTCTTTATCTTTTCTTATTTCACCGTTTCTATTCATTTGTATCGTTTTCTGTTTTATATGTTATGTAACTCGTGTATATTTGTCTATGTGAAAATTAGTAAAGATTTTCTATTTTTTTAAAAAGGGAAAAAAAGAAAGGGGGAGCAGGGCTGCTGGTTCGCCACTTCCACCTTCCTGCACAGCGGAGGCTGGAGGCTGGGGAGGGTGTTGAACAGCTGACAGGGTGGGGGAAGGTGGAACAGGAAGTGGCAGTGACTGAACAGAAGCCTGCCCAGGGCGGGTGAGCTCCCGAGGGGGGCGTGGCACAGACATAGCTGTCAACTGTCCCTTACCGGGCGGGAAAGTCCTTTATCCCAGTGCTATGTCCTGCTGCTGTCCCTTACTGATGATGTCCCTTAAATTTCCCGGGTTTCAAAGGAAGCAGCTCCTTTCCCTCCCTCCCTGCCGGCCAGGGAAGAGGGAGGCTCCAACTGTGTTGCTTGTCTGTGTTGCTCACCCAATAAGGAGTCTAAGAACGACTGGGGGGTGGAGCTTGCATGCCTTGTGCCGATCAAATCGGCCACATTGCCTAGGGACTCACATTTGCTCAGCGCTTCCCAGCGAAGAGGTGAGGGTGGTTTTCCTTGCTGCATCCCCTTTGCCGGGTTGCTGTGCTGTGGGAACCACCGCTTGAGGCTTCGTTTGGCTGCTGGCTGGTTTTTCTGCCTTTGGCTTGGAGAGGCTCAGAAGTTGAACATACCTGTGTTCGGAAAATCCCTTATTTTGGCTGCTGATCCCTTATTTTCAAGGCTGCTGGTCTCTTATTTTCAAAGCTATGGACACAGAGGGTGCCCTTCCAGGCGCCAGGTTAGTCGCTCAGGTGCCTGGAGCTGCACATGCGTGTTGAGAATTCTGTTCCACCTTAAGGAACAGGCATGTGGAATTGTTGCATGTCACGTGTCTGTTTACATTCCAGCACAGCTTGAGGGAACTTCCACTTGTGTATAGCTTTTGCTTTTGCTGTTCTCTCTGAGACGAAATGAGAGAGAGATGACATGTTTCTTTGTTCTGATTTATGTTTAATAAATCTGTAGCTGTAGCATGACTTACGCCTCATGCCTACTTCTGTGTGCGAACCACACTCTGCTAATTGTGTGCCCTGGCTTTTGAAGTCTGGGTCGCTGATTTACATTGGAGCACGGGCCAATGGAAGGAGACGTCCGAGCTGGGCTTGCCAGCTGGCCTCCCGGCCCTTCTGAATGTTGACAGTGCACACTGCAGCTGGGGGCGGAGCGAGTCGCTCACAGGGGCGGAGCAAGCTGCCCATGGTGGACATTCGGCACACTGCCTGCCTGCGACTCCCAAGCCTCCCCCAAGCTGTCAAAATGAAGGGAAGGGGGGAATGCTGCTGACAAAGTGGTGCAGCTCCCCCCTTACCCCGACGGCTCTAGGTATGCTTGGGAGCTGCGGGTGGGCAGAGCGCTGAATGTCACCCCCCTCAGTGAGGGCACCCGGGGCTGTCTGCCCCCACCGCCCCCCTTCCTACGCCCCTGGCAGGAAGCGGAAATCTTGTTACCTTATTTTTTAAAATTATATACTGCCCTTCATCCGCAGATCACAGAGCAGTTTGCAGTATAAACTGTAGAACCAGGTGCCGCCTTGATGACACAAACACCCTGGCATTGGTAACCAAATGGTCTCCTTTCTCACTGCTAACTGCGGCATGAATGAAAACTAGGATGAGAGGATAAGATCACAGAGCAGTTTGCAGTATAAACTGTAGAACCAGGTGCCGCCTTGATGACACAAACACCCTGGCATTGGTAACCAAATGGTCTCCTTTCTCACTGCTAACTGCGGCATGAATGAAAACTAGGATGAGAGGATAAGGCAGCCCAGACAAGCATGAATTCCAGTGCATACAAGCCCCTTTTCCAGAAACTAATAATTGATTTCCCTTTTCAGTGAGGTTCGAAGCAAAAGGCGACAAAGAAACACCACCCATTTTTTCTGGTGGGAATCAAATTCGTATTGTGCTTGGCGAACTCCCAAATTTGCCATTTGCTTTTGTAATAAGCATCCAGGTTCTGTTGTTCGCCGTCTTCCTTTTCATTGTGTTCTCTCTGACTTGAAGCAGCTCCCTGTATCAGAGTGCATGGGTCACTTCTTCTAATGTTGCTTATATATTTTATATTATGCCCTCGTAAAATTGAACAGGCACTCTGCCATGCAGTACATTTTCCACTTACAAGCACATGCGGCCTGTAACCATTTTATTTCCAAAGGTCTCACGCTTTCGTAATTGTAAAATGCTGAATAAAATGTCATGTTATCTACTAAATCACGATTCTGAGACAACAAAATATGACACCAAGGCTGAGGTCTTGTCCACCAGCGGTAGGCAACGTGGTGCCCTCCGGGTGTTTGTTGGGCTCCAACTCCCATCAACTCCAGCCAGAATGGTGTCATGGACTGGCTGGGTAGTAGTAGTAGTAGTAGTAATAATAATAATAATAATAATAATAATAATAATAATAATAATTCTTTATTTATACCCCTCCCATCTGGCTGGGTTTCATTAAAAACTTGCCTAAACAGAGCTGCCTTCGGATGTCATCTAAAAGTCAGGTAGTTGTTTATTTCATTGACATCTGATGGGGAGGGCGTTCCACAGGGTGGGCGCCACTACTGAGAAGGCCCTCTGCCTGGTTCCCTGTAACCTCACTTCTCACAGGGAGGGAACCGCCAGAAGGCCCTTGGCGCTGGACCTCAGTGTCCAGGCTGAACGATGGGGGTGGAGATGCTCCTTCAGGTATACCATGACAATAAGTGGGAGAAGAGGGAGCAGACTGGGGGGGAGGAGGTGTCAGAAGCTGAAGAGGTCACAGGGTTTAGTGAGCAGGAAGAGGCTGTGGCAGAGAGCAGTCCGGAATCAGAGGCCGAAGTAGAGGGGGACCAAGAGGCCAAGTGGAGGCAGGCTGCTGAAGAAGCCAGGGAGTTTCCTGCTCCTGCGGTGACCAGCTCCCCTTCTCCTTGATCTCCCAGTACACAGAGAAAAATGAAGAGGGCGGAGCAAAGAAAGACAAGACGAAGTAGTCTCAGGTTGCTTGGTAAGTAGCCAGAGGAGTAGAAGACTTCCCTAAGGTGTGGTAAGGTAGGGACTGTATTGTATTTCGAGGAGGTAGTGATCTGACATGGTTACCCTTCCTGCCTCTGTTCCTTCCCTTTCTTATCTCTTGTTAAGTTCTTTGATGACATGAGAACAGCCTTTAATGGGAGGAAGTGATAGTGCTAGGTACCTTCTTTGCTGTTGGACACTGTTTTGACAACGTGAGGCATTGGGAGGGGGTGGCTAATGAATGATCTGCACGTAGCCAGTCAGGCAAGCCACACAGGCTTGTTGTTGTTCAGTCGTTTAGTCGTGTCTGACTCTTCGTGACCCTCTGGACCAGAGCACACCAGGCACTTCTGTCTTCCACTGCCTCCCACAGTTTAGTCAAACTCATGCTGGTAGCTTCTAGATCACTGTCCAACCATCTCGTCCTCTGCCATCGCCTTCTTCTTGTGCCCTCCATCTTTCCCAGCATCAGGGTCTTTTCCAGGGAGTCTTCTCTTCTCATGAGGTGGCCAAAGTATTGGAGTCTCAGCTTTAGGATCTGTCCTTCCAGTGAGCACTCAGGGCTGATTTCCTTCAGAATGGATACGTTTGATCTTCTTGCAGTCCATGGGACTCTCAAAAGTCTCCTCTAGCACCATAATTCAAGAGCACCAATTCTTCAGCGATCAGCCTTCTTTATGGACCAGCTCTCACTTCCATACATCAGTACTGGGAAAACCATAGCTTTAACTCTACGGACCTTTGTTGGCATGGTGATGTCTCTGCTTTTTGTCATCCTTAGTCAAGCCACACAGGCTACCTATCTATAAATCAGATGTTTGTGGGCAGAATGGGAGAGAAGCTCGTGCATAGACTGATCGGCCTCAGGGCCATGCAAACTGAAGCTACTTGGTGGAGTCACTTAGCCACTTCTTGAGGGTTTCCAAGTGGCAGATTCTGAATCTCGTCCTGCTTCTGAATCTCATTTTAAAAGAACCACCTTGCATTGGCAAGACAGGGACCTTCAATCCTTGCAACTGCTTCATTGAGGCAAGGTCTACTGGGAAAAGTTGCTTTGATCAGTAAGCCTACACTGTCTTGGTTTATTTGAATAAAGAGTTAACTACACTGACACCCAATGTTTTATTGCTGACCTACTCTTGACTCTGGCTCCTGACACATGTCCTGTGGTCAAGGATGATAATAACTTCTGTTCACATTGTCTACCCCACCACACTTACCTAAGTCCCATTGAACTTGATGGAGCTTCCTTTTGAATAAACATGTCTAGGGGGCTATACTGTAAACATTCAGGGCTGTGTGTGTGTGATTGAATAGGCAGGGGGGAGAGATATATAGAAAGAAAACAACATCTATCTTAGATAGTTAGCCTGAAGGCAGGAACTGTCTTGTTTTTTTATTGATCCATAAGCTGCCTTGGGAACCTTTTTGGTTGAAGAGCTGCGTAAAAATGCTTTTAAGAAAACAAAAATATCCATCCCATTGTGAGCAGGCTATATACAGACCATTTTGTTTCTCTGAACATCAAAATATATAACCAGCTAGCTTATTAGTACAAATTAAAGGTAAAGGGACCCCTGACCATTAGGTCCAGTCACGAACAACTCTGGGGTTGCGGCGCTCATCTCGCTTTACCGGCCGAGGGAGCCAGCGTACAGCTTCCGGGTCATGTGGCCAGCATGACTAAGCCGCTTCTGGTGAACCAGAGCAGCGCACGGAAACGCCATTTACCTTCCCGCCAGAGCGGTACCTATTTATCTACTTGCACTTTGACATGCTTTTGAAATGCTAGGTTGGCAGGAGCAGGGAACGAGCAACGGGAGCCCACCCCGTTGTGGGGATTCGAACTGCTGACCTTCTGATCGGCAAGCCCTAGGCTCAGTGGTTTAGACCTGCATTTTAATTACTCTTTTCTGCCCTGCCTGCAGCTCTCTGACAATCACCCGTTTATTTTTGCAGTTTTAGACTGCCTGTTTACCCACTAGTCCCTAAGGTTATAAAATATAGCTGTGGAAAAATAATAAATGCAACTAAAAATGAATACGATCTATAAAAACAGAAAAAGAATATTAAACAACATGTCATCCATACTATATACAAGAATTTTGAATGTAAGCATCAGATGCCAGTTTAAAAAAATGAAACATTTCTCATCCTTGTTTGGAACTTTGAGTTTTGCTGCTTGTAGAAGATATCTTTTTGATCTGAACCTATTATTTATTGATTATTATTTATTAAATTTGTATACCACCCTATACCCACAGGTCTCAGGGCGGTTCAAATGATGAGTTTGCAGTGTTTTTTGTAAGCCTATTAGATTCTTCAGTACTTAAAAAATTACTTCTGCTCTATAGCAGGGGTAGGGAACCTTTATGGCCTAGAATGCCAGATCTTTAGTATTTTTTCATATAATTTTTATTTGGTTTTACATATTTAAGTTTATAATCATACCACAACACATCCAGGGTTACAAGATTCCCCCTTATCTCTAGACTTCCCACCTTCCCTTCTATGGGTTCTGTTGTTAAACCTTTTCTAATGCATCTTTTTTTAAATGATCCACTTTTTTAAATAACTCCATTATGTCCACAGTTCTCATTACATTACAAGTGTTATTGCAATCCTGCTCATGTATTCTACTGCTTACAATGGTCTTCAAGGTAACGTATGAATTTTCCCCATTCCTTATTAAAGTTTTGGTCTTCCTGGTTTCTGAGCTTTCCTGTCAGTGTTGCCATTTCGGAATAGTCCAACAACTTGATCTGCCATTCCTCTCTGGTAGGGAATTTATCTTCTTTCCATCTCAGGGCCAAAAACATCCTCACAGCTGTGGTCACATACATAAATAATATTTTCTGCTCCCTTGTAATTTCAACACCTACAATTCCTAATAGAAAAGCCTCTGGGTTTTATTTTTATTTTTATAAAAGTTATTTTAAATATTTTTTTTTAGTTCATTATATATCATTTCCCAGAATGCTTTTATTACCTTACACCTTCACCACATATCCAGATCTTTATTTCCTCCCATCTCAAAGGCCAATGTTGACATGCTCCTAATCTGATGAAGATGACCTGTGAAGACATCTTGGTGAAGTGGAGCTGATGAGTAGAAGGTTCAATCCTGCTCCCTGCATGGTCATGTTTTGCCAGCATGTTCCTGTGGTGTTTGCCTGTTCTTTTGAAAATGTCTGTACAGGGGGAGAGAAAGAGTTAATAGGTAGACCAATAGAAAAGCCAGAGGTGGAGCCTACCTGTTTATAAAAGGGCTTAGCCTGAGGTTTAGTTGGTTGGTTGGTTGGTTGAGAAGAAGCAGTTGGGAAAGCAGTTGGCAGACAGATGGAAATAGAGAGACAGTTAGTGTTAAGTTGTGGGTGAACATATCAGACGACACAGCGATTCTTCAAACAGAACTGAACTGAACAGAACAGAACAGAACTGAACTGAAGGGTTCAGTCAGCCTGCTTATATAGAGCTCCAGTACAATGTAACTGTAACAATTTTCTAAAACTATCCAATCACTGAATGTCACTTTCGATCCCTTATTTGCATAACTATCTACAGTATCCCCCTGCTGGCCCAGGGTGAGAACTTCAGTACATAACAGTTAGTGCAGTTGGTTCTTGTGTGAGGGAAGGTAGAAGAGTTAGAGACAGGATAAAATAAGACTAAGAGGGTAAAGGGTAACAGTGTTTCGAATGCATTTAAAGTTTATCTGTGTTTGCAATAAACTACACTCTTCCTTGTTAACTTGAGAACCTGACTGAGAGTAAGTGATCTGGTTGGTGGAAGTGGATTAGTGGTGTACAGGTCAATAGTCTATGAGACGACCAGGGGTTCCGTACAAACGCCACAGTTCCCCACAAAGAATGTGCTGGCAAAGCAGGACCCAGCCAGATTGTGTCTGCCTATCCGTTGACATCACTCAGTGAAATCAGCTGATTAACAGGTGGGCGTGAGTTATGAGGAAATGGCTTCATGGGCCAAACTGGACCTCCAGAGTTTCCTAACCCTTGCTCCACAGTTAAAGGTAAAGGGACCCCTGACCATTAGGTCAAGTCATGACTGACTCTGGGGTTGCGGCGCTCATCTCGCTTTATTGGCCGAGGGAGCCGGTGTACAGCTTCCGCATCATGTGGCCAGCATGACTAAGCCGCTTCTGGCAAACCAGAGCAGTGCACGGAAACACCGTTTACCTTCCCGCTGGAAGATACCTATTTATCTACTTGCATTTTGATGTGCTTTCGAACTGCTAGGTTGGCAGGAGCAGGGAACGAGCAACGGGAGCTCACCCTGTCGCAGGGATGCGAACCGCCGACCTTCTGTTCGGCAAGTCCTAGGCTCTGTTATTGGTGTGATAACCCTGAAATTTGCTATGAGGGCTTTGTGGGGTTGTTTGTGAGGGTGTCTGCTGGAATAGCACCCTAATTTCCTCCCCTGTAGGATCCCCCAATGATTCATCTTATCCATCTATTCCATCCTCCTATTCCTAGGTGATACCATGTGGAGCTTTGGAATAAGAAGTCCTAAATATGCTGGTGGCTCTCGAAATAAAGGTCATCCTATAACCCAGCAATGTGCAGACAGGAGAAATGGAAATGTATTCAGAAAGACCCATAGCCTAGTTTGATATTTTCCAACGTGTTGTTCCTGTGCACGCTGCATATGTAATTGTTTCACGCAGCGGTCGGTTAGAATGAAATTCATTTCAAATCAGAGCATTTCCCACATTCATAGTTCATATTTACATTTGTTAAGGTTAATAGACCTGACAACCTTTTCCTGTTCCCATCAGGGAGCACTTGCCTGACAGCCTGTGGGAGGGGTTGCAGCTGCAAATGTTATTCACACACCAAAAATGCTTGTATCTTTTATTTTCAGATTCTATAAAAGAGACCCAACTTTCATTACATTTGCATGGTACAAAAAGCACCAACAAGTGAGTTTCTGCTTGCCTCATGCTTTTGTTTTCTGTGTTTCCACATGTAACTTCTAAAGGTAGGCAGGCAATATGTAAGCTTCAGGTGCATGTACAGTCTGCACATTTTCCTAAAAATAAGTTCCCCTTGGGATATTATAGTGCAGTGTTCTTCAACCTTGAGTCACTAGATGTTGGTGGACTACAACTCTAATTGTCCCTTTGACTAAACTAGCTGAGGATGATGGGAGATGAAGTCCAACAACATCTGGGGACCACAGAGCGAAGTCAGACTGTCATATAATCCATTATTCACTCCCTTCTTTTCTAATTTTTTTTGCTGGCGTTTTCAGATTATGCTAGACTGGTTCCTGCGTATTTTTCCATCTTTTTTTTTTTTCCAATTCTGGAGAATTAACCAGTTGTGATTTTTCCTACAGCAATAAAAGGGCTATTTTACTGCTTGGTTTCCATTCAAGGTGTTGGAAAATAACTGGTGAATACCAATTAACTCACTTTCTAGTCAAAAGAGCCCCCACAAAAGAGATATGTGCAGCGTTCACAAAGCTCAGGAAATATAGTTTGTTAAGACCTTTAAATGTCCCAGTATTTGGCATTTAAAATTGTACTCCCCCACCTCTACCACTGTAAGAGCTAATAGATTGCAACGTTAAGTAAGTTTAAATGCTTTACTTACAGTAATCAAAGGTCTCATACATTGCTCAGTGCCACAGCAGAAACAACACAATTAAGGTATTCTTGGTTACAAAATAGTTTCAAACACGCAGTGTGAGACTGGAGCCCCACCCTCAGACAACTTTTATTTTCTCCATCCCCAAAGGTGAGGGGTCATGACCAATCCGAGTCATTTCTAGCAATTAAGAACTCTGTGATCCTTGACCCCTTTCATCCTGCCAATTATGCACAGTATGTTCTGCTGCATTGATCGCCAGCACAAAAAGTTCCCACCATTCTGCCCTCCACTTGTCACATGACCTGTAACATTTACAGTGAGTGTGGTTTTCCGGCATTCTGGACTTCTGGAGCTCCCTAACTCCTTGTCACCCTCCCATTTTCAAATCTGCCCAGGACAGTATGCTGGTTGTGGCTGGGGGTGTGGCTCATGAGCTAAGCAAGAGGCTTCCTGGGAGACTTTGAACCCTGCTTTATCCGTAAATAATCAGTCCAGAGTAGCTCTGCCTTCAGTAGCTTGTGAAGTGTGTAATACCCTTTGGGCAACTTAGTAAACCCTCTTCATCCCCCCACACCCAGGGGACATTCCAAGCCAGAAGTAGGAGCAAAAAGCAATGGGTTAGACAAAATGGATATTTTTTATCTCAATGCATTTCAGACCCTGCAGGTTTGAATTTCAGGGATATGAAGATTTCATACTCATTTTCTCTCCCCAATTGCTTTTAACTTCTACTTGCAGTTCCTTTTTGAGGTTCCCATTTTTGTTGCCTTTGGTCTGTTGTGGTCTCAAGGTTGCACAACCTGTACAGTTTCCTCGGCTCTTCAGGTTTTTCTCAGGTCTCCACCCGCCTTTCATAGTCATGTTGACCTCAACTTTTCAGCCTACTCCCAATATTGTTTTTTATAGGATTTCCTTCCTCCCCTTCCTTCCTCAGAGAAAAGTCTTCATCCGTGTTTCTGTTCATGAAGCGCTTCCATTTGCTATCTGATTGGCAAACATTAAAAGAACGCTCTCTTTCTAACTAGGTTGGAATATACCCAGTTTTGCTCTCTAGCATTCCTGCCTTATGGGCTATGTACACACCAGAATTTAAAGCACATAGCATATGTCATGCCATGAGATTCTCATGTGCATGTCTTGCTCACTTTCCTGTCCATCCCCACAACGTTTTCCAATGCTTCTTCTAGAGTCCAAGTCTGAAAATTGTGGGAACTGTATTTTGCTAACATTGCAGGGGATTGGAGCTCTCTGAAGTTCCCAAAATTCTTTGGAGAAAGTTGTGTTTTAAATATATGACGCAGCCATGTCTATCAATCCATCTCAGGGTTCTGGAAACCATAAAGACTTTGTTTGGTCAATATAGTTTTTCCTTCTTCCGATTTTTGTTTTTCTGAAATGTGTTATTTGCTTGCCAGTTTTTTTTATTTCTCTGTCAGATGCCTCAGCTTTAATGAAATGTGCAGCTATGACCTTAAACGACTCACAGAGAGGTCTTTGCTATAGCATGACATTGAAATGGTCAGTGATTCACCTTCCCCAATGAGAATGCAGAAGGGCATAAAGAGCTCTGTGTTCAATTGTGAGAACACTTGCACAGAAGACCATAAAACCAGCAGTCCCAGTGATTGCTCGTTAGCCTTTATGACAGATGGGAAGGTTTCTGCCCACAAAGTGTCATCCATTAATGCTCAAAAATGACATGTAAGTACTGGGATCAGTTGTATGCTAAAATTGGTTTGGGGAAATTCATTTTATGAGATACGAACATCCAAGAATGGATGAATGAGTAAAAGGGACAACCTTCTTTTTAAAGCAACTCAATCAGCCGTGTTTCCTTGTTTTACGATGAATAAACGTAAGAGTATTTGTAAGATGTGTGTTGAGAACAAGGCTGGAGAGGGAATTTGTTTTAAACGCATTCATACTAATCAAGCTTGGGTTGCATTGTAACACTTCTTGCATTAATAGATTGTTAATGTTTGAGCTGCTTGAGAATGACAAGGGAGTGTTGTTGGGTTTTTCTATTAAAAAGTCTTACTACTTATATGCAGAACTATGCAAAAATATGTGCAAATAAATGCATGTATTATATGTATAATATGCACAAAGGCCCATGCAGTACTATATTTCTACAGCATAATGTTACAGATATTAATACATGAGTATTTATATACACGTATATATACATACCCTGTGGTGTGTATATGTTTATGTGCTGGTTACTTTTATATACATTTGGTATATAAGATAAACTATATGTATATAAAAATACATATAATATGCAAAAATTGTTCACATTTTTAGTGGAACTGATGAAAAAAACTTTCAGTTCTTGTTTAGATTAAGTAGTGAGAAAGAAATTTTTAAAAATCATGATTTTTAGAAAATTCCATCTTCTGTGTACATGCAATGCATTTAAAGCACCCCGTCAAAAGAATCATGGGAACTGTAGTTTGCAAAGGGTGCTGGGAATTGTGGCTTTGTGGGAGTAAACTACAATTTTTGGAGGATTTATTGGGGTGTGTGCTTTAAATGTATGGTGTCTTTTTTTGTAAGCAATTTATTAATTTTATGATAACAAAAAAGAAAAAAATCATAAACAAAATTTCAAACCATAATTTTTGGGTTGACTTCCCTCCACTTCCCCTCTTGGTTCCATTGTTTTGTGCTTATTCATGCACGTTCATAAAGCCTTATATTCTTAACAATTCAATTCAATAAACCTTCTTTATCTTATTACAAGTGACTTTTAAAAGTTCTACCAATGTAGAAATCTATACACAAAGCTTAAAAAATATGCATTAAACGATCCCCTTTTTTAAAACTCAGAGTCCTCTTTCTGGTCTTGGTCTGGCATCCACTCTCAAATACAGTGGTACCTCTAGTTAAGAACTTAATTCGTTCCAGAGGTCCGTTCTTAACCTGAAACTGTTCTTAACCTGAGGTACCACTTTAGCTAATGGGGCCTCCCACTGCTGCCGTGCCTACAGAGCATGATTTCTGTTCTCATCCTGAAGCAAAGTTCTTAACCCGAGGTAATATTTCTGGGTTAGTGGAGTCTGTAACCTGAAGCGTATGTAACTTGAAGCGTCTGTAACCCAAGGTACCACTGTACAGGGACAAATTATTTCGCTCTAGAAGTCCACCAAGTCCTGTACATCTCAGTATCATAGCTTCAGGGTTTTTTTTTTTTTTTTAACAAAAATTATTTTCAACATTCTGTTCAAATCTTTATAAGTCATTTCCCAGGCTAAATATATGGTATCTGTGCAGTTTTAGGTGAGAAAAACGGAGTGTTGTCCTTGGTTTATATGAGAGAGTCTAGCAAGACTAGGTATCTCTTTGAGAGTTGTGTAGAGGTGGAACACCTGGTTGAAGACGTCAAATTGCAAATTGTTCATCCAAACAACTTTCCTGCTGAGAAGCTTAGATTGTGGGGAGGTTCCCCCCTATTGCAATGGTTGTCTTGAAGCCACCTGTCAATCAAGCCAGCCCTTCGCTTCCCTAAGAGCCACAATAATTTCTCCTGCAATGAGAAGTTGGCAGATGGAGATGTGTGCAAAAGCGAAAGGCTTGCCCAGAAAATCATTTGTACTTTGGAAGAAAGTGTGATTAAGTGAGATCAAGGGAGTTAAGCAGCAATCCTATGGACCAGCCTTCACCATCCTGGTGCCCTCCATATACTTTGGCTAACCTTTCCATCCATCTCAGTCAACCAGCTAGGCTGCAGCTCAAAACATCTGGAGAGCACTAGGGTGGAAAGGGTTCCTATTGTTATAGATTATGGGTAAACCCTAGAAATTAATAAATGCCAGAGTTTTGATTAATTGGGATATGGATTCAAGTGCAGAACTGTGCCAGATAGGGAATTCCAGCAATTCCTGGGCTGGCTTATGCAAACCAGCCTGGCTGGCTAGGCGAAGAGCAAACCTGTTAACATGACAAAAGATGTTGATGGGTCATTGGGGAATGAGATGTTACCAAGGTGAAGGTGATGGAGTGTATGTTTGAGGGAAAGGGTTGCTTGGAGAAAGAAGGAGGAAGAAGAGCCGAGATCCGTCTGACAGGTTGCCTGCACTGCTGTGGGCCATGCTGTAAGATCTGGACTCCCTTCACGCAGACTCAAGGTGTAAATTGGTGAATAAACCATTGAAATATACTCAGAGTCAAGGATGGATTTCATGCTCTTTATTCAGTTCATAGTAGTGAGGAATGCAAGTTCCCCCGAAATGTCTGCTTTATATACATTATTTACACAATGGGCCCCATGTGATTGGCTAATTCCGGGATTCTCCTGTAGGCCAATCAGGTTGCGAATTAACTTCCACCAGGAGTTGGATTGGGTGGCTCCTGCGGACCAATCAGACTGCTGCATTCTGGATCCTATTGTTCCAGGACCAATCAGACTGCTGCATTCTGGATCCTATTGTTCTAGGACCAGTCAGACTGTTGCATTCTGGATCCTATTGTTCTAGGACCAATCAGACTGCTGCATTTTGGATCCTATTCAACTCAGTACATAACAACCATATTTCTTAAAGCCATGACAATCTCCATCGCATCTTCAATTCCCCCAAAGAGCACAGACCCCTGTGTGAGTGCCTGGGACCCCCTGGGCTCTTGTCACTGCTCAGCAGAGAGAGAGGGGCATCTGACTTTTGTAACACTGTAAACACTCTGGGAGAAAACCCCATTGAAATCAGAGGGCTTTCTTCCGAATAGCCAGGCATAGGATTTCACTGCTTAAATGTATACTTTGGCTAGAATGTGCAGTCCTCTCTTAATCTTTCTGCTTGGGAGGCAAAGACTGTCCACTTACAATGCAACATAAGGCAGCTACATACATGCCACATTCACGAGAAACTAGCAGAATAATTATCTCTGAATTAATTTACCTTGGTTACAAGAGAGCCCATGTGAATGGCTGCTTTCAGACAAAAGATCAGGAAGCTGCTGCTACTGACGCTGTTGACTGTCCACTCTTAAAACTGCAGCAATTAATCTTAATTTGCCTATGTCTGGAGGCAACTGGGTTAAAGAACAACTTGAATACTCATTATAGAGACTCGTGGCTGATTCATACATTGCGATCAAATGTTTATTTGTGATCTATTGGATGAGCAATGTAATTGATGCTTGTGGAAATTTCCAGGACTATACTATATATAATAATAGTAGATAGGAGGAGCAGACAACAGGTGATGGGTGGAGTTGATGCTTAACTTTTCTACTTGGACCATTTGTCCACCCAAAATCATCTTGCCTCCAGCTACTGTTTTGCTGGCAAGGGGGGAAAAGCAGCAGGCACAGACAGATGGCTTGAGGGGGAAAGGGCTAAGGACCTTTCCCCCCTCCCCCCTGCCAATCATTTGTCCAGCCTTGGAGCCACCTTTGCATTTAAAAGCACACCTGTTTGGGAAAAAGGATAATGGAAGTACCTGCAATATGTCACTGATGCAATACCACCGCAGCAACTTCCTAACACGTTCCGCTACGTACACAAGTAGATCACTTGTTTCACTTTTATCTATGAAGTCAAACCATCTGTTGAGTCAAAGTGTAACATTTGTTTTTGAATCTTAAGTGGGTACCCCTCTTCTGCTGCCGTATGACAATTGAGGTTGTACACAAAGGAACATAAACAGTACATATACAGAGTGAACATATACTCTGTATATATACAGAGTGATTAGGAGTAGGTGGGTGATCCTTAGAATGGATCTGATGCCCTCGGCCCAGTATACCTGAAGGAGCGTCTCCACCCCAATCGTTCACTGAGGTCCAGCTCTGAGGGCCTTCTGGCAGTTCTATCACTGTGATAAGTGAGGTTACAAGGAATCAGGCAGAGGACCTTCTCAGTAGTGGAGCCCACCCTGTGGAATGCCCTCCTATCAGATGTCGAAGAAATAAACAACTACCTCACTTTTAGAAGACATGTGAAGACAGCCCTGTTTAGGAAAGATTTTAATGTTTGATGTTTTATCGTGTTTGTAATATTCTGTTGGGAGCTGCCCAGAGTGGCTGGGGAAACCATCATCATCATCATCATCACCATCATGCTCTTGGACTACAATGCCCATCATCCCTTAGCTTTGGCCATGCCTGGTGCAGATGGGAATGGAAGTCCAACAACATCTGGAGCACAGCAGGCTGGGAAAGGCTGATTTAAAAGAAAGCAATTTACCTGATATTCTCTTACAACACGATCAACCATCACGCCAAGTGAACAATACACAGGCAACTGCCTCAGGCGACATTGTTCACGAGGCCAGCAGCTTCCAATGTAGATCTTTAGTCTCCCTTTTTTCCTGACATAGATCTTCACTCACCCCTTCCTCACCCAGGGACGGAGGGAAGGCACCATTTTGTGGTTCACCTCAGGTGCCAAAGTGTCTTGGGCTGGACCTGGTCCACTGTCTCAAAAAGCCGAATGTTGTACAACTAAGTGTGAAGTAGAAGCAGTGGTCTGATTAAAATTCTTTGTTTGCTTGTTTACATATAAAGTGCTATTCTTAAAAGAAAGAGAAGTGAAGAAAGGGAAAAAAGAAAAACATATGCAGTATATCACCATTTCAATTGTCAGCAATTAACAATTGCAATTTTTAACCTGCTGTATTGTCTATGAATGCGTTTCAGATTTCATTATACTTGTCCGCGCAAAGTCCGATTAAGATCAAAACCTGATAAATTATGGATGGATATATTCACAAGCACTTGAAAATGTGTTTACATGAATGTGGATAAAATGCTCACAGGCTGAAAAAGGGGAAAGAATGAATTGTCTCTTTGCAGGGGTTGTATTTTTGAGATAATTGCAAAAGCAATTCAACTCATCACTCTGTCTCTTCTCTCTCTCTCTCGTCTCAGAGAGATGGTGACATCATCTTCTGCACACTGGTTAGCAGCCTTCTCTGGAAACAACCTGACTTTTCTGCATTCATGGCGCATGGTTCTTGAACCTGTCATGGCTCAGGAGTGTTGAGAGTTGTGTGTGGCTGCCCTGGGGGCTGAGTCACTAAGCTGCAGCATCTGCCTAAGCAGTTTCATATCGTCAACCCCTGGATTGAATCTGCCCACCCAGACCGGCCAATGAATCTGATGGGAAGGAAGGCACTTTCAGAAGGCTAACTCCCCTCTTAGAGGCCTCTTCCATCTGTTTCCTGCAGTTTACAGCCCTGGTTGGCTTTGTGGCTTTTCAAGATCACTTTCCTCTTGTTTACAACCTGCTGGAAGTTTGAAGCAAGGGGGTGAAGAGTCGTGAAATTCTATTCAATATTGATCCAGAGCAGATTCCAATGTATAGTTAGCAGAGTAAAAACTTAAAACACGTTGCAGGATTTCCCCAAAAAATAGACCAGAGGCAATTATATTTCATCCAGCAGAGCTTTACTGCTACAGAAGGCAAATGAGCAAAATGGTCACAAATCCAATACTTTCAGGACTGGCACTGTCCATAAGAAATCCAGCTGCAGCAGACTTCACTTAAACTTACCATAACTTTGTTGTTGTTTAGTTGTTTAGTCGTGTCTGACTCTTCGTGACCCCCTGGACCAGATCACGCCAGGCACTCTTGTCTTCCTCTGCCTCCCACAGTTTAGTCAAACTCATGCTGGTAGCTTTGAGAACACTGTCCAACCATCTCGTCCTCTGCCATCGCCTTCTCCTTGTGCCCTCCATCTTTCCCAGCATCAGGGTCTTTTCCAGGGAGTCTTCTCTTCTCATGAGGTGGCCAAAGTATTGGAGCCTCAGCTTCAGGATCTGTCCTTCCAGTGAGCACACAGGGCTGATTTCCTTCAGGATGGATACGTTTGATCTTCTTGCAGTCCACGGGACTCTCAAGAGTCTCCTCCAGCACCATAATTCAAAAGCATCAATTCTTCGCGATCAGCCTTCTTTATGGTCCAGCTCTCACTTCCATACATCACTACTGGGAAAACCATAGCTTTTACTATACAGACCTTTGCTGGCAAGGTGATATCTCTGCTTTTTAAGATGCTGTCTAGGTTTGTCATTGCTTTTCTCCCAAGAAGCAGGCTTCTTTTAATTTCGGAGGCTGCTGTCACCATCTGCAGTGATCATGGAGCCCAAGATAGTAAAATCTCTCACTGCCTCCATTTCTTCCCCTTCTACTATAACGTATAATAAGGCTAAACCTTAACACTAAGCATACTATGTAGTGAACACCACACCAGTATATACAAACAGAATAAAACATGAAACATTTTTAAAAACTTCCCTATAAAGGGCTGCCTTCAGATGTTTCCTAAAGGTTGTATAGTTTCTTACCTCCTTGGCTCGGGGGGGGGACACATAACTTCATACACTCTAACATTTCTCCGATGAAAACAGGGACATCCTAAGGAAAAGCGGGACATTCCGGGATCAAACCAGAACCCAGGACAGCTTCTGTAAATCCGGGACTGTCCCTAGAAAATAGGGATCTGCAGTAGGAACTCCCATGAGCAGGGCTGCAAAGTGATTCTTAAAAGTCACTTATTTACCTAGATTGACTTGTTTATAGTGTGATCCTACACATGTCTACTCAGAAACTAGTCTCACTGAAGCTCAAAGGGGCATATTCCCTAGAACTCCCTCTATGGAGAAGCTAGATTGGCTTCATCTTTGCTGTCCTTCAACGGGAAGGCGAATATTTATTTATTTTTGTTCCAACAGGCTTTGGGGAACTGGTGCTTTTACTGAAAGCTCTGGTGCCAAGCTGCTTTTTATTGTAATTATTTGTATATTTTAAATGGATTTTAAATATGTATGTAGTTTTATATCAACATTTATTTATTTTTAAAAAATGTTTATTTATAATGTATTTAGAGATTTCTGTTTTTATCTGAAATTAGGCAGACATAGAATTGCAACCCCAAATGTTCTCAGTATGTAGTTAAACTGCATACTACATTAAATTAAAAAGGGCTGGATTGCAGCCTCATTCTGCCTGCCTAAGGAATCTATGGTTCTTCGTAATATTTGACCATTGGCCATGTTGATGGGAGTTACAGTCCATCAACAACGACCAGGCCACAAGTATGACATCCCTGCCTAAAAGACTTTGAACAAATAATGAAGCACCAGAAGAAGCAGCCCATACATTTTAGTGCCAAGCTGGAATTTTTCATAAGATGTTTTTCCTGAGAAAACTTCAGAGATTTTTCTTATTTTCACCACCCTAGGAAAGAAAGGCGGACACATTGCAAAATCTTCTTTGAATATTCCCCACCATTTTTTGCCACAGCTGAGATTCCACTACACACAAACATGCACATACACCACCCAGGTTTGGGGCATCGTGGACGAAGCAAACAGGTTTGGGGCATCGTGGACGAAGCAAAATGGCGGCCAAACAGCCAACACAATCGCTGCCACTGCAGCACGTAGCACAGTTCTTGGGGGATTTGAGGTGGCGAAGGAAGAGGGAGCAAAGCAAAATGGCAAGATTAGCAAACAGGATTAGCAAAAAGGCTCAGTCACATGAAAATATTTAATGGAAATAAATGCAACATAGAAGCAAAAGTGGACCCAATAATCACCATGACTACAAACTGGGAATGTCATTAACTGGAAGGCAGTAATGCAGACAAATCTCTAGGAAAAGGAAATTCATTTGATTGTGTGCTGGATTTTTGTTTATTGAGTCTGGACTTTAGACTGGAGGGTCTAAAACCTCAAGTAGGTCACTGGCAATAAATATGCTTTCAGGATATATGAACTGTCCAACTGGAAGGCCCAAATTAGCTATTTTGCTCACCCCTGTTTCATTTTTCTGTTTAAAATCAGAACTATGCCAGGTGTTTGCAAAAGCTCTGTTTAACTTGGAAACAGGGCATTTGCTGCACTTACTTTTACACGAAAAAGGGCCTTTTTGTGCCATTGGCCCAGATCTGCCAACAAAGATTCTGCAGGTGTCTTCTGATTAAACTTTTAAACACCCATTGAAAACTTTTCTGTGCTACCAGAGGAAGCTGGCAGTTAAGATAATCTCCCTGGTCTCTGATTTTAAAGTTTTCAATGGTTTTTATTGAATGGTTTTATGTTTCATTATTTTGAACTGCTCTGATTTAGATTTTTTTTAGTGAAGTATAGAAATATTTTTATAAATATAGTAAATATGACCCAAAGCTCTAACTTATCAGGAGATGCTTTGTCATGGGTTGTTACAATGAGGAGAAACCACATTTCCTTTTCACATTTCTGGTGAAGTAAGGCAGGTCTGTATAGTAAAAGCTATGGTTTTCCAGGTAGTGATGTATGGAAGTGAGAGCTGGACCATAGAGAAGGCTGATCGCCGAAGAATTGATGCTTTTGAATTATGGTGCTGGAGGAGACTCTTAAGAGACCCATGGACTGCAAGAAGATCAAATCTATCCGTTCTTAAGGAAATCAGCCCTGAGTGCTCACTGGAAGGACAGATCCTGAAGCTGAGGCTCCAATACTTTGGCCAGCTCATGAGAAGAGAAGACTCCCTGGAAAAGACCCTGATGTTGGGAAAGATGGAGGGCACAAGGAGAAGGGGACAACAGATGATGAGATGGTTGGACAGTGTTCTCGAAGCTACCATCATGAGTCTGACCAAACTGGGGAGGCAGTGGAAGACAGGAGTGCCTGTCGTGCTCTGGTCCATGGGGTCACGAAGAGTTGGACATGACTAAACGACTAAACAACAACAACAACAACAATTCCATTATTTATACCCTGCCCATCTAACTGGGTTGCCCCAGCCACTCTGGGCATCTTCCAACATATATAAAAACATAATAAAACATGAAACGTTAAAAAAAGACTTCCCTATACAGGGCTGCCTTCAGATGTCTTCTAAAGGTTGTATAGTTACTTATCTCCTTGGCTTGGGGGTCGTATAACATTTCTCCAATCAAAATAGGGATGTTCTACCATACCCTTCAACAATTCTCTGAGGAGCATAGGGACGTCCTAAGGAAAAGTGGGACTTTCTAGGATCAAATCAGAAACCGGGCTGCCTTCTGTAAATCTGGGACTGGCCCTGGAAAATTGAGACTCTTGGAGGCTCTGCTCCATGGCTGCTCCCAATTTCCTCCAAAGGAAGCCCCCTTTGTAGTTTCCAAAAACATTAGCTAATGGTGCTTCCACAAATTTGAGCATTCTGTGCTTCTGTCATTTGCGTGCCATGTGCAAAACCACCAATTATAGGGGTATCAATGATCTGTTATGTTTTTTTTTCCTAGATGTGTCTTCCTGGTTTGTTTTGTTTTTGTTAGGGGGAAATTGCTTGTCTTGTTCCTAAATAGAACGGCCTTCTTTTGAATTGATTCTCGCCGTCTTTCCCTAGTTGCCTAGTGCTTTGCCGTTGCCTAGCAACTGCAGGTCATGCTCCCTAATCACTTCCACAGAACCCAGGAGTGTCTGGGGAGTGTGTTCTGAGTTGCTAGACAACTGTGCAGTGCTCCCCCCCACCTTTGCCTTCTTCCTCTTTGCCAGAACCAGAAAAATGCCAGCCAGCCTACCAATGCTGAACCATAGCAGCAAGGAGTGTCAGTGAGTGACAGCCAGCCAGCCTCGCAGTGTCCCTTGCAGAATTTACACTGTCCCATAATCATGCTTTTTGCAAATAGATTTCCACCCCAGCTATGCCTCTTCAGCTTTCATTTCATTCATTTGTTCATTTCACTTATATCCCACCTTGTCCTGTCAGTTCATGACATCTTTTCCCTCGGCCTCAGCATTCAAAAATCGTCTTTAAAAAAAGCATGCTAGAAGCAATTTGTTGTTTGGCATCCAACTGTCTCAGGAGACAATGGAGGAGTGTGCCTTTTGAGGTGAAGTCAAACCGTTGGAAGGTTACACAGCCTGTTGAGACCAATACAGGAGAGACATGTTTGGTTGCAGTTGGGGCAGATGAAGGCGTCCAGTTGCATTGCTACAGATGGGAAGAAGGCAGTTCTAGAGCAGTGGAAAGAAGAAACACGAACCCTTTTCTGACACAAGCGAGGCGTTTTATTTGATCTTTATGGGGTTGTTTTGCCGAGCAGCAGAGATTGCTTCACTCATGGAACTTCAATCAGTCCCAAGACAAAGCACTATAAAGAAGAATGCACGCTTTGAAGGTTGTTTTGAACTCTCTCTTTTTGGAAATCGTTTTGATACCTTCTGTAGTGTAAGGGGTTGGGATGTTTAGGTGATCACTAGGGTTCTGACTTTTCAGGTGCCTACCTGAAAAGGAAATGGGACAGAAAAGGAAATGACTGATAACTGGCTGTGCTGAAGGAACAATTAAAAATTGGAATGTCTACGGCAAGGATAAGATCCTCTTATCTGCAAGGGACCGGGGTAATCTGTTCATGTCTGCACTCTGGCAGTGAGTGAGGCTGAAGCAAGTGGTGAGTGGGGTTAGGGACAAAAGTGGGCAGACCTACTGGTTTTCTCGCCCTCTTGCTCTCCCTGACACCCCTTCTGTTTCTTTCTTCTCTTCTTCCCTCTCCCTCCCAACCCATTGGGCTGATGGGGAAGAGACAAATCACTCTTGCCAGGGGTCTGAACTCATTGCATACAGAGGGCTGTTTTACCTTCCCTGCTCATCACTCAATCTCAACTGGCTTTCCCCATTTCCCTCCCTCTCCCCTCCACCATCTACATGGAGTTAGGTCAAAGGAGATATGGTGCAGTAGATCTGCTCCCAAGGGTAGCAGGTTGCCCATCCTTGATCTAGCGTGAAGTGTCATTTTGCTGTAATGTAGCCTTGGTGGCGGTGTGGGTTAAACCACAGAGCCTAGGACTTGCTGATCAGAAGGTTGGCAGTTCGAATCCCCGCTCCTGTTGCCCGGTCTCTGCTCCTGCCAACCTAGCAGTTCAAAAGCACGTCAAAGTGCAAGTAGATAAATAGGTACCACTGCGGCGGGAAGGTAAACGGCATTTCCGTGCGCTGCTCTGGATCGCCAGAAGCAGCTTAGTCCTGCTGGCTACATGACCCGGAAGCTGTACGCCGGCTCCCTTGGCCAATAAAGGGAGATGAGCACCGCAACCCCAGAGTCGGCCACGACTGGACATAATGATCAGGGGTTCCTTTACTAGCCTTGGCGTCACATGGGCTGCTCATCTCCTTGCCTTACTATGTCAGCGAAGCTCACCACCTTGAAGATTGGCCAATTATTAGGGCTGTAGGCTTTTTCAGCTGAGAAGATCCTGAATTTGGGCAGCAAGATAGATCCTTAGAAGCCTAACGGACAGTAATTCTCATGAATTATTGTCTTCCTGGCATTGGGCAATCGGGACAGATACTGCCTGCCTCAATGCCCAGCCCTCTCTCTTCCTGAGCTGACACAGCTGGTCTCAGAGGTGGTGTTAAGGACTCCCAGATGGCTGGTTGTGGGGACTTCAACATCCATGCTGAAGCAAATGGCTTTGGGGTGGCTCAGGACTTCTTGGTAGTGGCACCCTCCCTTCAGATGTCAAGGAAATAAATAACTATCTGACTTTTAGAAGACATCTGAAGGCAGCCCTGTTTAGGGAAGTTTTTAATGTTTGATGTTTTATCATGTTTTTACTATTCTGCTGGGAGCAGCCCAGAGTGGCTGGGGAAACCTAGCCAGATGGGCAGGGTACAAATAATAAAATTATTATTATTCATAGCTGGCATGATGATCATGAGGGTGTCCCAACATGTCATTGGCCCAATGCATGTGACAGGCCACACTCTGGACCTTGATTTCTCAACTGGGCAGGAAGAGGGTGACCTGAAAGTGGGGGATGTTGACATCAATCTGTTGTCATGGTCAGATCATTTCCTGCTGAGATTTTGGCTTTCAGCACCTTTCCTGCTCTGCAGGGGCAAGGGACCTATTGGGATGGTCTGCCTTCGGATGCTGATGGATCCAATGAATTTCTAGACACCTCGGGAGGTTTATCTGGCTGATATGACTGGTGCTCCTGTTGAAGCTCTAGCCAACCTGTGGAACATCCGAATGGCTCAGACTATTGACGGCAATCACCCCTGAGCACCCTCTCCCACTTTGAGGAGTCTGCTTGGCTCCCTAGTATAGTCCAGAGCTTAAGGTGAGGAAATAAGCTTGGAGATGCCTTGAATGCAAGTAGAGGAAAACTCCAGTTGAATGCAATTGAATGCCGGTGAGTGCTCATCATCAAGCCTACCTAGTGACAGTGAAGGCAGCAAAGAAAGCAGCCTTCATTGCATCCTCTTTGTGCTGACCATCCAGCAGAGCTTTTCTCTGTTGTGCGGGGCCAGAAGGAAGTGACAGAACTGACGGGAGCTCACTGTCCCTTTTTTTGCAAAGCATTTTGAGGATAAAATCACTGGCATCCACCAGGACCTTGATTCCACTGTTACAACAGATGAATCTTCAGAGCATTGTCTACTTCTGCTGTGTTGGATGAGTTTCAGTTTGTAAGGCTCGAAGATGTGGACAAGGTGCTTGGATTGGTCAGGTTGATGACTTGTGCTCTGGACCTTTGCCCCTCTTGGCTGATAAAAACTAGCAGGAAGAGGACAGCTGGCTAGGCCAGGGAGGTGAATAATGCCTCCCTGTGAGAAGGGGTGGTCCCAGCCTGCTTGAAGGAGGTAGTGGTAAACCTACTCCTCAGGAAACCCTCCTGAGATTTGGAAACTCTAAGTAATCGCCAGCCAGCTGCCAATCTTCCCTTCTTGGGCAAGGTCCTGGCCCAGTTCCAGGTGCTCTTGGAGGAAAGTGAATTTCTAGATCCATCTCAGTTGGAGTTTAGGCCCAGAAACTGCTTTGGCCATCCTGTATGATGCCCTCTGCTGGGAAAGAGACAGGGGAAATTCTCCTCGACCTCCCTGTGGCTTTCAGTCCCATTGACCATGGTATCCTTCTGGCCCAGCCCATTTTATCCTCACAATAACCCTGTGAAGTAGGTTCATCTGAGAGACAGTGGCTGACCCAAAGTCACCAGGGATCGAGTACCGTTTTAAGGCCTGGTCTCTGAGGCCCTAGTCTGATACTCTAACCACATTTATCTGGTGCATCTCTTCATATGTTTTTTTAAAGGGCAAGCTGCTTTTCACTTATGTACAACTTTGCAGCTCTTTTTATCAAGTTACCCTTATGCTGACAATTGTACAGAAATGCCCACGAGCATAATATAATCAACTTCTGACTGAGTCTGTTACCCTTTAAAGTACAGTAGACAACGTTGATCTGATCTCAGCCCAAAGCCATTTGTACAAATCTTTGGCTATGAGGGACTGGTTTCTGTCCATGCTGTTGCAGCAGACTGGAAATCTATTATTTAGGCAGAGATCAATGGAGTGCAGCCATACCAAGAGATTTTGATATGTATTCTGACCTTCACTCTGTGTGTGGTTGGTGGTGGGGTGGTGAATTAGAACAAACACCAGAACATATTTCTTCTGTGTT